>NW_028263383.1:996250-1328333 GCF_051168715.1 Poecilia mexicana | reverse complement strand
GTAATGCTCCACACATTTACCTACACTGGAGAAACTCAGGACTCACCTGGGAGAAATGTAACATTTCAGGGCAGATATACAAAAAAGTATTATGACAACTTGTTCAGGCATTTTGCATGTTAAGACTTGTAGGATGATTTCTGTGAAAGAAAACCTCTTAAAGACAGCAAAAGACGAGTCCTTTCATACATGTCTTTTACACAAAGACTCTCTTATGTCAAATGATAATTGAATGGTCAGGTGGCAGTCCTTTTCACTAGTGCAATTAATGAAAACCTTTTTTGAGCAAGTGAAATCAACCAGAACACTTTGATAAGGTTATGTTGTGCCCCAAAAAGTGAGTCAGTTTTTTTCACATCAAAAACTCAAAAATGGGCCCAAGTGGGGAGTGTAAAGGGGTGCGGGTTTTAATGTTTTTATCTTTATTTTTTATTTATTTATTAATTATTATTATTATTTTTAATCTCTTTCTCTTTTTTACTGTTTATTCAATGTTATATGACTCTGTGTTTCTTTTTTTAATTATGTAAAGCACTTTGAAATGCCTTGCTGCTGAAATATGTTATACAAATAAAATTTGATTCGATTTTGAATAAAACCTCCCAGATTTTCAGGGATTATACATTTTTCTATTTGCCAGTGAGACTTTAGACCTACACGTAACTCTGCTTGGTGGAATTACTCAATTTAAGTTTGAGTAAATCATTCTTACTCGATTTAGTATTGAGTGAATCAATCTCACTCGAGTTACGATCTATACTACATTGGACCGACTTACATTCAAAATTACTTTGGACCGAATCACATTCAGAATCTTTCTTTTTTTTCTTCCAAAATATGTATCCCAACTCTAACACATTGAGAAGCAGAGATAGTAAAGCTACTAGAAGCATGAAAATGATGAAGATTGTTTTCTCTGTGGGCCGGGACACGTAGCAGAACACTTTGGTAAGGCAGGGCCATTGTTCACAGGTGTACATCGACTCAAGGCCAAATCCGTACAGGTAGTACTGAGCAACAAAGAAGGCTATTTCCAACAGAATCTTAGAAACTACATTGACGATGTACATTTTCCAGGCTGGACCTTCCAACGGCACTTCAGGCTCATTGTTTGAGTCTTTATTAGAAGTTTGGTCGTCTTTATCTTTGGTGGCATTGGTTTCTTTCTTTTTGTCAGTGCGGGTTTTGTGAACTACAAACCCCAGATAAACGAGCGTTGGTGTGGAGACAAAGATGATTTGCATAACCCAGAAGCGAACATGAGAAACTGGGAAGGTCTTGTCATAGCAACCAAGTTGACAACCAGGTTGGTTGGTGTCACATAAGAAATTGGACTGCTCATCTTGCCATACTTCTTTAGCGGCTGTTATGAGGACGAAGATGCGGAAGACAAACAGCACCGAAACCCAGACTTTACCAACGCTGGTCGAATGTTTTCGGGCAGCCGCCAACAGGTGAGAGACCACACCAAAATCTCCTGATCCCGTCATTGGAAATTTAGCTTTGTCTCATCAGATCCACCACAGAAACCTATAATGAAAGAGGAAAATGCCTTTTAAATTTGGTGAACTGAGACTGCTTCCTCCAGGTTGGTGTCAGTAACAGCCGTGAATCATGATGGATAGGAATGGGAGATGGGTAGACCGGTTGTGACTGAGCCAAACAGTACAGCTCCCATTTTACTTGATTTACATGGATCAGAAAAAAAGTCAAATTTTCACATTTTGGAGATGCTTTTCTTCAGCACTGACACATGAGCAATTCAGAGTTGATTGAATAATAGATGGAGCTTAACACAGGACACTCCTTTAAAAAACAGCTAAAAGGTCTAAGAGACTAGAGAAGGGGTTCAGGTCCTAACAGGAGAACAATTTCAGTCAAGCATGATTCTTCCCACTCTTCCATAAAATCCAGATTTTTGGAGTTTATGACTAATAGCTGTCATGACCACATATTCTCCTACCTGAACTGTAGTTCTCCAAAGCAGCAACAAAGTTACCATAAGCCTCTGTCATTAATGCTCTTTTTGTCTGCTAGTTTTGGTAGATGGTTGTATGTTGGTTTATATGAAGCAGAGTCATAATCTTTCCATTGATTAAGAAAATGTTCAATGCTTCTGTTTTTTGTTTGTTTGTCTGTAATGAAACCTGCTTTTAATTTCTTCACAATCTCATCTCTCCACGCCATCGGGGACTGTCTCACTCCACCAAAAAGTTTTGGGATTGTTCCAATTCCTCTCGGTTGGATGTGCCTTTAAAACGAGGTGAGAAACAGGTCTTTAACTGGATGTCCCACATTCAGAAGCTGCTGGGATTCATGCAGGTTTTGACTCCTGATCTCATGTCTTTGCTCTCTGTCCTTTTGTTTCTGTTCACTTCAAATAAAACCACCAATGTCACAAAATCTTATAAAAGGAGTTCTCAAAAAGTCTCAGTGGTCATGTATGAGTCAGTTCTGACCACATTGTTTCTAATTAACTATGTAAAATAACCCACCTTTTTTGTCCTGAATGCCTGAGCCTCCTGCGTCTCTTCACTCTCTCGACTTAGCAAGACAAAATCCAGTGAAGAACCTGTTTATAAACCTTATGCTACAGAGGGAGGGTTACTATGTCACCTGATTCACTTCCTGTTTGCTCCATCTTATAGTTCTTAAGAATGATCACCTTCATTATGAGAGCAACCCGGCAACTTAAATATCAGGTTGTTTGTCTCTGTTGTTCTAACACACTAAATGGACAATATGGTGTCTTGCAAATCATCATGAACCTTTTCATTTTTTGTCCTGTTACGGCTACAAATGCCTAAAGTTATTACATAGTTTTCAACATTTTAACACATAAGGGTTTAAGCACATTTATATTGATTCACCTTTTATTCTGATACCCCTAAATAAAACTAAGTGACACCAACTCTCTTCAGAAGTTACCAAATATTTGTTAGAGATATGGTCAGGCGAATAGAGTCTATGTAATGTATTTTAACATGTATTAAGTGACTGATATAGCTGCTCTATGCTGTAGTTGGAGAATGTTGTTTGCTGCCGACCATAATCATACCTTCTAAGTTATGTGAAACGTCTGTTAAAATCATTTGAAGGCTCAGAATCAGTTCAGTACCAGTCCACATTCTCAGGGGAGAAAAACTCACCTGTGTAAATTAAAGTTTTAGCTATTGGAGTTATGCTTAAGAGAAATTTATTTAATCAAAGAATGTCATGAATATGTGTGTAGGTCTGCACCAATTGCAGTTTTCTAGCCGATCCCTGGTTACCAATCTTTAAAAAGCCTGACCCGCTGATTTTGATTTTGGCTGATATGAATTTTCTTCTGTCTGAAATGTCGCTAAATATAGCAAGAAAGTCACTGAGTTGCAACAGTGGGGTGAATATTGTTAACTGTAAACATGCAGACCTGACCTGGTGGGCCGGTCTGTCTGTCAAACCTCTCACTGTAGAGCAGAAGAGGACAGAGACTGATTTTTAAACCTTTGCTGACAAAGATAAGATTAGGGGATGAGATGGGCTTCACGTATAAATATCGGCCAATCACAATCCCCCAAAATTAAGGAAATCGGCACCCAGAAATAGACTGGTTGCTATATCAGTTGGCCAATAAATGTATCCTATTATACATGTATATAATGTAAACAGCACTGCTAGAGATGCATTAAGTTTATAACAGGTGTATGAATGATCTAATGATTGGACTGCTGATTGCAGCCAGTCCACATTGTTGGCAGAACTAGAGGGCCCCAAAACCACATTTTGCTTAGGGCCCCATGGAGGCTTGGACCGGCTCTGCGCCAAAGTGCCTCGTAGTGGCTTAAAAATATGAAATGAAAGGAGACAATGAGTCCAACAGCTTTAAAGGAAAATGAGGATAATATAATTATATATGTATTGTTATAGGAATTTGCTTAATATGCTTGTAAGCACATAGCCAAGTATGAACGCAAAGTTGTGAAAAAGTTTAAAGAAAAGAGAGTTTATTAAAGAACATCCCAAATGTATAACTTCCAGGAGCCCAGATCAATTAATAATCTGAAATCAGACTATGGCACAACTATACACACACATACCAGGGCATGGCGGTCCACCTAAAGTACTGTGGAGAAAAGTCAATAGGTGCCTGGCCTGAAAAAAACTGTCTATAATTCATGCATGTTGACACGTAGCCACTGCCGGGCACCAAGGATATATCACATAGCTTCCTCAGTGCCCGGCGGCAGCTACAAGTGACATACAACTTCTGGGTTGTATATCAAAAACAGTTTTGCAGTGCAGGTTTATTTACAGCAAGACATGATTATTACGCCAATTCAACAATTGTGTGACTGGTGTAAAGAACATAAATGTTAAAAACCGAACAAACCGTTTGATCTCAAATCTCTTTAGTACGTTCCTTTTACCCCGTTTCAACTAAAAGCTGCTGAAACCTTTTTTAACATGTGGTTTAATTTTGTCTTCAGGAAAATTAACTCTTTCTACTGTATGCTTCTGATTGTTGTAAGTAATTAGTGATCTGAGAATAAGACATCATAATAATAAGATAAGACAACATAATAAGATAAGACATCCTTCATTTTAGTAGCTGCATTTATGCCTAACCCTAGATGCATCTAGCCCTAGCCAATACTAACTTGAATTTGAACCAAAAGGTAACCTAACCTACAAGAAAAGCAAGTATTCTACATCAAGATTGGCCTTTGGTCTCATAAAACCTATTAATACACCAAAACCCAAAATGGTCCTGTATAAGTAACAAAAACAAGTACGTAAACACACACACACCGACAAAAAAAAAAAACAGGATTTGTGCTAACTGTGCACTCACAGTAGTTCTAATAAATAAGGATTGTGGACCAGCTGGATCAGCATTTGGTGCTGGTATGCCACCTACTGGTAGGAATGGCTAGCTGCATCCTACCTTTGCTGTAAAACTAATTTTAAGTCAAGTTTTTGTGCAGAGTGTCTATTTTGTTAGTTCACCTTTATAAAATTGGATCATTTGGTTAATCGGTTAGCGTTTATTGCATTCAGGGATATACTGTAAATAACAATGTAATTGGCAGAGTTCAAAGTTCAAAGCTCATCAAAAATAACAAAGATCTGTTTCACATTTAAAAGACAAAACAAAACAACTTAATGACTCCCAAAACATCTGGGTAAAAGAATCCAGTAAATTGATTAAGCACAATTGAAATCTTCTGAATACTTGTGCAGCATTACATTTAGCATATATGTATAGAACATGAGATCAAAATGTTTGCATTTCAGCTTTTGTCGAGCTGGCACCCAGTGGTTGAGATGTGTACACAGATGACCCCAATATGTCAGAGTCTCTGAATGACTTAAAGATAAATTAATAAATTAATTAGGGTGATTATTTGGAGACTTTTTTTTGAAAAGCATGAATCTTTTTCTCATTGCGGACTGTAGAAGACTTATCTTCAGACTGTTTTGAGCTTTAGTGAGTTTACTGCTACCTGACTGTTCTTTGGGTATCAGAGTTGTTTGATCCAGTTTCTTTCTTAAACATGAACATGTCAGTGCCACTGTCACAATGATAAGTCCTTGTTTACTGTTGTTAACTATGGATAAAGCTTTGATGACAAGAATTGCAAATTGTGATTATGGGAGATAAGTGGCAAGAGACTGGGGAAGATTCACGTTTATGATTTTACTGCAACTTGTGATTCAGAAAACAGAGCACCAGGCACGAGCAGAGGGAGTAGCTGGGGGTGTTTGGGCACCTGCCCCTTTTGTTCCTTGCCCCCAAGTGCCCTCTTGGTCAATTTTATATATTTTTTTTTTGGTATTATAATTTTCTAAGCCCTCTTCTGACACATAATAACATGTACTAAAATTATTATATTTTTTGTACAACATAATAAGGCCCCCCCCCTACCCTAGGTCACCTTGTTACCTTTGACCTTTTACCCATGACGCATAGGGGTTGCACCAATTAGTCGACTAGTCGACTAGTCGATTCTTTTCTCTGCAATGACTTTTTTCTGGGCCAGTCGACTAATCGCAATCACGTGACAAAACAGATTTTTCCAAGGAAATGAAAATAGGTGGACTAGGTGAGTTCGACAGAAAGTTCAAATTGTATAAAAATGTAAATAATTTAACAAAGTGAAACTGTAAATTACATCACAGGCTACCGCAATAGGGGTGTTGCGCGGCGCAGTGGTTAGCGCGGCGCCCCGCATACAGAGACCTTAGCCCGCGGTAATCAGGAGTCCGACTCCCGTCCTCCATTCGCTGGGCCCAGGCCCCGCTCTCTCCGCCCCCTTACAATCAGATTGCTGTCAAATAAAGTAGTGCCGAAAAAATCCTAAAAAGACTACCGGAGTAATGTGCGAAAACGCGTCATGATGTCAGGCTTTTTGATCCATCCAACTGATCAGCGTCTCTTGTAAAGAAAAGGTTTGACTACATCTGGAAACCAAGTCCAAGCTTCATCCTGAGGATCTGATAGAGGCGATATCTGCCACTGTCTGCATGTCGGTTCAGAGAGCCGCTGCTGATCAGCGGAGCATCGGGAGGAGGAGCAGCAGGAAGCAGTTGAATTCAACTGCAACCAAACGGGATCCGTTCATAATAAGTTTGGTTTGTGATGTTCCAAAAGCACCATTGTGGTCAGTGTGATAATTTGACTCCTAAATGTGCAGCTATCCAGAGATCATCAGCATCAGTCGGTGTTTGGAAAAAAAAAAAAAAAAAAAGTCAGACCCGACTTTGTGCAACGAGCTTTTCTCCGCCGCTCACGAAGAATGATCCGTTTATTGCTCTTTAATTCCTCATAACAGACTGAGTAAAAGCGGGAGGCGGGTCAATATTAGCCGTGAATTTAGCTGATAAAGCCTCCAAGTAGTTGTGAAGCGGTTTGCGCTTACGTCACTATGACGTCACCGCGACTAGTCGACATCGACTCGACTATTATCATGATGTAGTCGACCTTAAAAAATATGTAGTCGTCGCAGTTGCCTCTCGCACAGTGAGAGGCAACTCACTGTGCCTCTCACAGGCACAGTGAGAGGCACTCACTGTGCTAACTGGTAGCTACCAGTTAGCTACCAGTAGCTAACTGGTAGCTACTGGCTACCAGTTAGCTACTGGCTACTGGAACAAATCTGGAACAAACTTCCATAAAACTGTAAATCTGCTGAAACTCTGAGTTCCTTTAAATAAAGGATGAAACCTCCTGTTTTCAGAGTTGCCTTCGGCTAACGGAGTAATTTTAGTCTGGATAACAACTTTCCGTTTTTACTTTTTGACTGACTTGACTTGTCAGTAATAAAGCTCCCAGAACTATAGCTGCTCATTTTCCTCCACTCTGTGCTGGATTCATTTGCATTTCATGTCTTTCATGTCTGTTTTCTCATTCTGCATTTTTCTATCACTGCCTGCAACTTCCTATGTTTATTTCATTAAAATCTCATATGTTTCAGCCAACAAGTTGGGTCCCTCTACAACACAGCACTGACAGAACCTTGTGCAGTGTGAGATGGGCAGTGGTTTCCTCACCACTACCATCATGTTTATGTCACTTTTCACCTAAACATGCAGCTAAAACAGTCAAGACTTTTATTCTTTCTAAAAACAAAGAACAAAAAAAAAAAAAACAAAAAAAACGGGCAAAACAAAAACAAAAGTCCAAGTTCTGCTCTATTGTTTCATAGCATCACTTGCTATAAATCCTGGAAAACAATTACACAAAATAGTGTATAATATTGCAGTAAAAGGCAAATATAAAACATTTTGTTAAAATGACTATATGACACACATTTGTATGCAGAACGTTTTTGACATGATGCAAAAGACGAGTCCTTTCATACACGTCTTTTACACCAAGATTGTCTTATATCAAAAAACAATTGAATGGTCAAGTGGCAGTCCTTCTCACTCGTGCAATTAATGCAAATGTTTTTTTTGGAAGTGAAATCAACCAGAACACTTTGATAAGGTTACGTTGTGCCCCAAAAGTGAGTTAGTTTTTTCACATTCAAAAACTCAAAAATGGGCCCAAGTGGGGAGAAAAAACCTCCCAGATATTCAGGGATTATGACTTTTTCTATTTGCCATTGAGTCTTTAGACCTACACGTAGCTCTTATTGCTGAAAGTCCTGGATTTATTATAATGTGAATCGATCTCACTCAATTTATAATTGAGTAAGTCGATCTCACTCGAGTCATGATCTAAATTATATTGGACCGACTTACTTACAGGACATTTCCTGGAATTATGATCGAGTGAATTGATCTGACTCGAGTTACAATCGAGTGAATTGATCTGACTCGAGTCATGACCTAAATTACATTGGACTGACTTACTTACAGGACATTTCCTGGAATTACGATCGAGTGAATTGATCTGACTCGAGTTACAATCGAGTGAATTGTTCTCACTCGAGTCATGACCTAAATTACATTGGACTGACTTACTTACATGCCGTTTCCTGGAATTACGAGACAGTGAATCAATCTCACTCGAGTTACGATCTATACTACATTGGACCGACTTACATTCAAAATTACTTTGGACCGAATCACATTCAGAATCTTTCTTTTTTTTCTTCCAAAATATGTATCCCAACTCTAACACATTGAGAAGCAGAGATAGTAAAGCTACTAGAAGCATGAAAATGATGAAGATTGTTTTCTCTGTGGGCCGGGACACGTAGCAGAACACTTTGGTAAGGCAGGGCCATTGTTCACAGGTGTACATCGACTCAAGGCCAAATCCGTACAGGTAGTACTGAGCAACAAAGAAGGCTATTTCCAACAGAATCTTAGAAACTACATTGGCAATGTACATTTTCCTGACTGGACCTTCCAACAGCACTTCAGGCTCATTGTTTGAGTCTTTATTAGAAGTTTGGTCGTCTTTATCTTTGGTGGTTCTGGTTTCTGTGTTGCTTCGATCTTTGGTGGTGGTTTCTTCCTTCAAGTTTTCGATATAAATTTGGTGGTTTTGATCTTTGGTGGTTCTGTTTTTTTTCTTTTTGTCAATGCGGGTTTTTTGAACTACAAACCCCAGATAAACGAGCGTTGGTGTGGAGACAAAGATGATTTGCATAACCCAGAAGCGAACATGAGAAACTGGGAAGGTCTTGTCATAGCAACCAAGTTGACAACCAGGTTGGTTGGTGTCACATAAGAAATTGGACTGCTCATCTTGCCACACTTCTTTAGCGGCTGTTATGAGGACGAAGATGTGGAAGACAAACAGCACCGAAATCCAGATTTTACCAACGCTGGTCGAATGTTTTTGGGCAGCCGCCAACAGGTGAGAGACCACTCCAAAATCTCCTGATATCGTCATTGGAAATTTAGCTTTGTCTCATCAGATCCACCACAGAAACCTATAATGAAAGAGGAAAATGCCTTTTAAATTTGGTGAACTGAGACTGCTTCCTCCAGGTTGGTGTCAGTAACAGCCGTGAATCATGATGGAGAGGAATGGGAGATGGGTAGACCGGTTGTGACTGAGCCAAACAGCACAGCTCCCATTTTACTTGATTTACATGGTTCAGGCATCTGATTGGACACCTCGTTTTAAAGGCACGACCGACTGAGAGGAATTGGAACAATCCCAAAACTTTCTGGTGGAGCGAGACAGTCCCAGATGGCGTGGAGAGATGGGACTGTGAAGAAATTAAAAGCAGGTTTCATTACAAAAAAACAAAAAAAGAAGCATTGAACATTTTCTTAATCTGTGCCTTAAAAATGGAAAGATTATGAGTGTTGTATAAAAACCAATACACAACTATGTACCTAAACTAACAGACAAAAAGAGCATTAATGACAGAGGCTGATGGTAACTTTGCTGCCGCTATGGAGAACTACAGTTCAGGTAGGAGAATATGTGGTCATGACAGCTATTAGTTATAAACTCCAAAAATCTGGATTTTATGGAAGAGTGGGAAGAAAAAAAGGTAAAATTTTCACATTTTGGAGATGCTTTTCTTCAGCACTGACACATGAGGAATTCAGAGTTGATTGAATAATAGATGGAGCTTAACACAGGACACTCCTTTAAAAAACAGCTGAAAGGTCTAAGAAACTAGAAAAGGGTTCATGTCCTAACAGGAGAACAATTTCAGACAAGCATGAGGCAGGAGAAACATGAGGCAGGAGAAACATGAGGCAGGAGAAACATGAGACAGGAGAAACATGAGGCAGGAGAAACATGAGGCAGGAGAAACAGGAGGCAGGAGAAACAGGAGGCAGGAGAAACATGAGGCAGGAGAAACATGAGGCAGGAGAAACATGAGACAGGAGAAACATGAGGCAGGAGAAACATGAGGCAGGAGAAACATGAGACAGGAGAAACATGAGGCAGGAGAAACAGGAGGCAGGAGAAACAGGAGGCAGGAGAAACATGAGACAGGAGAAACATGAGGCAGGAGAAACATGAGACAGGAGAAACATGAGGCAGGAGAAACATGAGGCAGGAGAAACATGAGGCAGGAGAAACATGAGACAGGAGAAACAGGAGGCAGGAGAAACAGGAGGCAGGAGAAACAGGAGGCAGGAGAAACATGAGGCAGGAGAAACAGGAGGCAGGAGAAACATGAGGCAGGAGAAACATGAGACAGGAGAAACATGAGGCAGGAGAAACATGAGGCAGGAGAAACATGAGGCAGGAGAAACATGAAGCAGTAGAAACATGAGGCAGGAGAATCATGAGGCAGGAGAAACAGGAGGCAGGAGAAACATGAGGCAGGAGAAACATGAGGCAGGAGAAACATGAGGCAGGAGAAACATGAGGCAGGGGAAACATGAGACAGGAGAAACATGAGGCAGGAGAAACATGAGGCAGGAGAAACATGAGGCAGGAGAATCATGAGGCAGGAGAAACATGAGGCAGCAGAAACATGAGGCAGCAGAAACATGAGGCAGGAGAAACATGAGGCAGGAGAAACATGAGGCAGGAGAAACATGAGGCAGCAGAAACATGAGGCAGAAGAAACATGAGGCAGGAGAAACATGAGGCAGGAGAAACAGGTCTTTAACTGGTTGTCCCACAGTCAGAAGCTGCTGGGATTTGTAAGGGTTTCAACTCCTGAGCTCATGTCTTCGCTCTCTGTCCTTCCCTTTCTGTTCACTTCAAATAAAACCACCAAAGTCACAAAATCTTAGAAAAAGAGTTTTCAAAAAGTCTCAGTGGTCATGTATGAATGAGTTCTGATCACATTGTTTGTAATTAACCATGGAGAAAACCCTACCTTTTTGTCCTAAAGTGGCTGAGAGTCCTGCGTCTCTTCATTCTCTCGACTTAGAGATACAAAATCCAGTGAAGAACCTGTCTAGTAACCTACAGAGGGAGGGTTACTATGTCACCTGTGTGCTGCTTCACTTCCTGTTTGATCTGTCCTAGTTCTTAAGAATGATCACCTTCGTTATGAGAGCATCCTGACAACTTAAATATCAGGTTGCTTGTCTCTGTTGTTCTAACACACTAAATGGACAAAATGGTGTCTTGCAAATCATCATGAACCTTTTAATTTTTTTTATCATATTACGGCTACAAATGCCAAAAGTTATTACATAGTTTTCAACATTTTAACACATAAGTGTCTAACCATATTTATATTGAGGCACCTTTTATTCTGATACCCCTAAATAAAACTATGTGACACAAACTCCCTTCAGAAGTTACCAAATATTTGTTAGAGATATGGTCAGGCGATAATACCCAATAGAGTCTATGTAATGTATTTTCACATGTATTAAGTGACAGCAGATCTTTGACTTTATCAAGTGTGCTCTACAAATCTAGTTAGAAATATTTTTTCTAAGCTGGAGATCTCAGCAGTAAGAAATGGAGTACGGAAGGTAAAAGTTGAACTACCGGTTACTAACGAAGATGGAATTTGTTTTCCTTTACAAGTGATGAGACGTCAGCCAATGAAAGACTAGAAATAAAGTACCGGATAAACCTGCAGATCACATAAGGAAGGCATCTGTAAAAGTCATGGTGAATGTGATGAGCTTACTGTCAGCTGCCATTTTAAGCACATCCACATGTGCAGAAATAGGTTTGCATATGTTTGTCTGCCATGACATGCATTTCTAATAGAAGGACAAAAAAAAAAATCTCTGTAGTTTAATAAACAAGAATTGTTCAAAAAGTGCATGGAGAGTTTTCAATTCATTCTAGTTTACAATACATTTTCGAGTTTTAATCAAATTTGTTAATGTATTTCGTTTATCTGTAAAAGTAAAACAATATTAAATTACCGTTTGATGCCTTTAGAAGCTGTAATATGTCAGCATTATTAGAAATTGTGAACATCCTTCCTTGACATCTGTTCAGCTGTCCCCTAAGGGAATATTCATACAGAGACGCACAGGAGCTTCTTAAAGTAACCTATGAAACAGTAAGGCCGTTGTGATTTTTTACATTTTCTCATTTGTGATCTAAAATAGCCTGACCACTTGATTCTAATCTCCCCTCAGTGCCACGTCTGGGCTTTCTCCCATTGAAGTGAATTTCTCCAGTAAAATTTCAAACTGGCCAATCATCAAACAGGAGAAGTTGTGAACGATGATATAAATTTTCTTTTAGACTTGAAGCCTGACTGTAGTTCTAGGAATGGCAGCAAAGGAAGTGAATGAAGCTGTTCAGTCAGTGTTGGCCTTCCTTAATATTAGCAGCTGCCTCATTCAGCTCAGCATTTCTCTCTTAGCAAAGGATGGTTATTTATGGCAGGGAGATTCCCTGGACCGTAAGTTTGTAGTGATGAACAAGAGCATTAAATACGTCACGGGCAAAGATTAGGATCAGGAAACTCGTTTTCACCGAGCAGGAAATAATCGTTCCTCTATAGACACGTTACAGCATCAACTCACCATGCAAAAAATTACTTACTGATGATCAATACCATTAGTTTTACCTGTCAGGTTGTAAACATAACGTGCTAAATCTTAAATGTATGCTTTATTAAAAATAGAGACAGTGATTTGCCACTAATTGACAACTGGATTAGAGTGCTTTGGAAATTTTGGAGATCTTGTAGTTCACAGCATAAGAGTAGGAAACTACAATAAAGATCCTTCAGTTTCTAAAAAAGAAGAAAAAAGGTCTAACCAACCTGTCAGTGACAGTTATATGGGTGTAATAAAAATGTACTTTTCTGTGAGATCAGCTTACACTTTAAGGTTCAGCTGGCAACATTTTCCAGCATTTAATGATAATACGGTAGAAGACGCATAGCTCCACTGTTCAATCTGTCCAGCTTTTTAAAGACAGCGTGACTTCTGAATGTTAGATGTGGCTGATTTTTCTAATAAGCTTTAAAAATGTTAGAATTTTCCTTATGCAGGAGAAAACACTTGGTCCCCTACCCCCATTTCAGCAAGGATACTCCGTCAAGTCTGCAGGGCCGCTATATATAGCCAGCAGACAGGACTCCTTTGCAGCCTCGGCTCTCACCAGTGTATGAAGGTATGTGGTCGGGAATGTGTGCATCCACACTGATGTGTGTCTGTCAACAGAACAGAACTGAACTGATCCTTTGAGCAATTTGTAAATTGTGAACACCTAGTTCAACAAATCCTCACAAATGTATTCTATAAAGATCTTACAACTTCTTTAATGTACTCATTGTACAAAGTCCTAAAAACTAATATTAATATTCAGCTCTGATCAAAGGTTTTCATACATGTATTGCAGGATTTAATTTTATGATTGATAATACGATAACCTTTTTTGTAGATACCATTAAACTGGCCTTTCAGGAGCAAATGACACAGTGGAGACAGATTGCCTATGACGAAGTCAGGACATCTGCCCCACCTTTGCGATCACATCCTTCAAATGGCATTTGAATCAGAGTGTTGAAGTAATGTACAGTCAGAATAAAGACTTCACACTTTTTGTTTTCAAAGACCACTTTACAAAAATTCATAAACTCCTTTGACAACCATTTATTTTTCAAAGTATCATAGGCATAATTCTCCATGTCCAAAACAAATACAATCAAATAATATGAACTGCTAGTTCAGAAGTATGTACTTTTGAAATTTAAGACATCTGCATGCAATTAAGGGGTTAATTTTAACAAGACTGATAAAAATAAAAAAAAAACATTTGATGCACCCCAAAAAACTAAAAAATAAATAAAAAATCAGCGGCCAAAGATATTTTTGGCACAAAGATATATTATTAATCTAAGCAGCTGAAAAATCTTCTTAAATGTAATTAACCCTGCTGAAAGCATACATACTGTATTTTGAAAAATTCCTCCAAAGTGGGCAAAAGACACCAAAATGCCCAACCAACTATGGGATAAACGCAGGGGGTAAGCAGGGCTGAAATGAGAAAGCCGCTGTTGACCAACTTATCTACTTTGTCCCTATATTTGGAGACTTTTGAATCTTCTCTAGCAACTTTTTATTTAAAAAAGCGAATGCGGTACTCTGTGATGAAAAGCTGTACCATTGTAAACAAACGGAGAATTCAACTGCAGTAGCTACCATTCAACCTACCAAGGCAAAATATTGCAGAACTAATCAAATCTACACAAAAATGACAAAAATTTGTCCCAAAACAAAAAGATAGCAACTATTTAAACCAAAACAAATTACACAATAAGCTATTAAAGTTGTAAACGAACAGCACCATGGCTTCTTAAAAATGTTACAGTGTAGTAGTCATTTTATATTGTAGCATGTAGTTTTGCAGTTAAAACATTCAGTCTTAATTTTACGTTAAAACTTGTCAGTATTGTAAACATATCAGGAAAATCTCCAACAATAACAGGTCATACATTCATCATGCCATAACAGTGCAAATTAACCCATTGAAAACAATATATTGTTTCTCCATGCATCTGAGGATTACTCAGTGATATAGTCAGTAGGTAATGCAGAAATGAAACATCATAAAGAGATCCCTCAAGTTTACAATTACAACACACAATTATTATCATTGCCAATATTTCATTGATCAAAGTGGTAAATGCAATCAGTTACAAAATTAATTTTTCTTTCTGTCTACTTTGTCAAAGATTTTTGATATTGCCTATAAACTCTCAAACCTTCAAAATTCATCCCAATACTTCTGTTCTGAAATTCTGCCTTACTGAGTGGCTCAATCCAACCTCTCTGGAGCTAACAGATGTCTAAGATGCATCACATCCGGTAATGGGTTTTTCCTGTAGTCCCTGAGTCTCGGGTGGAAACATGAAGTTCTCAGATCTTCAGGTCGTCCAACCTGCCCTTGTTGTTGCTGTGCTTGCTGGACTGACTGTTTCTACGCTGGTTTTCCACAGGAGTATCAATAACAGGACCGGATGTTTTTGTCTTCTCTGCATCGTCTCCGTCTGATCGGCCTTTTCTCTCTACAGCCATGTTGTCTCTGTTCTGCTTGTAGACTACTTTGCTGTTGTAGGGGCTGTAAGGAGAGTTTGGCTCTGCTGTGCTGTACTTTGAGTTTGCAGGAAAGGGCTCAGCCATTGTAGAGTGACCTGTAAAGTAGGTGTAGTTTGGAACGAAAGGTATCACCCCCTCACCTAAGGCCTTGGGAGCTTCCCTTTCCATCTTTGACCTTCTGCAGCGAAGACCCTGGTGGCATTTTTTGAAACCTAAATGGTATATTTCCACCAAATTTAGCAGCAGGGACAACGAAGCTACTGCCAGCATGAAAAGGATGAAGACCGTCTTCTCTGTAGGTCGAGAGATGTAGCAGTTCACCACGTTAGGGCAGGGCCAGCGGTCACAGGTGTACATCGGCTTCAGCTCAAACCCATACAGGAAATACTGAGCTACGATGAATGCCACTTCGAAGAGAGTCTTGAAGATGATGTTGAAGACATACGTCCGCAGAAGTGCACCATGCAGACGCACATGGCCCTGATCGTCCTTAATGGAGGCCTTTCCGGGCTTATTGCTAATTAGGTCTTGTTGTTTTTCATTCTTTATGGCAAGGTCCTTGAGTTTCTCCTTCTTCTTTTCCTCCATGCGGACCAGGTGAAGGATGTGACCCAGATAAATAAGAGTAGGCGTGGAGACGAAGATGATCTGCATCACCCAGAAGCGGGTGTGAGATATGGGGAAGGTCTTGTCGTAGCAGACGTTTTGGCAACCGGGCTGCTTGGTGTCGCATGTAAAGCCGGATTGCTCATCTCCCCACACTTTCTCAGCAGCGGCTCCGAGCACCAGGATGCGGAAGATGAACAGCACCGTGAGCCAGACCTTGCCCACCACGGTTGAGTGGAACTGGGCACTCTCCAGCAGCTTCCCCAAGAAGTTCCAGTCCGCCATGGAGGCTCACGAATGATCAACAAAGCCTGGGAACAAACCTGCAAGAATTAGGAAAATTCATTTAAAATTAGTAAAAAAAAAAAAAATTGTTCAGTAAAAGACAAGAAACCTCTGACTTAAAAATAATGAAAATTAATTCTGAGTTCAACTCAGTTTTCAACAATTTGGGCCGTTGTTGACACACTTTGTGGAAACAGGTGGGGGCAGGACAGTAGCTTCAGAATGACCACAGAAAACTAACCTGTGTCCTACAACAAGGTTCAACCATTTATGCAAAAGCATCAGCTGCCACACCAAAAACACTTAGAAATGTTTATTTTCTCTGTGGGAATTTAGATTTTATCTGTGCTGATAAACTACTATGAATTGTCAAATGATCTTCTGAGTACTCCTGTTTTTCTTCTAAGCAATATAAAGAACAGACATCTGAAATATTGACACAATTAATTTTTGCCATGAGTTGTGATGTGTGAGACCCAGGGTGATGAAGATGAAAGGTGATTTAATGTTTAATTATTAGCTCAAACAGTCCACATTGAGCAGGCAGCACAGTGAAACAAAAGCAGGCAGCACAGTGAAGCAAAAGCAGGCAGCACAGTGAAACAAAAGCAGGCAGCACAGTGAAGCAAAAGCAGGCAGCACAGTGAAGCAAAAGCTAAGGCTAATTACTGGTTGCAACTGATCAAAAATAAAGAGACAGCACAGGAGAGCTGAAGCAGACACAGGACTTGACAGTTCTACTGTGACAACTCGTACATGCGAACGACGATGCGACTTACTTTGACAACGACACTCAATATAGAAGGATCTGACAGGGACAGAGACAACAGGTGGGCTCGGTGGCGGAACAAGTCGGCGTCGGGCCGGGGGGCGGGGCTAATGACCGGGCCCTTTATGCCCAAAATAACAAAGCTCATGAAAACACGATTTTATAAAATACTAATACCCGCAACAAGCTTCGGCACCATGGTGAGCGACTATGTCACGTTGAGTCCATCAAACTTCCTAAGTATCTCTGAGTGATGATGACGTTGTGGATGGTTGGTGACGTGTTTTACCCAGAATACACTTAGAGACAATATCGGCGATCAACTTGTAAATTTGTATGCCATAAAATTAAATGTAAGAATGAAAATAAAGACAGTCTCATGTAGCGCAACATTTTTATTAAATATTTTACGCCCACTGTGTCACTAAAATTAGTCGGTCTTGTAAAGCTTTTAGCAACCATGAGTCAACAATGACTGGGGCAGCATGACATATAATTTACTGGGGAACCTGTTAATATATATATTCTGAACTCAACATTAGAGGATTTATCTTCTCCAGTTGTCATCAGATGAGATGCAGACGTCAATCTGTGAAACCGTATTTTGCCCCACCCCTAGGCCGCCGCCATAATCTCCGCTTAAATACACGAAGGCTAATCAACGAGACAAGACACACCTGGGGAGCAGACGGGACCACAAGGGACACAGATCTAAATAAACACAAAATACCTAACATAATTACACAGAAAACTCAAATCCTGACAATTTTGTAATTACCAGATTCTTTATAATTAATATTCTCTACTATAATACTTCAGAAAATGTATTGTGTCTTTTGTATCTTTTGTAAGGATCTGTATCTTCATGATAGATACTGATCTCTCATGAAGTCAACCTTTGTTTTTCTTGTTGTGGCGTCCTTAATGTCTGCTAGTAGGAACGTCCTGGACTGTGCGATTCCTGAAGCGGTCTCGGTGAGACTGCTGGGCTTGCCGGGGATCTTGTGACAGTGTGTCCAACCAAACCACGCATGCTGTTTTAAAAATAGTTGCAGTTGTCATTTAAAAGTGAACAAATCATTAAAACGTATGGAGATTTGAGTATCTGTTCAAAATACAGACTATGAGGCAGAACAGTGGAATCGATATCCACAAGAACCCAGCCATGCTGTTTAACCTGGACTGCTGTCTGTGTTTTCAGGGATCATACAGGTGTTTGATACAGTATGACACGTTCCTATCTGTCTACTTGGAGAAAGACCTACCTGATAATGTTCATTTCCCTCAGTCTTCAGCTGAGTGGGGCTCTTCACCTCACAGTGGCGCAACTTTAGAGGAAACCGAAGCACAAAGACAATCTTCTACAAGATAGTTTTCACCGAGCAGTGCGTGGAACTGCCTGGTATTATGGCGACTTCCCCAAAGTGCTTGTTCAGAAGAGGAGCCACAGCTAAACCAGATGAAACGTTTCCAATTTGTTGAAACGTCTCAGCTTTTTCTTTTGAACTCAGAGGCAGCTGAAGAGTCCAGCAGATAAGTTGACGTGTTGGTGAGCTCTAAATATAATTCATGGCGTGGGGAGTGGCTGCAATGCTAATCTTTTAGTGACATGAATCCCCCCCTGACTTTGTTTTTGCAGCTTCAGGATCAAGAACTTATCAAGAAATTCAGTCTGAGAATTTAGAAAGTAAATATTTTAGTCGAGCAGAGTTGCTTTAACAGCTGTGTTGCCTTACAATCGTATTATGGTACATTTTTTCACAGTTTTGTCACGCTACAACCACAAGCTTTCTTTTATTGTATCAGGAGAGCATAAATGTAATGTGTATGGAATATTCTGTTTCTTTTATTCTCATTCCTATAATTAAAATCTGGGAGAACCACAAGGCTTTAGAAATCACCTTATTAGCAGAAAGAGTCCATCTGCATTGAATTTATTCTCAGCATTAAATGCATGTTTTCTGTTAAGGGCTCAAAAATTTGGTAATGAAGACCAACGTGTCCCCTGGATGTGTCACAGATGAAGTTGCGGAGAGGTTTGTAGCAGAGCTGGGATTAAAACAGAGCACACTAAACACATGAAAAACACACCAAAACTGAAATTGTTGGCTTAGCTACATGCAAAGGAAGCATTGCAAATCCCCCATTAACACATAAAAAAAACACAGTGGTGGCAACATCATGCTGTCAGGATTAAATAACGAAAACATTTGCACAATTTAACTTATGGATTTATAGATGTGTGATTCCGTTTGGTTGAGCTATTGAATAGCTTTTAACACAAAAATGGTTTCAGGATAATAAAAACCTTTTCTTGGCAGCAGTTGTAATTAGATTTTTTCTTCAGCTTGTCATTAGCTGTCAAAAAGTCAGATTAACTTTAACTGTAGCCAATTTAACAACTTTCAGCCAAAAGGGTCAGATCCCAATAATAAAGTATGTCATTACTGCAAAAGCTGATTTACTTTTTTTTTTTTTTTTTTTTACCTGTTTAATTAGGTATTCTGCTTTACTGGGGGAATTTTTGCTTCTACTTGTAGAATCCCACTGCTTCAGTGTTTCTCATTAATACGGACCTAATAGATGGGGAGGTTTTGGCATGTTCCATAAAAAGATAGCGCCCCCTTTCCAGACCCAGCTGTCCTCAGGGTCACTCATTGTGACACACACACACTGACCCCCTTACATGGGGCGGCTATTGATAACCTCAGGACCCTGGACTCAGCTAATTATGAGGACGACAGCAAACTGAGACGCTTGCTCACAGGTGGCAACATGGGAGCTGCCTAAACTCGGTGAAGAAGTTGCTAAATGTGTTAAAGTTTCATCCAGGGTTTTCTCTTTTTCTTCTCTGTATCGATCTGGTTGCAGCTGAAAGGAGCACAGATCAGTTTTAACTTTGGGAAGACTGATACCCTGTGGTTAAATTTGGTATTACAACTTTATTTAGGGAGAAAATACACTGACTCTGCTTATTTAAACTTTAAACACCCAGGTGACAGCTACTTTAATTACTCCATGAAGGTATTTAGGACTCTTGACATTTTTAGAATGATCCTGTTAGACAACTTGTTAAAAACTTGAGACTCAGGCAAAGGTTCACCATCCAGTGAGCCTAAATGTGCAGCTGAAGCTGTTTAGATGCTATAATGGCCCAGTCAAAGTTCAGAACTCAATCAAATGTAGAGTCAGTGGTTGAAAAAACTTAGTGATGTTCACAGATGCTACGATTGGTTACAAAACATGAAATCAACTTATTGACATTACATTGTAATTTATCTCAGTTGCGCACAACTTGGTCTAGTCAACAAACTCTCAGTAAAATACATTTCTTTGAGGTTGCTAGAAGAAAAAAAAACAAACAAAAAAAAACTTCCAGCCAGTGAAATAACACAAGTACACACTCTGAATTTATTCTGTCGTGCTTGGCCAGTGATGACACCACTACAAAAAAAAAAAAAAAACAAACCAAAAGAAACATTACATTTGAATTCTGGGTTTAGCAGTCAGCAATAAACATCAGAGCAAAAATGTGCTATTCAAGTGTATTTCTTCTCATTATTACCTTCTGCTTCCTTTATTCGGAAATGTGATCAGCATTGAAAGTCACCTTAGTGCAAACAATGGTTAAAGTCATTACTTTTCTTCACCACAAAGGTGTAATTCTTAACATGTTATGTTCAAGTCGTCAGATATTTTCCCTATTAAAATTAATACAGATTCCAATAAATAATTTAATAAATAACATTAAATAACGTTAATAATGATACTGACCGTGGTGCAGGCACATCTTTGCAATGCAACAGTTAATTAATGTTATTATTATTATTATTATTTGTGACAGAATATCTTTGAACTCTTGAATTGCTGGCACAATAAATTGTCTAAATTTCCCTCTTTGAGGCTGAAACCAGATGTTTCTCATTAAACTATTCCTTTGATTCTCACCAGTTTTAAACTATCTGTGCATTGGTTAGAATGAACGAAGTTTATGTTGTATCCAAGCTCCCATAGTCGAGTCTCCAGCACTGTGCAGATGCTTACCGCAGGCTTTCCCTACCAGGAATGCCACTTCTGCGATGTTGAGCAGGATACAAACCCCAGACACGGCCAGCATGAAGACGGTGAAGACCGTTTTCTCCGTGGGCCTCGAAACAAAACAGTCCACCGTGTTGGGGCACGGGTACGAGTCACACTTCACCAGCCGGATCATCTTGTAACCGGGATAAATCATGTAGAACAGAAACATAAAAATGACCTCAAAGACAATACGGAACAACAGGCTGATGACATAAGTCCACCACAGAGCCCCTGTGATTTTCATCTTCTGGGTCTTGATCTGCTCCAGGTCTTTGGGATTGGTTCGCCCCGACAGTTTGTAGAGCCTTTTGTCGACGTGCCGGCGGTGGGCCACGTGCATGGCCACCAGGAGGGCCGGGGTGGAAACCAGGATGAGCTGGAGGGCCCACAGGCGGATGTGAGAGATGGGGAAGAAGTGGTCATAGCAGACACTGTTGCAGCCAGGCTGCTGGGTGTTGCAAGTGAAGCCGGACTTCTCGTCGCCCCACACGGTCTCAGCCGCAACCACCAGGACCAGGATGCGGAATATGAACAAGACAGAGAGCCAGATGCGGCCGATGCCAGTGGAGTGTCTGTTAACGCCGCTAACCACAGCATAAAAAGATGCCCAGTTCATTTTTGGTTCCGGGTCTGTAGCAATAATAATGAAAAAAAGCATACCAAAAGGTCAACAAATGAAAAGCATCTGTGAAAAACAACTCAAAAAATATGTACGAAATGCATTTTAGTCAGCATAGACACAAAAACAAGCAATTAAGATGTAAACATTTGATGAAACCGCCAGCTTCTGATGATCCACGTTCATAAAATCACACCCACTCACAGAACCACAGGACTGCAAATGAGCGTAGTTGGAGATGACTAAGAAACATTATTTTAACCATAACAGAATGGGGACACACTGGAGAAGTGATAAAATCGTGGGAAAAAAGGCAAATAAATGTTTTCAGTAAAATTTTATGACATGTATTTTAAAAAGGAAAAAAGCAACAAGTGAAAAGAAAACATTGGAATAAACATCAAAGCATCTCAGAGAAAAAAAATGTTGTAGAAGAGTTAAATGCAGATAAAATATGAATTTTATTGTGTTTTTTTTCATTATGTGAAACTAAATGTCACACTGTGTAATGAAATTAACTTCTGTTCAGCACACTTTTCAAAATAAAAGTTTTTTTGAAGTGCAGCTCTTTATTAATTTTATTTTACTCATGTTTGTAGATATAATGCTCAGCAAATAGCTAATCTAACAGTAATTCCTACTTAAACAAATCTAAGGCCGATGCATATTTTTACTTTGTACTTCTACTCTGTGAAAACAAAAAATTAATGCAGCAAAGATGTTTCATATAAAAATTCAAGAGCAGACATCCCTGTAAGTCTTTACATGTCTCTCCCACAGCACCGCACTACCTTCATATTTCTTCGTCTCATCACAGCAACACGGTTCTGCCCAGAATATGAGTCAAAAACAAGCAGCAAAGAGAGAATGAAACCTTTCTAGTAAAAGTTAAAAACTGTAATTGGACTTGTATTACATGAGGTTTGTGTGCTGGATAATTTGAGATTGGTTGGAGCAAGCTTTGATTAGTTTAGCGATTCTGCTATTGCTAATACCTTTAACACCGAGGTAGTTGAGGATTTTAAGGTAAAAATGTTTGCATGTACAACTTTTAGAAATATTTAAAAGTTTTTTTTTTTTGTACCGTTTTGGTAATTCTACATCTTAGTCGCAAACTATTACCTTTTTCCAGAGGTTGTGCCAATGAAAATTTAACTAACTTGGAAAAACAAGAGCATTTAAAACAATTGTCAGAATTTAATAAATTCCACAACATAATTTTTACAATGAATTATTGCTTAAAATTAACCTAAAAAATGTATATAAATTGTTTCCATTGTCTGTAATTTTGTAGGTTAAACTCAACCTAACCTTTTGTTTTATTGGTTAATT
The DNA here is from genome assembly GCF_051168715.1 of Poecilia mexicana. Lineage (NCBI taxonomy): Eukaryota > Metazoa > Chordata > Actinopteri > Cyprinodontiformes > Poeciliidae > Poecilia > Poecilia mexicana. The sequence continues at coordinate 1,305,255 of NW_028263383.1, read as the reverse complement.
TTGGCTGAGTGGTGTCCAAAGTCAGTCTTTATGGACCAGCGTCCTGCACGTTTCAGTTCAGTCCCCGGTTCAACACATCTACATCCAATGATAGGTAAGCAGCAAGCCTCTGCAGAACATAATGACATGTCAAAGAGGTTGTTGGATCATTTGAAGGAGCTGTGTTGGAGAAGAGACACATCTGAAGCTGGCGGCTCACCGACCCTTTAAAACCCGTTATACACGCTGACCTCAGGGTTGTGTAATTTAGTACCAATAACGAAAAGTTTCTCGTTATGTGCAGTGTTACTATGACCAGCTAATTATTGTATTGTATAATTATTGTTGGTGTTTTTTCTCTTTTAATGACATTTTCAAGTTGAAAATTTTAGGAGATACAAATTTGTATAGAATTATAAACAGTTATAGATTTTTCCACAAGCAAATCTGAAAATAATCTCAAAAAGAAATACATTTGAGATCCTATGAACGCTTACTGAATTAGATTTTTATTTGGAGCGTTCGCTGTTAGATAGCGTTCTCATTATTGAATCTGTCGACACTTTTTTTTTATTACCTAAACAAAGACGGATTAAATCCTGAATTCCAGTGAAAAAGCAGAAAATATTTCCTTGTCTTACATCACAATTTCTATCTTCTATGATTGATCACTTAAAACATTGATATTTGCTATATATTTAGGACAGTTTTTAAATAAAAGAAAAAAAAAATATTAGGGATTTTCTAGATGACAACAGGGTTGTGATTTAAATCAGACATTTGACAGGCGCTGTAAAGAAGACCGAATAAGTAAGTTTGCATAAAATCTTAAAATATGGTATGTTTCAAACCTTTCTCCAATCCGGCATTTTTAATTTAAGTTGTTCTGGGTTCTTTTGAATGAAAAAAAAAAATTAAAATCCAGGTTTTAAAGGTGTTTTGACATCATTAATTTATTTTAATAAATATTCTGCGGTGGGCTGGCGACCCTGCCTCTCACCTGATGATCGCTAGTCGCTAGGCACCAAACCCCCTTCAAGGATAACTGTGCTAAGATGTCAGATGGATTTAGGGAATAGGAATGTGCCATTAAAAAATCAGACTCATAAACAAACATGCACCTTCGGTTAAAAGTTACAACTTAAGCGTTAATCTGTTTTGTACAGCAAAAATGAACTTCAATTGATCACAATGTTTTCTCTAAAAGAATTTCAGGATTTAAATTTATATAGTCTGCTCATCAGTCATCCATCATAAAATGCATCAAACCCCGGCCCAGGTATGAATGTCAGAGTTGTTACCAGGCTCCGCTGGAGGTGTCAGAGGCATAGGAGGCAGTGTGGAGAACAAAAGTTGACCTGCTGGTTTGGCATGGATGTGGATCCAGAGGAGGGAGGAAACCTCTCTGTCCCCCCTGTGAAGTTGGCCGCTCACTTAAGAGCAACACAGACACCCGACATCATGCGTCATGTGACACATGTTAACAAGACGTCATGATGCAGGGTGGGCACCTGTGCCCAGTGTAACAGGGCACCTTTGGTTACAACAACTGAAGCCTTGAGATCACTTATAAAGTTTGTTGAAAACTGAAAAAAACCTAAAAGTTTTCCAAAAAAAAAAAACAACCTTATTTGTCATTCAAGTCTCGGTTGATGTTTTTACATAAAACATACGAAACATATTTCAAAACAGCCTAGTTTTCATACAACCGCATTCAATTTCAGTTTCAATCTAATTTATGTGACGCGACAGAATACGAGAAACCGATTGAAAACGCTGAATGCCTCTCTAAGAATTTGACACCCAACTGTGAAACACATGGAAAAAAAAATTAGAAGAACTTACCGTCAGCTGCGGTTTTGAATCAAGTTCATCCAGAAACATTTGTGTAAGCAGATTTCTTTTTTCAATCTGCGACCGTGTATACGAGTATCAGAGCACCATGACTTTGCATTGCTAATGATTTTGCTCACACTAGCCACTGCCCTGCACTGAGAAGGTCATATGCCTCTATTCAAGGATTTTGCATACAATGGCCCCATTTACGAGGACAAAACAAACGGCCTCAGAGTCCAGATGAAACGTTTTCATTTCTGCACAAGAATCTGAGTGGGGGACCGCTGTCTGTCCTCTTGTCCTCATTGTGCTGTGTTGGAGAGAGTACATGGAGGATGTTTTTTGACGCAATATGGAGTAAGAAATGAAAGGTCAAAAGTAGAACTGAGTCACGAAACCAAAAGATAAGAAAACAGTGGCTCGTTATTATTTTATCAGTCTTTAAATCCACATTGTTGCAGCCCACTAAACATTTAATCTCTGTTTCAACGAGTGGATAATGGTGGCCAGCAACAGAACAATGCTCCTGTTGAGTTATTATTGCTATAAAACTCTCTTTAAACTGTCAAATAACTTGGTTTGTCTGTGTTATGTGATCCAGTAGCACTATCAGAAAAATGAATCAAATTGAGATAAACTTTAAAAGCAACTCTAGTAAAAACTTCACTCACATGCTTAAGGGCAGAACGTACTGATTTCCATCAATCTGGTGCAAACGCAGAGCAGAGACGGGCATGTAAATAATTACAAAACAAAACTTTAGGGAACTTACACTCATAGGACACTAGGAGGCACAGTTGATGGCATTTCAAGCAAAGTAGTGAAGATGTCAGTGGGCTGTGGTAACCTCAGTAACAGATGTGGGTTAATTTTAATCCTCTTTACCTTTTTGGTCCTTTTCAAAAATATCAGATATTATGAGAAGGCATCAAAATGGTGTCTTGACAGGATGTCATGTTGCACAACTGTTTGACCAATTGGTAAGGGAGGACAACCACGCACATTTTTAAGAAGCCTTTCAGAAGTTCGTGTTTACCTTAGAGTGACCACACGAAAGGGGGAATTGCCAATTTTCATACCAAGAAGTTACATCTGCACCTGCCATGTGTTAACAAGGACTGAACATTTCACAGTATCTCAGTTAAATGTCTCATATGTAGGCTTCAATTGATTTAGGCATGGTTTTAAGCACACACACCTTTGTTCAGCATCTCTAAGAGAGGCCATGTTGTGGTGGTAACTCTGTTAATGTTTTGAAGACACACACCAGCATTATGGTGATGTCTTCCTAAGACATCACCCTACAAAAGTCTGTCAACAAGACAGCACCAAATCACATATAAAACAGGAGTCTACAGACTGGATGCTGGATTTTCAGCTCCTCCTATTGAACTCAACCCACATTTTTATCTCCCCAACTGAGCGTGGGCGAATTCCTCTTTGACCGTAATTCTGCTCTGTTTGATCTCCAGGGCCAATTATAAAAGCTGCCAGCTACTACTACTGTATGACTTAGCTCTGCTTCAAGACACAGCTTGTTTTATTGGTCTGAGGGGCGCCACACATTACTGAAATGGGTCCACCAGTTTGCTGACACTGCCAATTTGGTTTTCCGTTTCATCTGATAGCATAGCCATATAACCTTTCAACAAGTTCAGTTTCATTTTTATTACTCTTTCTGGACAATTTAGCATTTTTAGTCAGAGTGTAATTTCTCTTCTTTACTCTAAAGATAAGGTCACTTCCATACGGTACCGAGTTTACCATGTGTGGTGTCCACTGGTCCAAGGTGCAAATTGGGATATGCAACAAGCCAATTTAAAAGCTGCAAAAGAAAGCGTACAGAAATATTCTTATCTAACAACACTGTTTAGCTCTTGTTTTCATACATGGGGTTTTAATGAAGTCTCAAGCCTGACTCTTCAAATTGTTGAAAAATAAATCTATTTTTAATTTACTGACTATGTTAGGTTTCTGATCACACAAATTACGAGACTCGTACATGGTGTTGGCCCATATACATGTAATGAAGACCTGGATTTTAAATCAATCAGCTAAAACCTGTGTGTTTGATTGATTGTTGTCTAGATTTAGTTCAGCCTGAATAATGACATCTGGAGTTCATAAACAGTTACTACAGTTACTAAAGCATACTGCAAATCAAACATACCATACTTAACTAACTACAACCTTTAAAAAAATCAAAAGTAGTGAAGCATTTGTTAGGGTTAATTACCTGTATTTTTCTGTGAAACCTTCATTCATTTGTACAAGTGGGAAGGTAAAACTAATGCATTTTTAAAAATGTAATGTTTTATTGTTGTCTTTTAAATCAAAAATCAAAATAAAGACAAGGTTTTAAAAGTAGTGTGTAGTTATACCTCTGTAACATTACTAGTGCATGTGTCCTTGACCAACTCTATTTAAATTTCTGATCAATAGTTGCATTGTCAAGATGCAACTTTTGGCTACAATTTTAGAAAAATCGGCTTTAAAGGCTAGTTTTTACCCCCCTCACCATCCATCAAATTGTGCATGGTGGCAAAAATAGACTTCAGCTCCACTAAATATTGATGTCACTGTATGAAGTCATTTCCTGACTTACTGTGATCAACTTGCATGGCGGATTCTTTGGTCTGACAAAAAATAGTCTTCCTTCTTTTATTTCCACACACACCGGCATCAAAGGAAGTCATTGATAATCACTTATAAGGCAGTTTGAGTAAAAGTAAAATATGCTCCAGTAACATTCATTTTATAAGAAATGCTATACGTGGAATCTTTAATTTTGCAAAATAAAATAATATACTGTTGCTGGATTTTCTTCCTCTCTGCACAAATCCATTTAAACCAAACTTTCACATTTTAAGGAAGCTTTAAAGGCTAGTTTTTACCCCATAAATGTAGTCTGCAATATCCTTTATTGCAGTTGCAGATTATGCAAGTGCAATAAAGGATATATTTTAAAATAGGATATTTTACACGTGTTTACAGATGTGCACAGGTATGGAGAGTGATGCATATGGATGTTTCTATTTTTGCTATAGGTTGCTTTTGTGAAGTGGTGTAAAGGATAACTAAGTGTGAGGTAAGTTATGTTCTGAATCTTACTTCTTCTTGAAACAGTAACACACACTATTAATGGATTAGTGTACACTATTCCCATGATTTGTTGAGACGTCCACCGTGTCAACGTGGGAACAATATTGCAAGACGAACTGAAAGCAGTTCTGCGATTGCTGCCTGAACAGATGGAAACTCGATGACTTCTGAAAGTCATGCTTGCTTCATTTCTGCAGAAAATATCCTTTACAAATGTGGAAGTAATCAGTTTGGATGTTATTTTGATTTATTACCATGAATGCTGTAGGCATTCACACTCTTGAGTTCTTCCACTTTTCTTTATACACTTCGCCACTTAACTGTGCTGAAACGCCGACATCCAAAATGGAGAAGCAGTCGCTCGTTAGGCATTTGTGCTGCTAAAAAGTACGACCACAATGTAGGTATTTTTGCTTTCCAAAGTCATTGCTGGAGATATCAAATGTGTTTTCTTATGACTTGATGAATACAGAGCAAAATGTGATGTATTCACTCATGTACACAAAAAGAGTGGAACAAAAATGATTTCAATATTTTACATCTGAAAGCGTATTTTTTGCTCTGTGAACATTGTCATATTTCCAATGGCAGCTTTTTATTGTACGTTGATTTTCTAAAGAAAGTCCACATTAAAATATACTAAACATTCAATTTAACAGTCTTAAAGGCAATTCCTCCTGCCATGATTCAGCTGTTTGACTTACAACACCCTATGATGACTTGGGGAAAAAACCTTTTCTGTTTGGTTACAAACCACAGACCTTTTGCATGTTAAGCAAACATGATGCCCACTACACTACAGAAACCGTTGGTTGTTGGTAGAAGATACTAAATTTGTCAAAGGTTAATTTTAGTTATGGGCTGTGGACAATGCCTGAGGTCACAGTATCTTATAGATGAGCAAAACTCTATTTCTGCCTGATTTAAAATTAGAGTCCATAAATTAAGCCTGAGAACAGCTACTGCATCGAAAATGTTCTAAAGTGTCAGCTGTAGGTAACTGAGCAACATTCTCCATTTTGCAACAAACTGCTAGCACCTTACCAAGTCTGTGAAACATTCCTTTTCTCATGTGTAACTATGTCTGCAGTTTGTTTAATAGTTACTTAGTTTGGGGGTTGATGTGCCACTGGTGTCAGATTACAAGTTAAGCTGTGTATGACTGGGTCGAGGTGTGCAAATCTGCAAGAGTGTGCAAGGCTGCCTTTCTCTGATTAATTATTAAGATTCTTTCACAGCTCTTTGATTAATAAAATTCCACTAAACAGCGGAGATATCAACAATAACATATTGTTGTGCTGGCTTAGATTCTGCAATTATGTTTTTCTTTTTAGCTAGTTTTAGCTATTGGTTTTAGTTTTTCTTCCACTCTGCATGTAGCATGCTCCTGTAGGTCAACTAGAATACCCTAGATGCCATCATCTGTATTTTAGCTAGCTTTACTGATTTAGCTCAGTTTGGCTTTTAAATGGGGTTTTTTCACACTGCCTTGTGTATTTTACTGTACATCAACTTGCTAGTGGTAGCCTACATGTTATTATGAGTAGCATGTAGTCTACTCCTCTTTTTCAGCTATAACTGTAGAAGAGGAGTTCTCACTCCTGTTCTCACTCCTCTTCTACAGTTTTTCTTTATGCATTTTGCCCATTTCTTAAATTTCTGCATCTGACTTTGAATTCTTCTGCAAAAACATTCATACTGTATTTCAGGAAATGCATTTTTTTTTCTATTTATATTTAATTTGTTACTTTTTTTTCCTTTTAATTTTTTTTAACAGGATGTGTAGATATTGTCTTTGTTGAAATTGATTTTTTATATATTTAGATAAAAATAAGGTGTGCAATATTTATTTTCTTTTAATATGGAAAAATACCTTAAACTGTAATTTTCTCCTTTGCTAGCATTACTATTAGATTTCCATAATACTATACGTACAGCTCCCTCCATATACATGGGATTCCCTGTAAAGATGTGTACAACACCCATAAAACAAAGGGCCACCAATGAGAGTTGATATTTTTGACATTTTGACATTAATCTGACTAGATAAGGCCACAGTTGTACTTGTGCCATATTTGGAAACCCATAATGGTGAAACAAATGAGGAAGTATGGAAGCCCATTTCTACCACTCTGATAAAAAAAACAACAAATAAACGAATAACTTGTATTTCATAATTATGACTTAGGTCATAATTAATATTTCATTTTTTTACTATCTATCTATCTATCTATCTATCTATCTATCTATCTATCTATCTATCTATCTATCTATCTATCTATCTATCTATCTATCTATCTATCTATCTATCTATCTATCTATCTATCTATCTATCTATCTATCTATCTATCTATCTATTTTCTCTTACTTTATAGAAGCAGTTCCCCTTTAAGAACCTCCTGGGTGTGGAAAATGGGAAGTTTTTTTTGTGTGACTGTAGCCAACTGGTTTCGTTCCATTGCGTTTTGTGTGACGTCCTCAGTGTAAAACGGGTGATTACATTTGTTTAAAAAATCTGCTGTTCAGTTAAAAAAACACAACCCATTCACAGTGAGTGGTTTTAAGAGATGGTTTCTGGCGTTAAATACGACGAACGTGTTTAAACCACGGCGGAAGACAGACAGCGGCTTTGTGAGAGGGGGGAATATCTCGGAATGGAACGCGTCCAAAGGAGATTTAGCCGCTCTTCTCATCACGGTACTACAACAAGGAAAAAGTGGCAAAGCGGACCAGGATATAATTGAACCGAAGCGTAAACAACGCGTCCATCAAAGGGAAACGGGGTTAGAGAGGCTAAACCGGCTGAGTTTACTATTCCCTTCCCTCCGCAGCTCTCCAGCGGCAGCCGCAGGCTCCCCCGGACACCATGGTTTGCGCTCCTGTGAGCAGCAGGGAGTTTATAGTCGCTTCGGCTGAACTGATATGAGCAGTGTTCCATAGAAAAGCGGAGGCAGTGCGTCTCCACAACAATTTCCAGCGCCTATTGTGTGAAAGCAGCTCGTCTCAAAGATGGGGCACCCTCCTCTCGAGTTCAGTGACTGCTACAAGGACAGTCCAGACTTCAGAGAGACCCTCAAGTGTTATGAATTGGAGCTGGACAGGACGAGCAAATTTCTCAAAGAGTTGATCAAAGACGGGAACAGTGTCATTACCGCAATCAAGGGTGAGCATGGTTTTTATTTTTTACCTTCAAATCTATTTTACACTCAATAATAAAACGATAAGGATCTGCTGCATCATCAGGCCTTAATGGGGGCCTGCAGGATTAATGGGAGTGAGTGGGAGAGGCACATTCAGGGAGGTGCTACTCGCTCCTTTTGAAAGGTCATGCTTCTGATGCAGATGTGCACGATGACCAAACTGAAAACATCTGTCTCCCTCTCTGAAAGTTTTCCACTCTCCGAGCTTGTTGCTTGTGTGGGTTCAGTCCCACTGCTGGAATACTCGTGGACCAGAGCCAGAACCAGCACACACACTCCCAACTGTAGATGTGTGCTTTTGGGTCAGCGTGGCACCCACAAGGCGGACACTGTACGTCCAGTAAGAAATCCTGAATGACAGGCTTATCACCTCGACAACAGAAGCTGTCAGTGTTGCTGCTGTGGAAGTGTTGGCAGTCCAGATAATGGTCACTGAGCAGGGGTCACGGGATAAAATTGCTCCAAATAATCCCAAGTCTGGATTATTTAGTGGACTTCAGCTGCAAATGCTTTGAAATATGCAAGTTATGCTTGGCCCGAGTCGGTGCACGCTTTGCTGAAAGGCTGATTTATGATATATCACCATCCAAGCTTCTGAAGCGTTGCCATGCAGAGTTGATGTGAGTGAAAGTGGAGCATTAATCAGAGTAGCAACCAGGAGGTGCGTGGTGGTAAAATAGCGACAGAGACCCCCAGCTGAGATGGTGGAATATTAAACAGGATTACTGTTGAAAATATGAATCATTCACTTCACGTTTCTGGAAGAATAGGAGGAAGAAAGACATCAGAAGTCCAGTTTAAAATTTCCCACAAGCGATGAAGGAAGAAAAGTAAATGAATCCTGGAAGACGTTCTGATGACGAGAAGAACTCACACAACAGAGTTAAAACATGGTGGTGACAGCATCACGCTGTAGTGGATGCTTTTCGTCAAAGACGCACTTCATGAAATCTGACTGAGCGAAACGAGAACAGGGGGGGAAAAAAAAACAAAAAACAAGCTTCAACTGTGAAAAACTGGTAGAAACAAACTCCAAATGTCTTCTTGCATCACAAAGCGGACTTTAGCTTGTTGAACTTTTCAGTTTTGTTTTGTTTGAACACGTTCTCCTTCACAATTTACAAGCATGCGCTACTTTGTGTTGGGTTTATCACACAAACGCCCCATAAAATACTTTTAAAATTTGTGGTTGTAGCTCGAGAAGATGTGGAAGGAGTTCGAAAGTTCAAGGGGCATAAATACTTTAGGATTGTTTGTGTTGGTAAATGGAATGAGGAGTTTTACTTTCTGGCCGATGGGAAATAAATCTCGTTTTTTAACAGGCTATTCCTTGGCAGTGCAGAAGTTTTCCCAGACTCTCAGTGCATTCCAGTTCGACTTTATTGGCGACTCCCTGACGGATGATGAGATTAACATTGGTAAGATATTAATATTGATCTCTCCTATAAAGCTTACAAAAGGTAAGTCCTTTAAAAGAAAGTTTCTTTAATAGGTTAATGAGCTAGTCTAATTAGTTCTAAAATAATTTCAATACATTATTATTGTTTTAAAATTCAACTTATTCCCTTCACTTGACCTCGGTGGAAAGAAGCTGCCATCTTGCGAGGAATCGGGAAGAAAAGCAGATTCCTAAGCATGTGAAGAGAAACTTTGTAGAAAAAGGTTTTCATTACAAAGTTTATGCTCAACTGTTTTCTTTTGTAATGGTTTGATTACATGAAAATGTGTCTCCATCGTCTGTGTGAGGAGTTCAGCAGTATGCGGCTAACTCCGACTTCCGGTCCTTGTCTTTGTGTTGTTCTTCCCCAGCTGAGTCATTCCAGGAGTTCGCCGGACTTCTGCAGGAAGTGGAGCGTGACAGGATGATGCTGGTAGGTTATCGGCTTCCTCCAAAGACCGTTCTGCATCCTATTTGAGCCCTCAGTAGATATAGAGCCACATTAACACGTCCTGGACAAAAGAGGCCAACACCACGGCCAAGCACTTCTCATTCTGCTACACATTCTTCCAGCTCTCTCTCTCTCTGTGTGTGTTAATTTGGGTATATTGTCTTAGTCAGGACATGTTCACACAGAGACGCTGTGCCGCCCTGTGCAGAAAGGATAAGAGCAATGCTGGCAATTATTTTAGTTTCCATTCCTCTTTTTAGTTTTCTTGTTCCCCTTTCTGTTGATGGGAGCATGTGTGGGTATTTTTCATTAGGTTTCAATACCTCAGGCTGCGCCGACTGAAACGTTTCTGTGCTTTAAGTAACACAAAGGTGAGGAATGGTGCTTTTCAACTTTCTCCTGTCTTACCGGTTGGACTATGTATCTTAAAAACCTGCAAATCACATGATGGATGTGATGATAGAAGCACATTATCTTTTCAGAATAACTATTTATTTATCTTTTAAAGGCCAGACATCATCATTTGCACAAGCTTTCTTTCCCAGTTGTATTCAGGCTTGTTTGCCACAATACTGATACTAATTTTTATGATAAAAATGGAAAAATATGAAGAAGTACCTGGCAGCTGGGAACACAGTCAAAGTTGTTGGAGAGGGATGATATTATGTCTGCAGTGCCACGGTCAGGGATCAGTGAACAGCAGTGACAAAATTACGACAAGCAAAGTCTTCAGTGCCAAATTTTAGTTCATGAAATGAGGATTTATATCATGATTTGGTGTTTTAGGAGGTTGCAGCTAACTCACAATCTTGAGCAGTGTGTACACGAGCATGATTGACAGCACCAACACCTTCCTCCTGGCTCTGATTGGTTGTTTCTGACTGGGAGCAATGTATTTTTGCAGATGACAGTAGATCCACAGGGAGGCGCAGAGGAGCTAGATTCTTTTCACAGGTTGTCGCATATCATGCTGTTAGAACAAAGTGACACTTTTAACAAATATATAAAAAACATTTTTTAAATAAAAGTTTCCTAACTGCATGTTTAATCTATATATTCTAGCAGCAACATTCGCTTTTTGAGGCCTCATCCCAGAGCTGTAGACATTTGGTTCTCTTAAAGTCCCACATTTAACATGTTTCATTTGATAAGTTGTCAGTAATAAATGTTTTTTGGTCAAGAAAACAACCCATCTGTACTTTAAAATGACATCGTTACAAATGCAACACTTGGTGCCTTCCCATATTAGTGGGCATCACTCAACACTTTCTGTGTTTGTATTTTTCATAATTTCCAAGGGTTTTAGGTTTTGGTACTCGTTTATCTCTGTTAGCATCAAAACTCAAATCTGCTAATTCTGTCTCTTCTCTTCTTGGTTGTGCTTTATTCTTTTCCTGCATATAAAGTTTTTCCATTTTCGTCTGTCCAGGTCCAGAATGCGTCCAATCTCCTCATCAGGCCTCTTGAGAAGTTCAGGAAGGAGCAGATAGGCGCAACAAAAGTGAGTGCTGTTATGAATTTGTCTGCTCTGCAAAACAAAGTGTGGCTCATTCATCCAGGACCAAACAAGTGGGTTTTTGGATGGAACATGCACATGCTTGCATGGTGATGTTTACATGCATTTCCTGCCATTATGAGCCAAAATCTAGCAAATCTAGAACCACCCTGAGCCACTTACCATTCAGAGTGTCTGAAGTTACTTCCTCAAAATGTTATATAAGTTTTTACACCCAATTTATGACCATTGTGTATGTGAACCAGTTATGTGCACTAAGTATGATGGGTTTCAGTTCCTCTTTTTAGATTGAAAAAGTAAGATGTATTTTGTTCTTTTTAAAATGAAGGCTGCAGCTAGCTGGAACGACTTCCTATTTTTAGTGTATTTAAGCATATTTTGTCTATTTTCTTCCACACATTCACACAGTTTTCAAAGATGACATGCTGTTGGCGGAACAATGCCATTAATCCCTTTGTGTAGTCTGTCTTTAGAGAATTTGTTGCTGATGAATTTAGAAATAGTGCAGCTGAACACTTCAGATGAACTTGATCAATAATGCACACAATGCAGTGACACACAAAGTGAGGCCAAACTAGCAGCTGTTAGAAGTGTAAATCTTTTATTCACAAACATTTGAGCTGTACACTGACCTTTCTCAGACGATTAATATGCCCTGCTGCTTACAGAAACAGCTGATCTAATGTGTTAACCAGACAAACCTGTTAATAAACCAGCAGCGATCTCTCTGAGTCATTCTTCCTTTCTCATATATTTGCTTCGCAAACCCTAACCGTTTACTGACAAAAATAAACTGACTTGTTCAGCTACTTCAGTTGAATTCACACATTTTTTTTTGTTGTTGCAAGAATTAGGACACAATAACTTAAGTGCAAAGACTTCAGATTTCTAACTTCTGAGGTACAGTGAATGCCACATGAGTCATGAAAGAGAAATAAAGGGATTCTTCCTGGTTAGAAGTCACTTTTTAAGCTAAATCAGTGACTAGTCTTCCTGTGCCAAGGGGAGTTTGAGTAATTCATTGTAACTTGCTGTAACATAAGACTAAATTAACATATTAGTAAAAATATTTACGCTCTACATAACTAGAATGGAATTTAATGAGTCTGGGAAAGCTGCGGTAAATCCTCAGTTCTTAGACACTCTGGAGCTTTTAAAGTTTATTCTTCTGTTATAATTTCTAAGCTTGACGTGTTTGACATTCCTGAAATATAGTGTTCTGAGGATGAACAAGCCAAAAAATGAAATGTTCAGTTTAAAACCACCTAGGTTTAATTTAAAGGCTGCTTTTTTTTGACATTGGTGGTCACATTTTTAGCTTCTTGAACATTTTGTTTAGCTTCTGTTAGCCTCTTTGGTGAGTATGAATACATGTTTTTTCCTGTTTTTGGCTACTTATTGACTGCAGATTAGAAGTGTATACAGACACACTCCACTCAATCCAAACATGCAGATTTATGGTCAGTTTGGTTTCTGTTATAAAACAATGTAACCACGTTCACTGCATCAAGTTATCGACTTTGCAGCTGTCCCTCACACTGAGCATGCAGATTGTGACAGTGGAAAGGAACAACTCCCTTTTAACAAGAGGTAGCTTAGCCGATATATTTTATTTATTTTCTCCCTGATGGGCGGGTCTATCAGTCAAACCTCTTTCACGGCAGAGCAATAGAGGACATGGGTTGACCTTCAGACCATTGCCAAGGCAGATAAGATCGGTGGAGAAAGACGCAAGTATCGTCCAATCATCAATCTCTCGATTTACAGCTCCACCCCTAACATAAATGTATAGTTTGAAAGTTTTGTTCAACGTCAAAGCCAAGGATTCATTTGACCTCTTTCTGTTTAACCAGTAGAAAGACATTAATGGGCAACCCCTGAAAATATGAGTGTGGCATGTCATCATATTGTTATGTTGTCTCCCAACAATGCCCAGATTCAGCTCTGCTGGTCTGAGAATATGTTCTTTTATGAGTCATAAAAAAACCCCTAATAATGTCTTCCATGAAAATTCGCCCCAGTACCCTGAGCTAGTGGTGGTGGAATTAATTTGGCAGAAGTTTAGCCGTTCATTGTCAGTATTATTTTTGCTTTCTTCATCCACATAATTTCGACGTACAGTGTTGGTGTTTTAGGCTTTTAGGCACAAATATGTACCAGATAGCCTCCTCTTCCTCTAAGGTTTACATTTGCAGGTAGCACAGAAGATATTGAGATCCTGACGATGCTTTTTACTAAAATGGTGCCTGAGCTCTGTAATAGTTTCGCTTGTGAAGATGAAACTTTTCCTGTAGTTGTTGGAAGCTGTCCAGGTCGGTTCCAGATGAGATCACGCAGCGTGAGCTAAATGCCTTTTCTGGTCAATTCCTTGAATCTAGAGTCAAGCTGCGCTTGTCCAAAATGCTTTGGGAAAGACGCATAAAAACACATAACTTTTCTGAATATGTAGTGTTGACGTGTTTATCACCCATCGGAGATTGGGGGATGTCAATTTGACTTAATTCTAGTTCTTTCCACTCTGCATCATACCCCCCCTCACAGCAGTAGACGGCATACTGCAGTTCTGCTGCTTTATAGTGATTTTCCAAACATGGGAGTGACATTCCTCCTTTATCTCTTGGTAATTGTAATGTTTTATAGCATAACCGTGGGTTTCTTGTTCCGCCATATAAACCTAGAGATGGTTCGGTTCCACTCATTACGCTGCTTGCTAGGAATTTCCACTGATGGACTGAAAAAGGAGGAACAATTTAAGTAATACAATCATCTTTATCGGTTCTGTAAATCGAAATCAGTTTTATTTTGTTAGCCACAGTGTTCCATAATTTGCTTTCTGTATTTTGTTCAGAGGTTTAATAATATGAAAACCTAAATATTTCATTGTTGTTGTTTTCTATTTAAATGTGAACAGTTTAGTTGTGTCTTCTCGGGGTGAATAGTTAAATCAGAGATTGAGTGTTTTGTCTATATTTAATTTGTAGCCTAAATGGCGTCCGGATTGGAGGTAGCAGGACATGAGGTTGACATCATCAGCGTATAGATTTGATCCAGTCCACTGACAAATTGCATATTGATTTTAAACAACATATAATTGAATTATTGAAGCCTAAATGATGTAGAACCAGATATAAATATCCCCACTGTACATCAAAACTAATTGCTAAGGCAACGCTCGCCTCACATTAACCTGTTTATGTATATTTTAATAAAGCCTGTCTGGCCTGTATCGATCAGTTCAGGGATTATGATTTCTACATTTATTGAAGTTTCAACATAAGGATACAAAATGGCGCTGGTGTGTGTGGCTGCTCGTCTGTCATTCTCACGCTTGCTTATGTTTGTACTGTTTCTGACCTGTGTCATGTACGGAACTGAACCTCTGCTGGTGTATGATCGCAACACACTACTAGACCTCCAACCTTTGGTCCAGGATATGGTGGCATTTGATGTTGCTGGCCTACAATCCTTGCCCCCGCTTCTGTCAGAGATTCCGAGTCACCTGTTCCGGGTTCCTGCGCTGCTTTCACGGCGCAGATGTCGTTGTCGTCGCGGAAGACGAAGCGGCCGGTTGGTGAAGCTGAAGTTTCATCTGACGCACTGTTCTGCTTTTACCCGATCATCGCATGGATCATTTCTAGGCTCTCGGGTGCCTCGGCGTTTCTTGGATCCCGTTGATGTCTGCTTGGTGCCCGTGGTCGGCGTTGAAGTCCCTCTACACCGCTGCCCTTGCACTTCCTGGCTCAACCTGGGCCGGCAGTGTCTCCAAAACCTGAGACCGCTGTGCCGGGTTTCCCGACCTGTTGAAGCCCATGCTCCAGTTCCTGTCAGGATTGGCCTGATAAACGCCAGGTCGCTTGTGAATAAAACTTTTACTTTTCAGGACTTTTTCAGTTACCAAAACCTGGATTTTCTGTGTGTGACTGAAAATCCTGTTGGTGAGTCCAGTGCTCCATCTGAGCTTCTACCAGCGGACTCTTATTTTAATTCACCACGGGCTTCGGGGAGAGGGGGAGGCACAGCGACTGTTTACAAACAGGACTACAAATGTAAGCAGTGATTTCTACAGTTGTCATTCCCCAGCTTTGAGTTTTCATCATTTGAGATGAGACACATAAACCCAGTTTTCTGTGCTGTCGTCTACCGGCCCCCCAAATATAATAAGGATTTTATAAGCGACTTCTCTGACTTTTTAGCTGGGATTATAACTAACTATTAACATGTTCTTATTGTTGGAGATTTCAATATACACGTATGTTGTCCTGATAAGCCTCTGGTAAAGAACTTTTTAAGCCTTCTGGACTCTTTTAACCTGGTACTGGCCGTATCCGGCCCTACACATGAGCACGGACACACACTGGACCTGGTCATTTCCTGCGGTCTGCCTGTGACTAACCTGGAAATCTGTGACTCTGTGTTCTCGGATCACCTGCCTGTTTTATTCAGTGTCAGTTTGACACCTATTGCAGTTAAAACTCGCGCTGCTGCTCGGCGCTGTCGGATTATTAACCCTTCCACTGCCACTCAGTTCTCTACTGCTTTTCTTCAGCTCTGTGGATCATCTGACTTCCTCCACTCTGACACAGAAGAGCTCTGGTCCTGGTTCTATTCTTCCTCCCAAACCATCCTGGACTCAGTTGCTCCATTAAAAACCAGGCAGCCAAAGATTAAACCTGAGCCTTGGTTTAATGACTGAACTCGTGCTGTAAGGAAGGAATGTCGCCATGTTGAACGCAGGTGGAAAAAGGATAAATTGCAGGTTACTTTTCAAGTTTTAAAAGACTGTTGGCGTCTCTACCAGAGCACGGTTAAAGAGGCAAAAAGGGAATATTTGGCAAATATCATTTTCTCAAACAGTCATAACCCACGTGTTTTATTTAACACCATTGACTCTGTGCTTAATATCCCACAGAATGCCTCTTTGGAAGCTTCTCCTGATGTGTGTGATGATTTTCTGTGTTTTTTTTATTGAAAAGGTTGGTTGTACCAGGGCTCTTATCACAGCTCCTGACTCTGACCCCTCTGTTTTGGTCCCTTGCTCGGCTGCTTTCAATCAGTTTGAGCCTGTGACTGTCTCACTTTTAGAGGACGTGGCTGGCCACATTAAGCCATCAGGTTCCCCTCGTGATCCTGTCCCTCCATGATTTTTTAAAGATATTTTGTCTAGCATAGGGCAGCCTGTTCTTGCAATTATAAATAGCAGTCTGTCCTCAGGTGTGGTCCCTGCTAGTTTTAAACATGCAGTAGTGCAGCCACTGCTTAAAAAACCTGGCCTTGATCCTATTGGTCTGGCTAATTATTGGCCTATTTTGAAGCTGCCTTTTCTTTCTAAGGTTTTAGAAAAAATTGTGTACTGTCAGCTGAAACAGTTTCTCGATGACAATGGCATTCTGGAGGTTTTTCAGTCAGGTTTTAAAACTCCTCACAGCACAGAATCTGCTTTAATAAGGGTTTTTAATGACATCCTTCTTGCTTGTGATTCTGGTCACCATGTTGTTCTGATTTTACTTGACCTAACTGCTGCCTTTGATACAGTAGACCACGACATTTTAATATCGCGATTACACCACGTTGTAGGTATTGGTGACACTGTTCTTAAATGGTTCAAGTCTTACCTGGAGGTCAGAACATTTTCAGTGAATATTAGAGACTCTGAATCATCTGCTGCTTCAATGCCATATGGTGTCCCGCAGGGCTCAATTCTGGGCCCACTGCTTTTCTCTCTGTATTTACTGCCTCTGGGTTCTGTCCTCAGGAAACATGGGATTTCATTTCATTGTTATGCTGACGATTGCCAGATTTATTTGCCCCTGAAGCAGAAGGATGTCCATTCCATCAAACATCTCCTGGCATGTCTAGGTGACATTAAAGCTTGGTTGGCCTTGAACTTTTAAAATTTTAATGAAAAGAAAACAGAGGTGATGGTGTTTGGACCCAGTGGCTCCTGTGAGTCCTCCTCTGTTGACCTGGGACCCCTGGAGGTTTATTTTAAACCTGTTATTACAGATCTTGGTTTTAAGGTGGACAGTGATTTTAAATTGGACAGCCAAATCAGAGCCATGGTTAAGTCCAGCTTTTATCATTTAAGGCGATTGGCGTCAGTGAAATCTTTTCTTTCCAGGCAGCATTTTGAAACGGTGATCCACGCTTTTATTTCGACTCGACTGGATTACTGTAACTCACTATATCTGGGAGTCAGTCAGTCGCTGCTCTCACGTCTGCAGCTAGTACAGAATGCTGCTGCACGACTGTTGACAGGAACTCGAAAGAGGGAGCATGTGACCCCTGTCCTGGCCTCACTTCACTGCCTGCCTGTATATTTTAGGATTCATTTTAAAATTCTTGTTTGTTTTTAAATCACTGCCTAATCTTGCCCCGGCTTACCTCTCTGAGCTTGTTCACCCATACATACCTTATCGGTCTCTCAGGTCAGCAGATCAGCTGCTCTTGGAGGTACCGAGATCCAGAAGGAAGCTCGGAGGGGACAGGGCTTTCTCTGTCATGGGTCCTAAGTTATGGAACGACTTGCCTTTGCAGGTCAGAGGTCACTGTCCACTTTTAAAGCTTGTCTTAAAACCCATCTATTTTACTTGGCTTTCAACTCCAGGGGGTTCTAGTTTTAAATTGTATGTTGGTTGGTTTGTTTTTAAACTGTAAGAGTTTTTATTTTTTTATGTTTATTTATTTTAATTGTTATGTTGTGTTTTAGTGTACAGCACTTTGTATCAGCTGTGGTTGTTTTAAAGTGCTTTATAAATAAAGTTGGTATGGTATGAAGTGAATATATACTATATTTATGTTTAAGACAGAGATGGGCTGATATGAATTATACTCCGTTTTATCTTTTCCTGCTTTTGGTATGATGAATATTATTGCTCGTTTCCAGGATGGTGGGGTCTTGCCCCTTTAAACGAAACCCCATGATTACAGCATTTTAACAGCAAAGATGTTATAGATTTCCTCAAAGTTTTATACCACTCAGCTGGTAATCCGTCTCTGCCTGGTGCCTTGCTTTCCTTCGATTTTGACACGGCTTTATTGACATCTGCTTCTGTTATGTCTGTGGTTATCCATTTATTTTGTTCTGCGCCAATTGAGGGATTATCCAAAGAACCTAGAAACTGATTTATTGATGGAAGCTTGATTAGTTAGGGCTGACTATTTAAATTCCTAAAATGTATTTCAAATGACTTGTGCTTTACACCAGAAGAAATAAATGTCCTGTTGGTAACGGGGTTTTGTTTGTTTTTAAGGATGAATCTGTTCAATTGTTGTATTTTAAGTCGCTGAGCCAATATTTGTTTTTGCTTGAGGTCAATTTTTTTCTGATTTAGTTTAATATATTTGAGTTTAAGTTCCACTTTATTGAGTTTGTTTAATTCTGCTTTTACGATAGCAATTTGCAGAATGAGAATAGGGTCAAAAATAGAAAAAGAATGACTTCCTAAACAAATGACTCATTAGGGAGTCTTGGTTGAAAACAAAAGTCCCCAGATGATGTTTGGGAGGTGGAGGGAGTCTCTCCTATAGGCAATGAGGCTCAATGCACACCCAGCCTTTAAACTGGCTCCCAAAACAATAGTTGTCTATTGTAATGCACCTATTGGAAACAGAAATGCATATTTTGTTAAGATTAACGAAGGCCAGATGTCTGACAGTGTATTTTTATGAAAATATTCGATTCCTAGTTCTTTCACTGGATCCGATCTCTATGATTGCAAATCTTACAACAGGGATGTTAAATACATTTGCGGACGGGTTTTTCTTGGTGAGGAGGCTGCATCATGATGACAGCTGAAACTTAATAAAACTTTCAAGAAACTCCAACAGGTTGTCTCCCTGTGTGTCTTCAGGAATAACATACACACGGATGTTGTTTCTTATATTTTATCTCTGTTGCTTGTAGTTTGAGACGACAACTCCGCTCTTTCTCTGGTCTCTTTCATGTTTGCCACCATTTTATTTAGCTTTCCTTTGACCTCCTCTCTGAAACTGGTTAAATTTCTCTTCATGTCTCTGGAGAAGTTGCCATGAAAGCAACTAAAATCAGAACAAGTGGATAAAATCTCTGTGGTTATCACCGATGCTAGCTTGAAGTCCGGTTTGGTGAACAGTTATTTTTTTGGTGTCTTTTCTGTTTTTACTATAAGTTCATGGGTGCTAAAAGGTTAATTCAGCTCAAGCGAAGGGGAGTTAGCCAACTGCTTTGGGAGCGCTCATTCAATGTGTCCCCATATTTTAACAAATGTATAAAAAACGTAACGGGATTAATAGAAGAGCGACGTTGTGATGACTTCCTAAGGGTGGGGTGTTGGAAAGAGCAGGACTTTCTTAAAGAGACATAGTCCCAATTTCAAGGGATCATATTTCTTTTAAGTCGTATTTGATTTATACAGCATTTTTTTAAACAACTAGAAGTAACAGAGTTACTTCTAGTTGTTATATAAAATGATACTGTGGCTGGAAACCCATAATACTTCCACTATAAATTAGTTGTTATTTTTGTATAAATGTTTACAAATGTTCAGTGCCTAATGAAATAAATATAAACAATTTATAAAGTAAAACTTAATTTCCTTTCAGTTTCATAGAATTTGAATTTTGCTGAAGTACACTGTAATAGATAATGCCTCTTTCTTGGCTTCTGTTTACGCATCAATAAACGGTTACACATCCTAAAGTGCTGTTTTATCTTTTGCTTATGCGTCCTGCAGGAAAAGAAGAAGAAGTTTGAGAAAGAGAGTGAAAAATATTACTCTCTGCTCGATAAACATCTGAATCTCTCTGCCAAGAAGAAGGAGAGTCAGCTTCAAGAGGTCGGATGTGGCTCAAGTGTTTTGCATTGGTTCGGTATTGAAATGTGAAACTAATAATTACACCGTTGCGGTCATTCCAGTAATCAATCTTCTTTGCTTTTTCCTGAAGGCTGATGACCTTCTTGATAGGGAGCGGGTGAACTTCTATGAATCGTCAGTGGAATACGTATACCAGATCCATCAAGTTCAGGACAGGAAGAAGTTTGACGTTGTGGAGCCGGTGAGTGCTGCCGGCGGTTTCCCACTCTTCCTCTTTGCTACCGCACGCGCAGGGAAGAGGGCCTTTAATTCACCTCGACAGTCGCGCTTTCAGCCACAGTCTGAAAATATGTTTCGTCCTTTGGTTTGATAGGTGCTGGCGTTCCTTCACAGCATTTTAACTCTCAACAACTTGACAGTGGAGATGACTCAGGACTTTATGCCTTATAAGCAGGAGCTGCAGCTCAGCTTGCAGAACGTGAGTGGTGTTGCTGAGGATTGTTGGGGGGATGTAATATCGTCTGACTTGAGCCCTTTTAGTTCTATTCTGTCTTTGTCTGCAGTCTAGAAACCACTATGAGAGCACTTGTGAGGAGTTGGAGGAGCTGATGAAGAGGATGAAGCATCCTTCTCAAATCTCAAAGATGCAGAACTTCCTGCCGTTGGAGGGTTATTTGTACTGTCAGGAGAAGCGTACGTATTAAAGATGAAGATTGCAGACGTATTGTAAATGCATTTGACTGAATTTGTGTGATAAACGTATGAAGAGTCACATCCAATCTAAATAGTCAGGGATAAAGGCATGGAAATGTTTGACTCAGGGTTAAGTTGTAAAACAATATCCCAAACTCTGAACATTTCCAGAAAGTTTATCAAGTCATCGTACAAAAATGAAAAGCATTTTATGTTACATTAACGGGGCAGTATTGTGTAAAACTGACTTTATTTAGCTTTAAATCATGTTATAATGTTATTCCCTCATCAAAAACATACCTGGAGTGTTGCTTTGACTTTTTTCGTGCATGTTTAAGAAATCCTTTAATCTCCCGTGGCAACCATTCAGCGGTGCAAAACGCCTGGAGGGACAGAGCGCCCCTTGCAGACTCCTCTGCAGCTCCTCCTCAGAGCAGCAGCTTCCAAGCTTCTGAGCTCCTCATTACAGAGCAGCCCTCCTCCGAGACTCCCTCACTCTGCTCCTTCAGACTAGCCAGCAGCAATTAGCACCTGGTGGAACTGTGCATCTGCTGAGCTCATTACACAAACTATTTCTCAGTTGGTAAAAATGTTGTTAAGGGGTTAGTAGTGGAGCAGTGTTGTTGAGGATTTCCTGAAGGCGGAGGGTGAGAAAGAGCAGCCTTAGTTTCTTAAAGAGACAGAGGCCCCAATTTCAAGACTTTGGATTACAAAGTCAATTTTCTTTTAAGTTGTGTTTGATATATACAGAAGTTTTATAACAACTGAAGGTAACGTAGTTGCTTGATTGTGCTATGAAATTATACTATGAGGCTGGAAAGCACATAATACTGCTCCTTTAAATCTACCCAAACCTGACTTTTAACCTAAACAGACCAAGATGGAGCATTTCTGTCTGCAGGAGGCATGTTCCAAAAAACTTGTAACTGTAATTGTAGTAAATTACAGTTTGTAATTGTAACACGACAAAATGTGAAATCACATATTTTCGAGTTATTTTGTCTCCAAGTCTCAACAGACCTTTTTGTGTCCTTATTTTGTTGTTGTTTTGGTCACACCAGGGGCTTTGGGTGCATCGTGGGTCAAATATTTTTGCAAATATCACAAGGATGGGAGAATGCTGATCATGGTGTCCTGTGAACAGAAGCCTGCAACAAAACAGGTACTATTACCACCAATAACCAGAACGTGGGGCCTTTGTCACCACTTACATTCTTTAAACAACTTACCCCACCGTTGTTGACTCCCATCGTCGACCACTTCTCCAACGTTATCTCTTTTTTAATTTTTTTATTTTCCATGCAGGCCCCAACGATACTCACCCTGAAATCCTGCATCCGCCGCAAGACCGAGTCCATAGACAAGCGCTTCTGCTTTGACGTGGAAACCGTGGAGAGGTTAGCGCAAACACAACCTGACGAGGCAACGCGAGAGCCTTGTGGGATAAACAGGTTGAGGCGGCGAGGTGAACAGGTGGCTTACAAGGACAGAGTGTGAAGGCTAAATGGACCGTAGCCCAAACAATCCCTGAGCAATGAGCTGGCGCTGGAAACAGATGGCAAACTGTCTGATTGCAGGGGGAAGGAACACAACAAGCTCATATTTATATAAAAGCACACCATTTGGAACAAAATGCATTTTAATAACTGCTTGAACTACGAGCTTCTCTGTCACCTTTCTGGCCTTTCTGGTCTTGAAATGGGTGGAAATACTCGAATGTCGTCTGTGCTGTTTAGAGGGGTTTTATTGAGCTTGAATTCTGCATTGAGAGTGACTCTGATTCGAACATATCTGGTAGTTTGGCTGTTTGGTAAACTCAAGGTGGCAGTGCTGTGTAATGAAATGCTCCTGGAGTTAAAGCAGACATTCAGCTTAATAGAAATGGATACAATAAAATACATATTTAACCCAGATTAGTTGTTTTAGCGACTTTGATACTTAACATTTCCCATGTATAAAAGATTTGACATTTATTTCACTCTGAAAGTTGATTGCGACTTAAATTTATTCATAGGGTTTTGCCAGAGGAAGCTTTCATCTCGTTGCACAGTTGTCTTTGTTAACAATTGATTCACATCCCCATGAGCTGCAAAATCTGGCACTCGACGGCGTTTTCTGCACGACGACAATTGCAGCAATGTGTTTTTATTTTTTATTTTTTATTATTACTTTATGCTTACTTACTTTTATCTCGTTTAGCTTCCAGGATGTTGTCGGGTACATCAAAGACTCTCCCTCCCGGGGTGTTCTTATCGGTTTTTTCCTTTTTCCATCTACTCCACTTGGCTTTAAAGATATGAGTCTGATGTGTGAATTTAATCAAACTGGCTACTGTTGAAGAGTGCATCGTTTCAGCTGAATAATTAAACTGCAACCTTTGCCTTCCTAATGGCTCTTGTTACCGTTTCCACAGAAACGCACCCGTCACTTTCCAGGCCCTTTCGGAGGGGGACAGGAAGTTGTGGATGGAGGCCATGGATGGGAAAGAGCCTGTGAGTTTGTGTTGCTCATTTAGAAATGGTCTTCTTTGACTTTGATAAAAAAAAAAAGAAATTGCTTTGCTTGGCAATGATTTTTAAAGTTAAATTTGTTATAACTTTTTCTCAGCTCTACACATGCTCACAAGAATGCGCACAGGTTCAAATACAAACCCTGATAAAATATTTGACTTGATGTTAATTGGACCACATGCTTTTAAAAGCAAACGGATCATGATTACCCCCTTTTTTATCATTCTTTTCACTCTTTCCCCCTTTCGAAATTTCCCCACCGCTTTTGTATCTACCACTAAAAATATACAGTTGTGGTCTTTGAAGGTAATGAAAGTCTATTCAACAGACCGTTTGTTGTTGGTATGCAGAAGTTGCATGCATTGAACATAAAATATGAAATCCTGCTAAATATTGTGCCCAGATAGACCTTTGAAATTGTGATGACAATTGTGATTTAATGCATTTGCTCAACTTTACTTCCTTTGAAGTCGGATAGCTTAATATTTGTCGGTTCTGACCAGACAACTTTGTCCCAGGAGGTGATGGGCCTGTCCATGCGGGCAGATGTAAAGATCAGTTGAGCATTAAAGTTGTTGATTTTGAAGCAGGAATTTATTGTTAGCTGGCTTGAGCATTTGTGGCTCCTAAGTTGATCCTAAACATCCCAACTAATTGCCTTTTTTCTTAAGATTACAGTTTGGCTCAGATGATTTGAAACTTGGATATAATGTGGTGTGTTCCAGTATGAAAATGTTCCCAAACAAACATAAAAAATGGTTTCGAAATCGTTATTTTAGGTTTTTGTAATAGTCTTTCCAAAACCCCGAAATCAACCCTACTAAGAATTTATGCACCACTTTTAAAAGCCAAGTCTGCCCTGGGAAACAAACCAGTTTCAGTGAACTCTGCTAATTCTAAAAGCACATGTTTGAGGCGAAAATCTCAAAGGGACATCAAATTAAATATTAATGGAGTTGCGTGTTTTTATTTTTACCTGTATGGATAATTTTGAACATGTGTTGATAGCAGAAAATCCACAATGTAAGCAAACATTTTTTTTTTCCCAAATTCTTGTTTTTCAATCCACTGATGTTGATTTGTTGTGTGCTTTTATATCCATAGAACAACTTAATCAATAAAAGCCCAACAACAATGTGACATCATTCAGTTTGGAGGTAGCATATCTGCAACCAAAACTCAATTTTGAAAAAGCTTTTTGCACCGCTGATTATTTTTGAGGATGTTTAAAATGCATCCAATTAAATGTGGTTTGCAAAAAAAAAAAAAAAAACTGGAGCTGAGAAACAACCAGCTGAGAAAAATCCTGTTTAAATGATGTTCAATTATTTGTGTAGGTGTAAAACAGCATGACGACTGGCAGCTTAACATTAACTGGCATTTAACTGCTTAACTGGCATTTATGAGGCACCGGGTTCTGTACAAGATACATCTGAGGTAACATGATGCTTTCAGCGCACAACAAGGTATTTGTGTGCAGGTTGGTTGGCTGCAGCCTCAAATGACTTTAAACCAAATAGGGTTTGGTGTTGATGGAGCAAATTCTGCAGAAAATACATCTGTTCTACATCTTGGGGAAAGGAAAAAAAGATCCTACTCACTACAGAGGATTTTCTTTCGTTTTGCGCCTCTTGATGAATGTCGCATCTTAACCAATTCAGTCTATTATTTGCTTGTGGTTGAGAAAGACAAATAAAGGATGTGAAAATGACACGTGGCACACATTTTAGTGCCCTTTTGCTGCGCCACTTCCCCGTCAGAGTCATCATATTTTTTTTAAAGCCTACTCTTGCAGTTTACACTGACGGGTAAATTCCCTGCACGCCAAAGCCGACTTTGTTCACTAAGCACTTTTAAAAACATCAAACACAAAACATGAAAATGCAAAAGAAGAGAAACAAAAACATGAGCAAAACAGAATAAAATGCAACTAGTGGTTTCGGTAGGAATACGCAATGTATGAGTCATATAAAACAATAAAATCAAAATACTAATGACTTCTTATACCGGGTTAAAAGCTAAACTGAAGACATTGTTTTTCACTACAGATTTAAAAATGAAGAGGCTGTTAAAAATTTGTGAACTTCAAACAGCAAAAGCCCTGGTGCTTCAGCACTTTCCACCTAAGTTCAGCAAAATCTGCTCAGCTGGTCTGTGCGACCGAGAAAGGCAGTACGAGGGCGGTTGTCCAGATTGGTACTGAGGGGTAAGACCATTCAAATATTTCCCAACAAAAACTTTTTAAATGAAGTCTAAAGTAGACGGGCAGCCTGTGTAATGAAAATAAAACGGGAACTCCTCCGTGTTCCAGTCTAAATCTTTGCGGTAGCATTTTGTGCCCACTGAAGGAATGCCAAGGAAGGCAGCTTAACACCAACAAACAAATCATTCCAGTAATCCAGTCGAGTTGTAATTAAAGCATGGCTTTCTCTTTCAAAGTCATGTTTTGACATCGGTTTTATTTTGGCCAGGTGCCTCAGCTGAACGAGATGGATCACACCCCTGCACTTTTCTGACCACTCAGCTTGAAATCGCTGTCCATTTAAAACCTAAATTAGACAGTTGGTGTTTTATAGTGTACCACAGTGCCCATGGTCACTGGGAAAGACCAAAAGTCAACATCGAGAAGTCATCCATTTGTTTCAGGAGCGCATAAATCTTGGTATCTTTTGTAAAGCAGTGAGAAGTAATGTCATGCTTTCTAAGATCAGCTAAGAAAAAAAAAGTAGAAGTCCAAGAATTGAACCCTGTGGGGCTCCACATGATAGTGGAATGGAGGATGCTCTAAAATGATTTAGGTTAGCATAAAAAGACAGCCCAGAGCTAAAAATTAGCTCTCATTTAGGTTACAAATATCTCCACGGTGTCGTAAACACAATATTCAGATATTGTGATCTACTATCTTGAAAGAGGCGATGAATCTTTGAGAATCAGGACCACATGGTCCCCTGAAAATGTATCCAGAAGGATTTCATTTAAGATGCTTAACAAAGCAAAGACTGAGCTGCAAAGTGATTTAAAACCTGACTGAAAGCTCCCAGAACTTCATTTTCTTTTAAAACGCTTTCGCAGTTGGACGTAAATAATGGTCGCCAGAATTGTGTCTTTCACATTACAATGTCCTGAATGAGAGACGAGATACAGTGGGGCAAAAAAAAAAAAGTATTTATTCAGCCACTGATTGGGGAAGTTCTCCTGCTTAGAAAAATGAGAGGTCAGTAATTTTCATCATAGGTACACTTTAATAATAAGAGACAAAACGGGACATAAAAAATTCCAGGAAATCACATTTTAGGATTTTTAAAGAATTTCTTTGTAAATTATGGTGGAAGATAAGTATTGGGTCACCCACAAACAAGCACACATCTGTGTTTTCTTCTTTAAGAAGCTCTTCCATCCTCCACTCATTATCTGTATAAAAGACACCTGTCCACAACCTCATGCAGTCACACTCCAAACTGAGCCAAGACCAAAGAGCCACCAGGAAGAAAACTGCAGATTTGCACCAGGCTGGGAAGAATGACTCTACAGTAAGCAAGCAGGTTGATGTGAATGAGCGATGAACAGGGCAGTGCATCGGGAAATTTCAAGCCAAAACCTCCTCCCATCAGTAAGAGCATTGAAGGTGGAACAGGCTTTGTCTTCCGGCATGACGATGATCCCCAAACGCACTAGTCTGACAACAGCAGAGTGGCTCCGTTAAAAAGCACTTCAAGGTCCTGAAGTGGATTACCCAGCTTCTAGACCTCAACCCCATAGAAAATGTTTGTAAGGAGTTGAAAGTTTGCCATCAACAAGCCCAAAGCATCACTGCCCTACAGGAGAGCTGCAAGGTGAAATGGGCCAAAATACAATCAGGAAATGTTTGACCATTGCCAACAAAGGTTATGTTGCAAAGTATTGTTGAGCGTTTTTTATTGACCAAGTACTTATTTTCCACCATAATGCACAAATAAATTCTTTAAAAATGCTACAATGTTTTCTTTGATTTCTGTTTTATAATTTTTATTCTTTTAATTTTTGGCTCTCATAGTTGAAGTGAACCTGTAGTGAAAATTACTGACCTCTCGTTAAGAAGGTGAACTTGCACAATCAGTGTCTGACTGGATACCTTTTTGTCCCACTGTGAGGAATCTAAAAGCACAGCTATTGTAGTAAATGTTCATCTAAAGACAGATTTCAGTATTTTAACACTCTATGGATTGGCATTTTTATTTAATATTTGAAACTGCAGATTCTTTAATGGAGGTCATTTTTAATTAAACTAAAATACATTTCTTTGTAAAGTATCAAGTTTTATATATTTTTTTTCAGTACTTTACACTGCTTTTTATTGGGATTTACATGAGAGATCAACACAAAGTAACACACTTGTGAACTGGAAGAATATGTTGTGGTTTTCAAAAATATTCGTGGATAAAAATCTGAAAAGTGTGGCATTAGTTTGTTTTCTGTCCTACTTCAGAAATACACTAATAAGCAAACAGGCACTGGAGTGTAATTTAATCTTAATGTATATATCAGGATTAATACATTAAAGTTTTTACTGGTCTACACACTAACATCTTAAGCGAATAAAGTGACAAGTCACAGATAAAGGATAAAATATTTTTGGACACTTTAATTAGGATGAAACAATTGAAGTGCAAAATATTTTTATTTTCATTGGTTTTTTTATGTTTTGCTTTTTTAAGACTTTATAGTTGGTGCTTAGATATTAATAATGACTTCCAATAGTACAACTTTTTCTGTAAATTTTAAACATGTTTTTTAACTTGGTAACATGATGGGCTGCTGGATGATCGCCCTACGATCTCTACCATTAAGTTTAGCAAGTTTTCAGGGGAAAACCCTGTACATTTAATGTAAAAACCAGAATTTTCCTCTAACCTCACAGTTTTGTGGTACTTTTTCATTTTTGCTCAATCACATAAATCCCAAACAAATTCTTTGAAGTTTGTCGGAACGTAACGCAACGTGAAAAAGTTCATTATTAAAATTTTTTGCAAGATGCATCAAGGCATATATGTACATGATATCTGATTTTTATTTAAAAAAAAAAAAAAAAACATGCATCGGTGTTCCTGCTTGTTAATGCATTCATAGATTTGGAATTCATTTAATGATCTGGATTTCCCTTTTTTTTTTCCAGTTTTTTCAGAAACATGCAAAAACTGAACATATCACTTTTCTCTTTGGCTAATTTCTGTTGTTCCACTCTCCAAAAACGAGTCTAATAATGAATGCGTGTAGCTGCAGATAACTTGATGCCTCCTATTTCCAGACGTCTCTGGTAGACCCAAACTGGCCCTCGTTTCTGTTCTGCTGTGAGTGTTAAAACAGCCATAAATCACAGTTGACCACTAGACTGATGCATTACAGTTTCGATGAATGTTTTGGCAACATTTTGCGCCTTTCACGGCCAAGACATTGACATGCCTGATCTCACATCCCAAAATAAAAAGTTATTCCCCATTAAAAAACTTTTTTTTAAGTGTTTGGCAGTCAAGGGGAAAGAAATCCCTGCATGTACTTCTCCAGAGTCTCTTAAGCGACTGGATATGTTGGCAATTTTCTTGTTTGGCACAGAAAGGAAATCAATCATTCAAAATGCTGGAAAATGGACTTTCGCTTTTAACTCTTAGTAATTATTCACTCTGGCATCCCCATTATTATTGTTTTTTTTTTTTTTTTTTTCTTCCCATATGTTAGATTTTAGTACTGATGCAGAATGTAACTCTGTGGGAATACCATAACACAGCATGCTGGAAGTCAGCAGCCTCTGAATCAATTGTCGGGTGTGACTACCATATTTTTTCCCTCCAACTACTACCTGCTGCTTCGCGGTCATTGAACAAGACTCTCTCAGCATCTCCCGCTGCTCTGTACTTAGCCCTTAGCCTCATGGCTTTAATGGCTGTCAGAGCCATGAGGAGGAGGAGTAGCACGCTGTTTCAGGAAGAGAATCAGATTGAAGCATTGATATAAAGACCAGCACGTTTGATAAGGTCTGGTCTCACGGTCAGAAGTTCTAAGTCTGACTTGCTGGCAGCTGTACCTGCAGTACCGGAGCCAAATTTACCCAAAGATTGAATGCATCGTTCTTTTTCTGCTCCTCGTTGTCGTTCTATGCTATAAAACCGTTAACTGAAACCAGAAAATGGCGCTCATCACCTCGTAACTCATCCCGAAGGTCTGTCGCTGTGCATAGGAAGCTGGATCCCATGGATTTGTTGCCTTGAACCATAAGTTTTTTCTTTCTTTCTTTCTTTTTTCCTCCTCTTTCGCTTAAAAAATGGATGCAGTCATTAATCACAGTGGTGGATTTTTCCACATGCTCCACAGTCTTCAATTTCTTTTTACATTTGCTATTTTCATTTCAGATTTATCACTCCCCCATTCACAAGCAAGCAGAAAGTAAGTCAGTCATCACTATCCCCCCGAGCCTGAAGTTGTGATAAAATATTCAGTTTTTCTGTGGAAAGGTCTCATTTCTGTGGGGGGGTACTTTTCTTTTTTTGTTGTTGTTTGCTTTCCCGCAGTGGAACTAAATGAAACTGGATTCAAGTTTGTGCGAAAGTGCTTCAACTACATTGAAACTAAAGGTAAGTTTTTTACTGTCTGTATTCTTGTTGGTTTCTTACTCGCCTGTTGGGGGCGTAGTTGAGTCGTCTGTTGGCATCACTCCTTGGGATTGCTGTGAAGGGGAGCTATCGCTCATCACAGCGCCGTTAAAAGGCTCATATGAAACCTGCTTCAGGTTGGAAAGCTCTTCCCTCGGCACATCCAGGCTTCCTACGCAGTCTGGAAAAGTCTCAAATTTTATTACAGAGTTTTCCGGATCTGGATCAGAATGAAAACAGAAAATAATAGTGTATCAAAATACTTTACTCCCCGTCCCGCTGTCTAAATGTCCTTGATACCTTGTATCATTCCTTCTTTCTGTCTTTATTTCTCCTTCTTTCTTTCCTTTGTTGTGCCCTTCGTTATGCAGCCATTCAGTCTTTCCTTTCTGCCTCGGCTCTTCCTCATGCCCTTCTTTAGTTGGTTGTCTTTGGTCTGTCTCATGTTGTCCTTTCTTTGCCTTCTACCTTCACAATGTCCTTCCTCCATTTAGTCCTTGTGTCCATACTCCTTTTGTTTAGTCTGTCCTGTTTTTTTCTTTTCCTTCCTTCCTTGCTTCCTTTCTTCAATCCCTCCTTCTTCCCATCTTTTTCTTCTTCTTTCCTTACTTTCTTTCCTCTCTCCTTGTGAATTTGGCATAAATTCTCCAAACACATTTTGTGTTTTAAATTCTAGAGTCAGAACTTCAAATTAAGCAAAATTGAATCGTGACGAAAGTCTAAAATGATTAAATGAAGAATGTGTTTCAACTTTGATCTTTGACGTTTCTCACCGTTTCTTTGGAGAGCGTCTTCAGTAGCAAACACAGAAACATTGAGCCATTTCTTTTTTAATTGCATCTTTGCAGCAGCACCAAGGTTTGATTTAAGGAAACAGGATTACCTACAGTAAGGATGCAACTTGTCTACGAGTAGTTTCAGGCAGGAGTTAAATGCAGAAAAGAACATTTTCATTCTGTCTCATGTCAGGCATTAAAGAAAGCATGTGGTACATTTCCACCCTACATCACCTGCCCTGATTATACTCCCTTGATTTTTTTAAATAATTTTTTCCCTGTATCCTCCCCTCTCCTCTGTCCAGCCGCCACACAAGAAGGAGTGTACAGGACAGTCGGCAGCAATATCCAAGTGCAGAAGCTCCTGAACTCCTTCTTTGGTAAGGACACAAGTCTGTGAACGTGAGCGCCATCTGCCCATTTGCTTTTTTAAGCACATTAACCTCCTCTAACACTTAAGAGGATCTGCAACATTTTCCGCCACGTGCATAGAAGGTCAAGGTAATGAGATGCCAGGTGTGTGGACCATGGACCTTACCACAGGGTCCGCGTTTCATTGGCTAATGCCCATTTGACGTCACTGCGCAGCTACCACGTTATTGACCGTCTCACAAACAAAAGCTACAGTAGTATACACATGCTAATGTAGATTGTGGACTAGCAGACCACAATCTACACAATCAAAGATTTTGCAACAGAACTCAAATAAGAATGGTTCTCCACTGTCAGTGGGGAATCTGTACAGGCGATGTCAGGTATCCTGATCGTATTTGTGGAAATAAAATTCACAGATTTCCCAAATCTGATATGGAATGCCTAGCTTGGATCAAAGCTTGTGCACGACCGCATTTGCAACTCAACTGTCGTAAGATCAATAAAAAGAAAGGAGTGTGTGCTGGTGTAAGTATCATTACTTTGCTTTCTTTGTGTTTAGTGAATGGGGATATTTTGAGTGGCCCTGCGACAGACTGGCGACCTGTCCAGGGTGACCCCGCCTCTCGCCCGGAACGTTAGCTAGAGATAGGCACCAGCACCTCCCGATCCCTTTTGAATTTTGAAGCTTGAAATATTGTAAGGAGGGTCATTTTGAAAACCTTTTTGCTAAGTCTTACGTTAGCTGAACAGATCAATATGTAATGTGTACCGTATCTGACATACATTAAAGATTTTATTTTACCTGAAAAGGCTTTTTACGAAACTGTAATCGTGTTAGCGACGCTAGCACCGAGTACAGTGCGTCAGGCCTAGGCACACTCAAACATTTGCCAACAACAGAAATCACTGATTCCAAAAGTAACCCTCAAAACCATGAATGCCTGACTTACCCAGCCTTGCAAGAACAATAGGCATCAGTGATCTTGTCCACAGCTATATTCATGCTGATTGTGTGAGGATCTGCTGTTTTCCTCATCGACCGGTCGCATTTAGCTGCGACGCGCACAATGTTGGAGGCATTGCGTGGCTCAAACAGCTTGATTTCGTCCAAAAAAGATGATATGAACTCGTTTGTTCCCCTGTCCATTGTCGTGGCTGATATTTTGTGAAAATCCGGCAGAAAGGCTGCACTAATCGACTCAGAAATACTTTGTAGAGAGTCAGTTGAAACGAAAGACGCCATGTTTACACATAGAAACGAAGCTCCACGAGGCTTTGTTTGTGAGACATGCAGCCACGTGGGACTGTCGAGGGGTGTTTCTGGGCGGGGCTTGGTAAGGTCCATAGAGCAGCCTGGCTTTGCCACTCCCAAAAGCGATGCTGCACTTTGCTGATCAGCTGTCTGAAACCAGGCTTTCACACTTTTCTCTTGCTTACAAAAAAAAGTTTATCTGTTTGGAAATATTTCTGGTGAAACAAAAATACGTGGAACCCAATGTAAAACCTAACGAATGGCCTCCTGTTATATCTTTAACACTAAAGCTGAGAAGCTATGAGTGCTAACTAGCTGACTGGAGGCTCTTTGTCAATCAGTCAATCAATCAAATTGAGTTTGTATAGCACCTTTCAGCAACAAGGCACATAAATACAAAGTCATAGAACACACAGCCAACAATTGAAACATTACCTTTACCGTCGTTACACATCAGATTGTTGATTAATGTTTAATTTATTCTGTTTCAAAAGCAACTCAGCAAGGTGGGTTTTAGTCTAGATTTAAAGAAGGTCAGTGTTTCAGCTGTTTTGCATGTTTCTGTAAGTTTGTTCCAGATTTGTGGTGCATAGAAGCTGAATGTTGGTTCTCTATGTTCGGTTCTGGTTCTGGGGATGCAGAGCAGACCAGAATCTCTGAGTGTAGGGACTGTACAGCTGGAGTGATGTGCTCTATCTTCCTGGTTTTAGTGAGAACGCGAGCTGCAGCGTTCTGGATCAGCTGCATTTGTCTGGTTGATTAAATATTTTTTTTTAGGCAGACTTGTGATCTATGTGACGAAGATAAACGCACGGATGAGTTTCTCTAGATCTTGCAGAGATAATACTCTAATCTTTGAGATGCTCTTCAGGTGATAGAAGGCCGACTTTGTAACTGTCTTTTTAAGGCTCTGTAGATTCAGGTCTCATTAACTTGCAAACATCAACTTATTAACTTAGCGCCAATAAATGTCTTGTTTTTGCTTCTTTGTCATGCCTAAATGTTTTAGATTATTAATATTTGAATAGAGATAACTTGAGATTAGAAGCTGTTAAGTGATGCCTTCATTTATTGCGGGGAAACAGAGCAGTGCCTCCTAAACCTAGTAACCAATAATAACTAATTGACATCAAGAGTTTCCTATAACTGGGAATGAGTTTCTACCACTGCCACAGAGGACTCATGTTTGACATGTTTATGGTTATACTACAACATTTGAATTTGATTTAAGTCCAGACTTTGACTAGGCTACTCCAAAACATTTTATTTTTATTTTTTTTGATAAGATCTTGTAGTAATTTTGGTTAACCGGTCTCTCCTGGGAAGGTTCACCACTGCTGCACGTTTTCTCCAGATGTTGATTATGGCGCTTGGTTTGGTTTGCTGGCAACCCAAAGTCTTGAGCTTTGTAACCATTTCCAGACTGACAGACATTAATCACTTTGTTTTTCTACTGTTTTTGGATGATTTGTTTCTTTTTGAGAACTTTCAGGCGTCAGAAAGGTTCTCCTACAATTATTTATTATATCTGCAGGTGAGGTGATAATCAAACTTGTGTTTCGCCTGTGAAGTTGAGCCAAGCTTTTTAAAAAAAAAAAAAGAAAGAAAAAATGTAGTTGAATAAAGGTTGGTTCATGGTTTAAGAATGGGGGCAATTACTTTTCCCAGAGGGCCAGCTTGGTTTGGATAACTTTTTTTCCTTTAATAAATGAAATCATCATTTGAAACAACCTTTTGTATTTAAGTCAAGTTTTATTTTTATAGCACATTTCAACAACAAGGCAGTTCAAAGTGCTTTACACCATAACTACATAATTCAGTAACCAATTATGAAACGGCAATAAACTTTACATTTTGTCAAATGCCATCATCAAAACCTTCAAGGAAATATACATCAAATAATCAAAAATCAATGTTCCAGTCGGTTTTAGCCTCGAGTTAAAGGAACTCAGTGTTTTGGCAGTTTCTCAGTTTTCTGTAAGTTTGTTCCAGATTAGTGGAGCACAGAAACTGGTTGTTTTCTTGTAGTATTACAATTCATTTCTGAGTAAATTTAGCAGCTGTTCATCCTGTGTTTTTAATTATGTTTATGGGACAGTTCTTAGATAAAGTTGGGAAGAACACTAAGACATGGTTGCGTTATAAAACAACATCTTTGAGCACTTTCCATTTTACCACTCAGAAACCTACTAAAGCTGGGCTCACGCTGCGCGATTATTGGTCGCCATACGCAACAAACCTTTCATTGTGAGAGAAAATTTCTGATGGTGACCTTGATCATTCAGTATGACAGACGCAATTTAGCGCTCCCCTGACAAAAGGCGAACTGTGACAGATCTGAAGCAGGGTCTATTATGTTATTGGCAAATAGTGCAATGTGACCTCTGCCTCAACCCAATTCTCATTGCAGTCCTCTTTTGTGCAGCCATGCCGCTCCCTTCTCTCTTTTTTTCTGCTCTAATAGTAATAACACTAATATCCACAATTAGCAGACCATTTATTATTGGACTGAAGGAATGCTGATGAGGAAATTTGGCCATTTGACTCAGGTGAGTTGGCGAAATGGTGCACCTAAAAGTTGTAGGATATTAGCTCTCGAGGACCGGAGTTGGTGACCCCTGGTCCATGGAAACAAGTTGTGCAGTCTCGCATTCTCATGCGGTGTGACAGGGGTTATTGTCACATCGAGGTCACACAGTGGGAGATGTTTAAGTCCCATACGATTTTTTAAATCCCACGGTGTGAGCCGGGGCTTAACACAAAGGCCGGCGTCCACCAAAACTGACAAGCCGGATAATTAGAGCAACATTTAAAGAATGAGCCGGGAGCTACACGGTAACTCTGCAGGAGCTCCACATCACCCTAGCCACATCATCCCCACCTTCAAACATGGCAGTGGCAGCATCATGCTGTGGAGATCCTTTTTTCCCTCCTCAGCAGAAACGGGGAATATGGTCAAATTTGATGGAAGGATAAATGGAGCAAAAAGGTGGTTCTGAAAAGTGCTAACCTGAGTACAAGACATTAATTTCATGTGTAAATTTCTGAAAAAATATGCAAGTTTTTTGCCTTTGTGCCCTATTTTGTGTTTTTCTGTCTCAGTATTTATAAAATACATTTGCTGTAGGTTTCTCAAGATAACCTGATGCAAAAGTTGAAAATGTCTTATAACAACTCCTCTGTCAGCTAAACAGTTCACAGCTCGATGACGCGGTATTAATGTTGGCATTTCAGTGCTTAAATTGAACTGGTGCAGCTTTGATTGATTGACATCTGTTCCTTATTTAAGCGTACGTAAACATCTTTTTACCCTCATTTAGTTTTAGTTTGAGCGAAAAACAACACTTGCGGTGGTGAGACGTTGCTAAATTACCAACTCAGCGACTGCTGCAGGTTGTCAGCTGAGCAAACACGCTACATTTGATACATTTCCTGGCAAAGAGAGCGAAGCCTCAGAGATACAGTAGCAGAAAGCATGCGTGTCGCTTTGCCACGTGAATGAGCACATTTCTCCGTCTCTTAACAAGCCATTCATCCTGGCTTGAAAAAGTAACTGGTGATCAAGAGGTGTTGGATTCAAAGGAGCGTCAAATGATGCTATAAACACCCTCAATAATAATTCCTGGCTTACAGTTTTTTAAGTTATAATGAGGGAAATATAAAGAAAAACTTGGCTGATCTGAGTGTGCTTCACACAGAGCAGCTGCTGGATCAGCGCTCCTTTACTGGAGGGCAGAGGTCAAGAGGCTTCAAGCAGAGCAGCATTAATTTTTAATTTTTAAAGAATAATTACAGGATTTAAAAAAAAGAAAAAATAGACTGTGACACATGGGTATTTGTAGGGTGGGATTCAGCTTTGTACGCTTTCACACAAAGTCCAAATAATGGGAATCACCCCTTCTGAAAAACAAGAAAAAAAAAAATCCCAGGATTTACTCAGTTGAATTGTGCAGCTCATTATTTTGCATTTCCAACTCATATCCAGGATACTAAATAAATCTATTTTAGTTGATGGAAATTCTTTGCAGATTGAACAGGGGGACAAGAAGGGGGAATTTTTTTAAAAGTGCAAAAGAAAAGGGGATGAAATCATGTTTTTGGTTTGCAGTTACTTTGCAATAAATACCTAAGTGCGCAAGAGCAAGTGAGCAGTTAACAGAAATGCTTGCAGACCTCATAAGCTGTGTGGCACCTGGTTCATGGACCGGAAACATGACTCCAGTATGAGATCAGGTATCACTCATCTTTAAAACAAATAACACAGTTGGCTAACGTGGAATAATTCATGCCCCGTGGACCTCTACATGCGACGCCTGTATTCATAACCCTTGAACTTGTTCACATGTTGTCCTCTTACAGCCACAGTGTTATTGTGATTTCATGTAACAAAAAAAGTTGAGGTTTTCAAATACTGTACTGGAAAAATATCTGGATTGTCTGGTGTTTAGCTCCTTTTACTGCATTCAAGAGTTTAACTCAGATTGTTGATGCACAAAGTTGGGAGAGACATACTTGGTGGGAGGGGGGACAACAACCCGCAGCTATAATTGGAGAAAAATATTGTTCTACAAAATATTAAGCCTGTCGCAATATAAAATAAATCAATTAATCGCATGATAAATTAAAACAAGCTGGATAATTTCCATCTGAATAATTGTTTTTCTCTTTTCTCTCTTTCTCTCTGTCTTTCTACCAAAGATTGGATGATAATAAGCTTCAGTCTGGTGCTTTGGTCTCAACTAGGCCCTTTTTTAAATGACAATTTTGTTTACAGAGACTTGCAATTTATTTGTTGTTTTGGTTGTTGTGTGAATATTTAAAATAATTTTCATTCCCAGTGTTAAACATTCTGTAGAAATGAAATGATTCAAAGCAACAAAATTCTCATTTATTGCAATAATTTCTGGGACAATTTATTGTGACAGGCCTGAAAAGCGTACAACAGGGGTGATGAATACAAATGCATGCCACACTTTGCAGATTTCTTTGTAAAAAAAAAACAAAAAAAAAAAGCAAACAAACAAACAAAAATGTATCGTTTACCTCCACTACAGCCTGGTAAAAACCAGCTTCTTCTACTACGCTTTGCTTTGTACAGAGAGTCTGGATCCTCTACTGTTTAGGAACAGTTGCCTGCTGGAGGCATGGACTGTGTTGAAGTCTTAAACGATTGGATCTGATGTTAATCGCTAACATTTGGCCGTGACGCATGTTATGCGCCAGCTCGACCTTGAAGGAAGCTACGCTATGAAGTTTAACGGAAATTATGTGGGCTGTAAGCAACCATCACCCTCTGCAAAGAGAGAAATGCCGAGCTGAACGAGGTGACAGCATTCCTCTTGTTCCGACTTTTATTGCTCAATATTTGGAACCGTGGCCAACGCAGACTGACTGGTTTGTTCACTTCCTCCGCTGCCATTGGCAAACTACAATTACAGGCAGACAACAATTCATAAATACTGCAGAAACTTGACATCACTGTTCACAACTCCTCTTTCTGTTCGCTGATTGGCCTGCTGGAAATGCATCCTGAGAAATTTAACTCAATGGGACAAATCCCAAACGGAGCGCTGAAGGGAGATGAGAATCAAGGGGGTTAGATGTTTTACATCTAACCCCAATAAAAGTACATTAATGTTGGTGCGTGCAACATAACACGTGGAAGAAGTTCAAAGCTTTTGCAAGACTCGTGTTCATGGATAAATCCCCCAATCTGTGTTTGGACAAGAAGCTGATGCTGGAATTAGTTTCCTGCAGCGCCGGTGACGCGTACCGAGACAACAAGAGCGTTTCCTCGGACGACGATATCGAGTCGAAAGGAACTGAGGAAATGACGGTCATTACCTCTACTATGATTTTGCAGGTGGATGGTGAAATATGGAAACTTTTCCAAGTCAGGAGATGATGGAGTCAATTGTCAAGATGATGACTCATCTTTACCTGTAATAGAAATCTTTGACTTCTCCTCATGGAAGATGTATCAGATTTATAGCATGGCCAAGAAACTCATCCTGTGAAGCTGACCTTTATCTAGCTCTGCTGCTTGGTGGATGATGAATACTTAGACATTTGGTGCCTCTAAGAGTTTATATAATCACAAAGGATATTGGAGGTGTACCAAAAACGACCTATGTCTCTCTTACTTCATAATTTAATTGCCCTTGTACAAACCCCCCAGAAGAAGGAAAAGAGCAACACATGCCACATGTTTCTAAACTTACCACATGCCTTTTGCTCCTTTGTAGATCGCTCAAATCCTGCAAATGTGGATCTCAACAGCAGCGACTGGGATGATAAAACCATTACAAGTGCATTAAAGTTCTACCTGAGGTGCGTTCGTTTGTGCGTGTGTGTTTATGGATACGTGCCGAAAAGAAAAAACAAAACAAAATCCACGCAGTATGATTTTTCATTAATTACGTTACATTTGGTCACACGTTACGTCATTTCAAAATGTTTCCACAAGGAATTAGATGTTTTCCAGAAAACCGTTTTATCATCTGGCATTAGACACAACTTGCTGTTTCCAAACTAACCCCACCAGAGGGCTCACTCTTTAACTTCTTAATAGTGTGACTATTTAATGAGTGGATTCTTGTTTTATTCTTTCGGTGTTTGATGTTTTAATTTATGTTCCCCATGTGTTTTCTCATTTTGTCTTTCCTTTCCCACAGGAATCTTTCTGAACCTCTAATGACCTACGATCTGCACGGAGAACTCATGAGTGCTGCAAGTAAGACATGTTTGAGAGCTTTTACTTTGCTAAGCTCTGCATGGATGGGTTACAGCATGAACCCTAAAGTTGAGTTATGTTGCATATTACCAGTTGAGTCCAACCGTTTCTCTGAAAAATATTTGATCTAGCAGTTTATAGAAAGGGTGGAAACTTCGGATTTACGAGCCTGCTTTTTTTCCTCCCCTTTTTTTCTCTTTTTTTTTTTCTTTTTTCTTTTTGCTGCTTCTTTAGCGTGGCTTACACTGGCTGGAAAAAAACCCATCTAAACTCTGGGATTAAAAGAGCCATTTGTAAATCAATACAGTGCAGTGCTACGGGTTGAACATCTTTATCTATTTGGACACAGAAGGAAATCCGAGTCTTTATTTATACTCGTCTGTCACTGTGCATTATTGTAAACCTGAGAAGATGGTAGGTTTATTAACACCAGCCTCATTCTGTCAGGATGTTGCATTAAAGTACATAGAAATGCCCTTCATTAGCCGCACACGGTTCTCCTCATTACGTATCGTGACAGTTTGAAGACTCCGTTTTATTGGCTGCATACCATTGCACTGGGTGGTCATGCTTCACTCCATTTAACTTTGCAATTAAGGGGAAACTTTGTGATTTACACGGCTTAGTTTTACAGCACGTTTTAGATGCACCATTTTCACCTAGATTTTTGCTCGGAATATTCATTTCTTTTTACTTGTACTAAAACGGTTAAAACTTTGCAGAGCTTCTCTCCTCCAGTTGATTTTCCTCTTATGTTGGAACTAAAGTCTTATCAGAATTATTGCCCACAGTATTGGTGGGAAAAAAAAAAAATGGCTTCTTTGCCATCAGCAGTATGCTTGCCTGTGTTTTGGCCAGACATTCAGACTTTTAGGTTTGATATTTTTATGTCATTGTCATTTATTAAAACACAACTCAACACAGATGTCACTAAAGCACATGTTTAGACCAGATGTTAAACCAAAACCGTGCTAGGAGCTCCCTTAAAGTGTAAACCCCTACTTTAAAGGTCTTTTTTGGTTTTTTCCCGATCACATCGTTGCATATCGGTTACATTATTTAAGGCAAGTCTTATATTCGCGTTTAAATGGCTGACCTTTTTAGAAATGTGTATTTTGTAACCACAAGTTCCTGTGCTTTAAATCCAAGCTCATGCAATCACTGTAGAATCATAAGTCAATAAGTCACTGCGCCGCACATGATTCCCACTTTGACAGAAGATTACTGCCTGCACTGAAATGACAGAACAAAAAATATACAGATAGTTCAATGACATCCTATTAGCCGCAGTTCCTGCAGCACGCACAAAAATAGATGAAAATTTGCTGCCATTTCCAGTTCCAGCCACAAGTTTATACTTGCTGACTGATCATAGATATAAAAATTACATTAATTTTGGGCTTTTAAAATTAATAAAATTTGTTATTCAATGATGGAGTGATAAGTTTGGGTATTTTTGAAAATAAGAATTGGGTGTTCAATTGCAAAATTAAATGGCAATCAATACTGCCGGCATGACGACTGTCACTCCTCTTCCCGCCCCCCAATCATCCTGATGACCTCAGTGCTCTGCTCCACTAGCCAAATACACTACTGGCCAGCCTCTGCCTTATGCAAATGAAGTTTTGCACGCGTTGGAATTGCGGTAATGTTAGACATTTTGAGAGTAATGCGGATTTTTGCTTGACAGGGTTCAGTTTATAATTTATATAATTGAGTACTTTTACACCGCACAGAAATTTGGTGGGGGTCTAAGTGTTTCTTAGTAAACCACGACCACACATTTTTTTGCAGTCCTCAACAAGCTTCTGGCATAGTTCTAGCGGGATGTTGAACCGCTCTTCTTGGCAGAGTTAGCAGAAAAAACATTTAAATTGGTGCTTACATTTTCAGTGAGATTCGGATCCAGGCCTTTCTAGGAGCTTAGCGTCGGCCTGTTTTATCCATTCCAAAACCAGTTTTGATGAACGTTTGAGTTCATTGTCCCGTTGGAACACCAATGCACCAAAGCATCTGAATCAAATTGGGACATTTTGGGTACGATGAAAGGAAATTGGTTAGAGTGTTCAGAAAAACCAAGGAAATCCACAAGGCTCCAACCCTACTGTGAACTGTAAACTGCTGGAACCAGTGTCACTGTCCACAGTTTTATACTGGCAATGACTCATAGCATGCTAACAAGAATGAAGCGCCTGCTGTTTAATCAGCTTCCTACACGGAGCAGCCAGATGACTTATGGATAAAATCCTTATGGTCAGATGAAAGAGCAAAAATTAAGCTGCCTGGTCGCAATTGACAAGAAGCATGCTTGGAGGAGTTATGGTCAGGCTATGGAGCCCAAACACTGTCAAACTATCACATAAGGTGGTGGAAGGAGTGTACTGTGGTGTTTGGGGGTGATACCAGTTTATTACCCAAATCTTTCAGCTTCACCTCAGATCTGTCCAGTTGAGTCCAACCGGATTACTGAACCCCTGAATACTGTATTAGTTATTAAGCTTTTAAATCTTGATGAAAAGTTACTTACAAATTAGTTTTGTCTGATTTCATGTTTACTATGATATTTGCAGTATAAACTAGACCAAAAATACATGGGGATTTTGTATTTGTGTAGTGTGTGGTCAAATGTCCACCCAAAACTGTTTGGTAACCTTGTTGAAGGTTAAACAAATGGATTAAGAGTTTGAATTTGTGTGGTTTTGAGAATTCATTAAAATTCAAATTTGTGCTTCATCTTCCTTGTTGTAAGTCATTGAAGTTTTATTATTCAAAATAATTTCATCCTGAAAAAAAAAATGTTCAAATGGATCATTAAAAACCTCAAAACATTGTTTCTCATTAGCGTTGCAATTAGCCGTACAGGCACAAGAAGTATTAAGCTTCAGTATTTATTGTTTCTCTATTTTATTTATTTATTTATTTTTATTTTTATTTTTTTCCAATCATCTAAAATGACTTTGCTCTGTGTACCACAGAGTCTGATAATCTGGACTTTCGACTGAGTGAAATTCATTCACTCATCTACAAACTACCGGAGAAGAATCGTGAAATGTTGGAGATGCTTATTAGGCACTTAGTAAAGTAAGTCCAAGCCGAGTTCATTGTGTCGTTTTTTTTTTTACCACTTCCAGGGAAATAAATCCTCTCTTTCTGAAGGGAGTTCATACTTTTTTTTTTGTCACCGCCTGGCTTGAGTTACATTTTATTTAACCAGCCTGGCATGATGTTGACAGCGTGTGCAGCCACAGTGATGAAAACCTGATGACGCCCTCCAACATGGCAGTTATCTTCGGCCCCACACTCATGAGAGCGAAGGAGGAGACGGTGGCGGCCATGCTTGATATCAAGTTCCAAAACATTGTGGTTGAGATTATGATCGAGGACTACAAAAAGGTACAAGTGAAGCAAGCATGTCCTCTTTTTTTTTTTTTTTTTTTTGTTCAACCATCAGGGACTGTTAGGGGTTTTTATTCTTAATTCATACCACTTCCATATGTCTGTGTTTGTAATGTCTTGTTAGTGGATTAGAGCTGTTATTACATGTGGTTTGTTTTCGGTTAATGAGGACCCGTTGGAAGCCTTGTTG
The DNA here is from genome assembly GCF_051168715.1 of Poecilia mexicana. Taxonomy (NCBI): domain Eukaryota; kingdom Metazoa; phylum Chordata; class Actinopteri; order Cyprinodontiformes; family Poeciliidae; genus Poecilia; species Poecilia mexicana. Next base: position 1,262,393 of record NW_028263383.1, on the reverse strand, counting down.
CTGTCCAAGCAGTTGCCAGCACTGAAAACAACAACAAAAAAAACAGTCAAGTTGAGTTTGTGAACTGTAATTATTAATGAAATGTACCAGAATTTATGTGTTTTAAATGTATTATTTTGCTGTAGTTTAGGCACTTTTGTTAGATTTTTTTTATTATTGTCATTATTTGTACTTGTAAATGTCTACAAAACTGTGCAGGGCCTTGCAAAAGTACTCATCCCCCTAGAACTTTCCTACTGTTTTAGTGATGGTCTGAGTTCAACACAAAGTGGTGAATAATTATAAAAAGTAAAAACTTCCTACAAACTGGTCTAAAATGTATTCAGCTCCCGAAATCTGACGCTTTCGGAGGAAATCTGTTGCACAACGGCATGTGGAGTTAAAATCCCTGCCGCCTTTTTCCTGGAAGTTTGAGGTTGTAACATGATAAAATGGGAGAGGTGGGGGGGGTAAATCAAGATTTATGAAAAATAACCAGAAGACTCTGTAAAATCTACTAAAGAGTACTTATTTAGTTGCTGTTTTTCAGCTCTTCGTGCTCCAGCCCTTTACCTCAGTTACCAGCTGGAAGAAGCTGAAAAAGCAGCCAATGAACCAAAGTGCTACTGTAACTTTTTATGTGATTCCAGATCTTCACTTGCATGCCAGAGGACAGCGCCTTCCCACCTGTCCCTCCTCCTCGGATCACGGCGAGAAAGCGGCAGCCAATCACCATCTCCAAGCGGCCTGCTCGCGTTTTCCAGCCTCTTAGTCACGAGCACGTCCGCGACGCAGAGAGTAATTATCAGCCGACCTAATTGTGGTCACCCTCCTCCTTATCCCATCCTGCCTGTTGCTCAGCGTACAATTTTGTCTTTGTTTTTTATTTTTTTGTCTGTAGAGACCACAGCGAGGTCACTTCTTGACATTTTACAAATGGGATTTATTGAAGTGTGCTTGTTTGTCCCAGTAATTATCACGAATTGCAAAAACATGGAAGCAGTTTGCCAATTGAAATTCATTTTTTTTCCTGTTTACTTTTTAATGTTAATAGAAAACCATGTGACTTTTTTTTAATAGCTCATTTGACATACAAATAAAAGCATCCACTTTTTTTTTTTTAAACCCTTCCACAGTCTTATTCTTCTAACATGTCAGAGTAAAATCAGGCAATTTTCTCTCTTTTTTTTAACCTCTTTTGTTGGTTCAAACAGTAAGAAAATGTTAGTTGTGACTCCCTGCTCTCACTGTGGCCCAGAAATGTGGCTCAACTTTGTTGGGATCTTTAACTTTTTCCCTAACTCGCTGCTTTTGCAGAGTTTACAGGTTATGCACATGTGCAATTCATTTTACTGCAGTAAAGTTCTGCACTGCTTGTTTACATTAACTTTGCACCCACTGTACGATCCCAAGGTAATTTCTGGATTCTACATTTCATAAGGTGCATGTCACGGCAGTAAATATTCACATTTAATGGTGGTTTAAGGTTACAGTGCAGTTAAAGCTGGGTTTCTGTTTTCTTTTTTCTTTTTTTTTTTCTGCAACAGATGGGCAGAAAGACACCTCTGTGGTGGATGGGGATGTCTCAGCGAGCCCCAAACCCATAAAGCCGACGAAACCCATGAGCTGTGCCCCACTCGCTCCAAGAGAACCTCCTTCGAGGCAAGCGGGGATCTACAGACCGGCCAGCCGCCAGGACCGGCCGCCCGACTCCGACGCTGAGAAGCTGAGCGACATGAGGCAGAAGCCTGACTCTTCCCCGGCAGCAAACGGGGATTCTGGGGTCTTGGTGAGTCGGGTGCCGTCGTTTCAACGTCAGAAAGCGTCTCCGAAGGGAACGCCAGCCAACCGTGAAGGTAAGAATCCGCGTTTTATTAATTTATGTCAGCATTTTATGCCTGTAAAATAAAATAGATGATAATGTCAGCATGGATTGTTATATAGTCTAAATGTTTTTCTTAAAGAGTACACAGTGTTGTTGGTTGTAACGGTGACGCGCTCCCATAATTTTATCTCGGAAGATTAACTGTGCACACATATATAAGCTTAACATAATATGTTGGATTTAAATACAAATTCTCACTTTAGGAGATGTAGCTTTAAAAAGAATTTGTCATTACTAGAAGACAACGGGCCGAATTTTTACAATTAAATCCAACGTTATTCATAATTTAATTATATTTTAATGCTACAAACATGTTTTTTGTAACTTGAAGTATGAGCTAAAGATTAAGGTGATGGCAAGGAAGGCATGGGGGTATGAGTAATTCTGAGCTTCTCTGTAAATGTTCAACCACCAGCCTCTGAGCTGCTGCTGCTGCTGCTGCTGCTGCTGCTGCTGCTGGTCCGGCAGCTCGAAGAGCTTTTTCTTTTCTGGGAAGGCGAAGTAGGTTTTCCTCAAGAATCTCCGGGATGGTCTTGCCAAGTCCCGCTGTTGTAAATCAGGCTCCGCAGCGTGATGCCGCTACCAACACGTCTGCTTGTGGGGACCGTTTTCATGGGGTCACGAGGTGTCGGGTTGCACCACAAGCGGCAATTTCTTTTGATTATCACAAAGTTAAAATTTAGTCTACTCCACATGTTTGGAGATCTTTCAAGAAGGTTTCTTGTTTAGTTTTTTCCTTTTCTGTTGTTGCTTTTTTTTTTTTTTTTTGTTCCGGCAACTTTTTTTTTTAGCCCTGCATTGTCAACTATGCAGTAAATGCCTCCTCCAGTTTTTTTGGCTTATAAGTCAAGGCGACCTTGAAAGCAGTGATTTTAAAAAGACTGATGTATTCATCTAAAGCTGGCAAAGCATTCAATCTAATTAAAAATCTAATGTCTTGCTCAAGATTAGTCAGACCTCTGGCAGGTACAGATTTAACGTTTTTATTCAACCAAGCAGTTTGTGTTTCATAAGAGATGAGGGGAGTCTCTTAGACGATATTAAAAATAGCAAAAGGAGTATCAATTAAAAAAAAATCTATTTACAATTTATTAATAAAGACACAACTTGTGAACATGTTATTTACAGATGTATTTATCTGCAATAATTCTGGTCTCTTGGGTTTTAAAAGGTAGTGCAGATGCGTGCTTCCTTCTCATCTAGTTAGTGAGTGGACCTCCCAAAATCTGCAAAGTGCGTAGAAGCTGGCTGGTGCACAAGCTACCCTGCCCTCTTAGCATTTTTTGGCCATGACTTTTTATTTCATCTCCACCTCTCTTTAATCACGTAGCAAAATTTGTCGTCCCAGTCGGGCAACACAAACAGCTCAGACGTGGCTGCTGTACATACTGAACAATTTGCTTGTGTGTTTTCTTTTTTTTAAATTTCTTTATGCTTATTCATGTTTTTTTGTTTGTTCTTGTTTCGTCTCTTAGGACATTCTGATGGTGTAACCAAAACAAAGTCTGCAGAGAAACATGCCATTTGTCGACCCCCCATCAGGCCCCCTGAGCCCCCATCCAGATGTCCCGCTCCACAAAAGCTCCCAGTTGCAGCCAGCTGTGAGGGCACGCCCACATCTTAGTGAGTACACCAAAGTCTCTATCCTCATGCTTTCTGGGTAATTAAACACAAGGCTCTGAGCAAAGTGTCTAAACCTGTTCAACTCTTAAGATTTAAATTATATGGCGACATTAAAGCCCCCTTTGGACTGCAGGACCGAGCCTGGCTCGGCCTGGCCTGTGTTCAAGGCCCGGGTCCGGCGTTCTTGCGTTAGCACTTAGAGCTAGCTAGCCGAGAGCTGTGGTTCCATTCGGGCCAGCCAGACGGGGCTGGTATGCAGTCAGACGTTAATTGGTTCGTTTGCCGCGGAGGCGGGCACAGAGAAGAGTCATCTTTCAGATCGGATGTTGTGTTAGACTTTCTCGATGTCGGCGTCAAAATAAATCCCGCCGTCGTCTATTTTTAACCGCCTGTTTTTCAGTGATAATTATGACGTATTCAATTGCATTAAATTTTTATTTAGTTTAGTTAATATCCAACAAGCTGAAGGGAGGATCCTCATGGTGCCATCACACCACAAGCACATAAGTACATGTAACTTTTTATCTGTTGTGAAAACAACAGACTATTTATCCTATAAATTACTTATGAACAGTGAAATTAAATAATTGATCTTAAGCGATAAGATATTAATCTGGGGTGGCCTGAATGTTTTGAATCTCACCGCTTCCTGGTCTGCGTGAACCTGAATTTCCCATCGGTGTGCGTAAAAAATATCTCAGTTTTGATGTCGATCTGGAGGATGAATCTGCGCTACACTGGAAACTGGAGACTTCAGCCAAACTTTTGAAATCGGGGAACATTTCTCTAATTGAAGTGATCAGAAGTCGGCAAGGCTCTCTGCACGAGGGGATTTCCTCACCTCGCTTTGGTCCAGCGGGGGAATTCCCGAAGGCGCAGCGGTAGTTCAGCTGCACGAAACGTGGGTCCAGCTCAGAGATGACACTAAGATGAGGAATTTTTTTTAATGATTTAGTTAAAGGTAAAAAGCTGAGGTAATTCTTTTCCCCAGTGCCGCCTAGCACATACAGAAGAGGCTGGACGGGACAATGAGGAACGTAAAAGTTTTCCACGGTCTCTGGGAAGGCGGCCTCGGATCCCCGCACACTTTGCAAACGGAGTACATTAGGGCCGGGCCAGTGGCTGCCAGGTCGGGCCGTTCGGTGCAAAAAAATCCTATAGTGACCTTGAAAACATGACAGCTGCAGTTTTGAAGAGTCAGCACATTTCAAACCCTTTTATTTGATCTAAACTTTCACGAAACACACCACTGTTACAATCTTTAACTTGAGTGCAATCCACATGTAGACAAAGAATAATAGTTTTTTTTTATTTTCCAAAATCATCAAGGATTTATAAGTTTTATTATTTACATTTTTACTTTTGCAAATGGTTTAGATTTTCTTGGGAATTTTTATTGCATTTTATGACTAAGGTGTGAGTAAATGAAATTTCAAAAAAAAAATCAGGAAATGGCTTCAGGATAATTGCCAATCTCAAATAAATACAAGCTTAGAGCAACTGGAAGTGTGTGTGTTTTTTTTTTTTTTTTTTTTTTTTTTTGACAACAGGTTGGTCTGACAAAACATAAAAAATGAATGTTGAAGCTTTTTGCCCACTGTTGGGCATGGGGGAGGCCTTGTACTGGAACCATGACGAAGTCCAAGGACATTTGAACAATTTTTAAAATCACATCATTTGCTAGAAAATGTAAAAAAAAAAAATTGTTACCCTTGGGTCTTTAAATGGGATATTGATCCAAGACTTTGGGCCAAATCAATACAGAAATGGTTCACCAGACACAGAATCAACATATGACACAAATATTGATATTTAGTTGCTTAGAAGTACAGTATTTATTGACGTGGGATTTGTTTTCCCCCTGAATAAATGTAGTTTAGTTAAAAGTTGGAAGTTTTGCTCAATTTTCAATTTTAGATTATGTCATTAATTCTCTTTTACATTTAGAAGGAGTCCTACATAGACATGGCGGCACCATAAGTGCACAGTAGATGGTGACACTGTTAACCATGCAATCTAAACAGCCCATTCTGTAGTGTTTTATCTTCTGGAAACATGATTTTAATGACAGGATGATTTCAACGTACGTGGCTTCACATGATACCTACACTTCCAGCTTTTTACCCTGCACTTTTCGTAGATCTCTCCTAGGAATTTAACATGCCACTTACCTTTTGTTTTTCAGTGTTGCGTCAAAGACCAAGTTTTTTGAGAATGCCTCCAGACAAGTTGTCAGGTTTGTAAAGCCTTTCATTGTTTCTTATCCACTTAGTCCATTTGTTTAGCTCACTTGACTAATCAGATGCAGGTTTTTCTACAATAAATGTCAGTTTAACTGCATGAAAGTGTGACAAGGATTTTAATTCCTATTATATGCATCAGCACTAAGATTTTAAGTCATTTAACTAAGTGAATAAATGCTAACTGCCCCATATTATTAAGATTTTCCATGCTGTGGCTTGTTTTTTAGAACATTAAATCTGTCTTCATTCTGGACTTATTTAGATGCCCAGACTCCCACGTGATAGGAGTGTGTATGTTGGTTTTATATCCCAATGGGAAATTAAAACTGAATGCACACCAGCCTCTGGAGACCTCCTCTAACTGCAGGGACCAAATCGAGTTCTCTGTAGGTCCAGATTGCCCATTGCAAGTTAGGACTTTGCTTCTCAGGGAAAGTATAAAATTTCCCTTAAGCTGTGTTAAGCAGTGTTTCCGCTGAGTTAATGACTTAGGCCTGGCGTGCGTGTCAAACGGCGTAAAACTTTAGGTAGTTTTATGTGCATTGTAAGTGTTCCCTTACACATGGGCCCTTTGATTTTTTTTTTTTTTTCACTCATGCAAGATCCTTTAGCTCATGATGTAGTGGAGTCTGTGTGATGTGGAAATGGACACATCTGCTCTTTTATGATTTGCATGGCTGAGCCAATTCAAGGCCCCTGCTCTCTGCCCAGTGCAGGCAACGATGCACGATGTAAACGAAGAATGTGGGAGTTTTATCAAAGAGAGTTTATGTCTTTGGTGTTCTTTTATTGGTATCCCCCTTCATTATGTTGTCTTGAGTTTAGGCGATCCTTTCCAAAAAATAGAAGCCCAGGCTGGAGTAAGTTTTGTTTTGGCTTTTGAACAACAGAATATCAGCTTGCGACTTCAGTAACCGTTCTCCCCAACCTGAATAAAATCTGTTCTGCTCAAACTGTGCATTCTGAATGCATCTCAAACATTTCGTTTCTGTTTCAATTTAGCCCTCCAACCTCTTCGCTATCCTCAGTCGTGACAAATGCGAAAAAAGAGGTAAGTGTTGAGTAAATGTTCAGATATTTGCAGTTGTGTAACATCTGCGGAGTAGGGTTAGGTGTATGATGATCTCAAAGTTAGGCGGGGCTGGTTTTGAACTTTTAATTTAGATAAAAAAACTGCTTGTTTTATTCACACTGATTTCACTGCTAAGGTTGTCCTGTGCGTTTCATTTCTGTTGCTGATGAAGGATTCGGTTGAGGCCTTTTTAAATAATCAGTATTGGAGTTGATTAAATTTGCCCCCCAGTGGCTGTTGTTGGTGTGCTTTTAGTACTTCACATCAGCTGCACATGTCGTGACAACTAGCATACGGGTTAGTCATGTTTTGCTGATTTTTTTAAATTCTTTTTTTAAATGATGACCTAATGATACAGTGTTTTTCCTATCGTAATATTTTTCACCTGTTGCTATGATATACAGAGTGAACAAGGGAACGTACTGACTGCTGCGCCTGCTGCTGATAAGTAGCTTTTCTTAACTTCACCCTGTGGTGAAGCAGCATATTGAGGCTAACCTGCCAAAACTCCATCTGTCACCCATTATTTAGTAAACCTCTTTAAACCATCTGCTTCTCCAGACCACCTATATACCTTTACTATGTGAAGTTTCAGTGTATTTTCTTGAGCAGTGCTGTATGTTGCTAAGATTATATTCTTGAAGAATCTCTGCTGTAATATTTATTTAAGTGATGCGAATTGTTACCTCAACTTGGGAGTCTCAATTTATCTGGGGAATGCTACATAGTTTACAAACAGTAACACTGTCATAGCTTAGCTTAGCATTTCTCAGCGTATTTTAGCATCACTTTGCTAGTTTTAGCATTGCTTACGTCACACTAGCGTAAGATAGCTTACCCTAGCAAAGTGCAGGCCTTGCTTGTAGAAAAGCTTTTAATACAGTAGTTTATCTTAACATGGTTTAGCTTAACATTGTTTATCTTATTTTAGCTCACCTCACCTAAGCAAATGTAGCTTAGCTAAGTTAACATTAGCATCAGGTAGCATAACTTAACCTTTTAAGCTTAGCTCGTCCGACCTGAGTTTATGTAACCTGAAGCAAACCGTTGCTTAGCTTGCCTTACTGTAGCTCGGTTTAGCTTAAAGCTAAAGTGTGTATTTGTCAACTGTCATTATGTCGTGACAGTACAATGTGAGACGGACAATCTGTGAAAAAAATCGAGCTGTCTCCTGGTTCTGTCATCTTCTGTTGTTTATGAAGATGAGCTGTCAAGTAAATTTTAGTGCCACGTTTAAAACTCCCCTTAGTTTTTCTGACCCGATTAAAACGGTAAACAAAAACAGTTCCTTGCTTTGTTTTTATAGCTATTTTGAAGAACTGACTCTTTCACCAGTTGTGTGCTTGTACTCAAAACTCTTTGGCGGGAAACTCAAGTTCAAGGCCATAACTCAAAACACAAGGCTGCCAGCAGCGCCTTTTGAATGCTGTGGTTATTTATGGTTTGTTATTAAGAGATGAATAACATAGCGGGATATCTTTATAATTATACAGCATAAACACCACAAAGAATTAGTTGTAACTTACAATTTATGTTTACTGTTCACAATATTATGATGTCTTTGTTACCACTTTGCTACTTGTGAAGTAAAGTTTATCAAACTAATTAGCGTTGTTGGCCACCACATTTAAATGTTTTTATTTATTCAATCAATCCATCACAAGTCCATGGTTAGAGAGATGAAGAAAAAAAAAACTCTATATATGTTCTGTCTGCTGTATTGACATGCAAAATCTATTTGTTTGATGCTTAACCACCACAATGCTGTCTGGGCTTGTTACAAGCATTTATGTCAAACCAGCAATTAAAGGTGTTGGCCCCCGCGTTTCTTTTTTTTTTCTACTGCCAGAGAAATTTATAGACAATTTTTTTCACTCTTTCTATTTTTTTGCGTCTTTTCCAACTTGAGAGGAATTTCCTTCCTCCAGTCGTAAAGCCCAGCTGAATCATGGCTCGCATCAACAGGTTGGGAAGAGTGAGAGCTATGCTACATTACATACTACCGGATAAAACTCTTTACTGCCACCAACATGTCAATAAACGGATTTTAGAGTCCAGAAGCGGTAGCACGCAAAGCCCCGGTGGTTTTGGGAATTTGAAACCAGCTCGCGCTTAGTTAAACCACCGTCAGTGTGGTTTGTGGCAGTCTGAATCGATCTATATAATGTCTGCAGTTTGCGCCATCGCTACTGATGAACACTGGCAAGAAATTAATCCTTTTGACATGTTTGTGTTTTCTCTGTTTTTAGCTTAAATGATGTCTTCCTGTTCTCCAAGCACCGTGTCGCCCAGCCCCATTATTTAGTATTACCCAGAGTGGGCTTATGTGAAAATAAGCTTAGCATATTTGTCTTCCATTCCTACACAAAAAGGGGCTGCATCATGTAAAATTGACTCTTGTCAGCTTTGCATCATGTTATGTTAGCCCCTCGTCAAAAACATACCTGGAGTTTTGCCTTGATTATTTCATTTATGTTTGAGAAATTCTTGACTCTCCTGGGAAAAACGTTTGCTCTCACCGAGCGCTGCATCAACTGAGCCTCAATCTCACAGTATGAACCGCTTCCTCCACTCGGCTCCTTCAGAGTAGCGGCAGCAGCGATTGGCAAACACCTGGTGGATATGAGCTACTTCTCAGGGCAACACTTAAGAACGTCATTAAAGGTTGTTGTGATGAGTAGAAGCTTCTTAAAGAGACAGAGGCCCAATTTCAAGGCATTAAATTGCAAAGTCAACTCCTTTTAAGACATTTTTATAACAGCTGAAGCTAACAAAGCTACTTGGTTGTGGTTTAAAATGTCACTAAGTTCCTGGGAAATACATTACACCACCCCTGTAAGACATTCTATCCGTTTTGTTTCCCCAGAACTGAAGTGAAGAGGTGGAACGGTGGACGACCTGGACGGATGTTCTCAGCTGCACTTTTCAGATTACGTGAGAAAGAGGCTCCCATCAGATCTGAATGGGTTTGTTTGGGTTTCAGCTGAGTATCAGCTGTGTGACTGCATGGTGTTGTGAAGCAACACATCGTCAAACTCGATCGTCATTCCCCAACACGTGTTGCATTGTTCATCAAATTTAGTCATTTTGCTATTTTGATTTGTTAATTTATTTTACTTTACTTTTTTTTGCCACTGTTACTTGCACACTGTGCTGGTTATAACTTGCAGTGCTAACAGCTGGTCTTAGCAATATGAAGTATTTTCCCCAAAGAAGTCTACCTGACCTAAACCTGACGTCATCAGTTCAGTCACTTGAAAATGTAATCTTTTTTTTTTTTTTTTTTTTTTTTTTTTAAGGATTAGCTACTGCAATTGATTGCTAGCTGAGAAAGCTAATTTTTTCATATTTTTCAGTATTAAAGCATGCAGCACTGAAAGGGCACTAATAAGAAACATTTTTACTTCTGGCAGAAAACTGGGGGGAAAAAAATGAAGAAAATTTGTGTCAAAGCTAATAAATACAGAAGTTATGATGGTTTTGGCTTGCATTCCAGCCACTGTGTATTGAATTAATGACAGTTTTAGTTACAAACTGGGTTCCTCCTAGTGAATTTTCTCATTTCTTTCCAGCTTTTGGTATTTCAAGTCGTTTTGTCAATTTGTTCCAAGTTGAAATGGTTAGGATTACAAAATCAGATGTAATCATATAGAATGTTACAAACCGCACTCCAATGTTTTACTGTTGTTTCTGTTCTTAATGCTATGTTCATTTCACATGTTTTTTTTTGTCTATTTTTCAAAAATAAAAATAAACGAGGAGATATTTGAAAGACTCAGAAGTACAATTTATTTCTTTGAAGAGCTGTTGTTCTGATGTTTTACTGAAAGGTCCACTTATCCTTTCTCCTGACTCCCCTAGTTTACTTTTCGGATTGCAGGGCTCAGTTCAGTTAAAGTCATTTTGAGATTTTAAAGGCCTGTTAAATAATGTGGTAGACCCACGTCCCACATGTGCAAGCCATCTTGGAAGCATTTTTTTTTTTCTTTTGCTCGAAGGCAGATTTATATTTACTGAGGTTTAAGAAATGAGTTATTTATTTTAAATAGTGTTATTTTTAGTGCTGTTTTAAATGAGACATTTAACAAAGTCAATCAGAGTTATTTTGCTCTAGCCTCAAATTAGCCTGGAATATTTGCTTGCAGGTCTGCCACATTTACGAGAAAACATATAGTAAATAAATGCCTAAATAAAAGGTAAATAAAAATGCCTTGTACCTTAAATTCATGCGAGTGTTGTTGCATACCTATCTATATCTATCTCTCTCTCTCTATATATATATACACATTATTATATAGAGATAGAGATATAAATATATTTGCAACGGCAACACACAAATTTAAGGCATAAGACATTTTTATTTACATTATTTAAAAAATACAAATCCTGAGATAATTATGCCAACAGCAGTCTTGTGAAACACATTTAGTTCTTCCTGTGGGATTTTGTCTTTTTCTTTAAATGTACTCAAAATACCTCAGATGTTACGTTTCCCCCTGCAAAAGAAAAAATGAATTTATTTTTAACGGTTTTTATGCATGTTTTCCAGGGAATACCGTGTGGTCAACGCCGAAATGCTTTTGGTGACTTGGATATTAACCAGAACTCCTATTTGTACCTCCGTCACTCCCAACGCTTAATCCTAACGTTTTACTGCTAATAATAAAACGGGCCCAACACACAGATTCAAATTGTCCGGCTGCATTAGTCCTACCATCTCGATTCTGAGAAAACCGAACCTTTCAAAGTCTCCTGACTGCTTAGTTTTTTACAAATACAGAAACTAATTTACACAGAAATAAAGATTTCCTCTGTGCAATGCTAATTTACTGCTTCAGTTTGGGGGGGGAAAAATCCCCATAGTAGCGCCTTCTTGAGGCTATAAACTACCATGGTGGTGTTCAGAGTGAATGCCAGTGCCAGCATGCTTGCACGCTCACCATTGCAATGACGATTTTGAGGCAGAATTTATGTCCACTGTGTGTTTAATGGCTCTTGGTGGCGCCAGAGTGAAAAAGGGATCATCAATGTGATGTCTTTATCCTTCAGGGGGTCAGGAAGAAATACATTTTAATGAGATTATCAGTTGAGATATCAAACTGTAATAATAATAAAAAAAACTCGTTAATCTGTTTGTAAACATCCGCATGACTTCGAGCTGCAGAGCTCTGATCATGCGGCCTCACGAGGGGTTGGCCGTTGAAGGCGTCATTTTAAAAAAATAACGCTTTCAGAAGCAAAGCAATTCAGAGCCTCATATGTGCACAAAGAGCTTGCCTGCACATTTGTTTTACCGTGTGCTCCTCCTCCACATTCCAGTGGGCACTGCCAACGCAGGCCTGAAATCTCTCCCCCCCTCTCGGCTCTTTGCTCGTTCACTCCGCCAGCCTGAGCCGAGCTGGGTGGAGGAGTGGCTCCCGAAGGGGAACAGTCAAAGTTTTCAAGCCTGTGTTAGTGATTAAATGTGCAGTAAAGAGTGACTCTGAGGAATCGGCACAAACCCCTAGACCGGCGGTTCTCAAATCCAGGCCTCGAAGGCCGGTGTCCTGCAACTTTTAAATGCGTGTCGGGTCCAACGCGCCTCAATCAAATGGCTGAATCACCTTTTGAGTTTGCAGTCAGATTCCCAGAGTCCTGCTAGTGACCTCATTGAGGATCCCTGCATTAACAGAGGCATCTTCATTTTAAAAGGTTAGTACCAACATTTTAACTATGCCTTGCTCACAATAATTATTGAATAACCACAAAAAAAAAAAAAAAAAAAAAAATTTTTGGTTAACCAAAAAAAAAAAAGTATTCACACCCGTTGAGCTTCAAAAGCGTTTTCTAGAACAACCACCTTTTTGCAGCACTGGAAGCCAGATTCAAATTCTGTCACATTTATATACTTTATTTTTGTAACCTCGGGTCTTTTGCATCCTTTTTCAGGCTTTCTGCCATAGTTAATAATCTCCATAACCAGGTTGTCACATCATGAAGCTGCCACCACCATGTCTCATGATGAGGGCAATGCATTCAGGGTTTTATGCAGTGTTTGTTTTCTGCTACACACGTTTTGCATGTAAAGTTGAATTTTCTCTGATGTGACTAGAACGCTTTCCTCCATGTTTTTTTTTTTTTTTTTTTGCGTCTCCTACATGCAAACTACAAACAGAACTTCTCAGGACTTTCTTTCTTTGCTTCTTGTAACTCTAAAAAAGACGAGCTGTGGGCCGTGTTCACCAAAAATCTGTCTACTTCTCAGAGTGAGATAAGCAAGGTGAGTGGCATCAACTAAATCCCTCATTCTTTGGTTACCTAGCAACTTACCTACTCTTTGGTTACCTAGCAACAACCTGTTGAATAACTTGCACAGCAGCAGTTTCAAGCTTCTAAATAAAAAAATAAAAAAAAACTATGTGAATTTAAACCTGTGGATGAAACAGGAAAAGTCACGCCGCCATTTTGGTAGTATTTCAGATGTTTGGAACAAAAAACTAATAACTAACTATTTATCAATTAATATGAAACTTTTAATTTTGATGTGTTTTTCAGCCATGAAAGGCGCATCACGCTCTGTGTTATTCTTTGTTCATGTTTTTATAAACTGGTTTCTTCCGTTTATCAATTACGCCCTACTTGTGTTTGGTCCATCACATAAAACCGCAATAAAATGCACGTCAGACTGTAAGATGCTGTGTTCCCCGTTGTTGTTATTGTCGAAACAAACTACGAGTCCATGTTTCAGAGTCTGACTTCTTTTAATTGACCTCAGAGAGTGATGTAACTTTACATATTAGAAAAAACCACGCATAAAAACACAGGTCACAAAGGATATAAATCATACAAGAGATTTCTTTGAAAAGTGTATGAACACCAGAACACACAATAAAGTGATCAATATATACATTTACTGTAGAATGTACAAAGAGCCTTGTCAATATGCAGTACAGCGGGCACGTACCAGCTATTCTCTTTTAGAAATTAAAAAATACAAACACTTCCCCGACCCCCTGACCGATAAAACCATGTTTGTATTAAAAGTTTCCACATGCATCCTCAGGACTCGCCTTTGTGTGCAATACACAGTTAATGCCTTCATTTCCCCCCTGTATGATGCATGACAAAGCTGAAATAGGATAAAAGCACAATCATGACAGACATTTTTTTCTTTTCTTTTTTTTTTCTTTTTTTCTGCAAAACCCTAGCAATATAGTGAAATTCAGGAAACGTTATAATCGGTCGCTTGTCTGTTACTCCGGTTCTGACATCCCCTCCGTTCGACGGATGTTTACCGAACAGCTACGTGTTGAAAAATGTTTCGATCGAACTGTGTTCCTCACCAGCCAATACATTAAGTCACATTTTGATGACTTGAAACACATTTGTTTCGAACAGACAAATATGAAAGAAAGACATCGTCCGCTTTGACGCTGAAGTGAACGTGGTCCAAAACAAAAAAAAAGGTGAAACGTGATGTCATCGTCCACCTTTCCGTGTTCTTTTCTCTTCTGCTGAATGTCCCGCACAAAGAACAACGATGACACAACCAGTAATTGCACAATAAATAGATTACTGGAGGGATACCATATGAATGTCCGTGCATCTGTAAAGCTAAAAGTTACATTTAACGCTTATAAAAACACATAAGGCATGCAACTACCAGCTTAGAAAATGTAAAGTGAATTATTTAATTTACATACTAATAGAACACTGTTGAAGACCACTAAAAACTGCAAAATAAGCTAAATAATTTATGTAATAGAGTAGTTATGACCTGTTACATGTGCAGGTTGATAAATGAAAGCGGTAAAGCTGGATATATTCTCCCGTCTTGGGTTTTAATCATTGTTCTGCACAACAAGATGCACATCAATGAATTTGAATATCATCGAAAAATGATTTATTCCAGTAACTCAGTCTAAAAAAGTGAAACGTTTAAGTTCTACCTTCCACTAAACCTTCCATTAACACACTCGACTGCATGACCACAACATGAGAGTTTCTCATCGAAAACTTTTTATTTTTTTATTTTTTAAGTTGGTCTCGATCAAATGTCTTTAAAATATACTTTTTGGAATTCTTTCGCAAAAACGACACGTTCAGTAGAATTAACAGAAATATACATATATCTGTAAAATACAAAATTTGTTTGGTAATCACTCCTAAACAGAATTATTGACATAAATGCATTTTTCAACCACATTCCTATTGAGATGCACCTTGACCAAGTTGTATATACAAAATGCCTAGTCATTCACTGTTTACATTGCTTTTAAATAAAACAAAATGTGAAACCTCGTGATTGCGTTTGACTCCATGAACCATTTTTCTTTAAGTCGGGTTTGTGATGGCTTATCTTGAGGATATTCCTCTCATTCCGTCTCTCGGTTTTCTTCACCAGAGGTTCAGCAGAGTCAGTCAAGGACTTTCACACTCTTCATGTGAGACCTTCCAGCTTTCGTTTGGCTTTGGCTTTAGTTTTGTTGCTCCAGCTGGGACATCAACGCCTAAATTTCAGATCTTTGGCACTCCTAATTCTTTACTTGTCTGTTCTGGATGCTACATTTTCAACATGCTGAGTAAATTGCTGCTCACCCCATATTTTTTATTTTATTTTCTTCATTAAAGCACTGATGGTTAAAATAAAAAAAATAAATAAAAATAAAAGGTGTGCACATCATTCTGGGCAAAATCTTATCGCTTTCTTTTGTTTACCCCCTCATTACTTTGTTCTACTGTTTCTTTTTGCTAAGTTCTGGCTGTGATATCGTTTTGCTAAAAATATCTACTGCTTACAGATAAAAAGTTACTTACAGTCAGGCATGCACAAAGTGTCAGTTGCGGCAATCGTTGCATCATAACTCGTCTGAAAAGGCAAAAAGTTGTTTAAAAGATGCTCGGTGAGGCTGAGCTCAAAGTCTGAGTAATTTCCTAAAGCAAATTTCACAGACTCCAAAAGGGCCGGGGAAACAGTTCTCCAAGAAAAACAGCAATAACCACGCCGTTCCCTGGTTTGTAGGCCTCCACTGTGTAGCAAAAGGCTGAGTCAGGTGCTGTAATGTAACACGTCAATGCTGAACTCAGGTACATGGTCTGGCATGAGGCTGATCATAGAGAGAAAGCGAAGCAGCCAGCGGGAGCCCGGGAAAAAAAAAAAATCTGCAAGCTCCCTCCATGTTGTCAGAAACGGGTTTGCAGGTCGGATCGTGTCTGCAGGTTTGTCAAGGCCGTGTTTTTGGGCGCAGCGGAGAAATCCAGCTGCGTCAGAGATTCGTCACGTCATAGTAGTGCAATAATTATTTTTTAAACAGTGCAAGATTCCAGCTTATATGTTTATATTTAATTAATGATTTTTCTTCATAACTCTGAAGATGAGAGAGGTTAACTACATGCATAAGTCAAAGGCCAGGTAAAGTTGGATTGGTTGTGTTAAATAGTATGAGAAGGATAATTTTTTTTTAAAAAAAAGGTCAAATTGCACACTTGCCTACTTAAAAAAAAAAAAAAAAAAAACAAGGAATAAACAAAACAAAAAAATCTGAAATATCTTTCATTTTCCGCCGCAAATTCTGTGGTGGAGGCCACTGAAGCTGTGAATAAATTGGGGCGTTTCCTGGAAATTCTGATTGTTAAAGATATTGCCCTTTCAGAGATAAATAAATGAATCCACAATGAACGCCAGACTGTTGGTATGCTGGGATTGGCCAATTGGTTTCAAAAATCCCACAAGGTCGTTCAATCATTTCTACACCCAAATCCACACCAGCTTTTGATGATTGAGACCCAAAAGTACCGACCACAAAGATGCTACTTTGAAAATTCTAACTCATCCAACATGTTTTCTAACAGTTTTTGTTTCCACAGGATGTCATACATGTTTTTGTAATTAAGTTAAACACCACTTAAGAGGCTGGGAAACAAAAACAAAAACAAAAAACAACAACACAAGTCAAAAACATGAAAACTTTTTTTTTTCAGTCTTCAATAACAGTTGTTGCCATGAGTGATTTCAGATAATTTACATCAATTTATGAAAAATCCTAAACAATGGCATAGTGTCATTGTTCTTGCTGGGGTAAAAACTTTGTACACGTGGACAAAAAGCAAAACATTGCAGAAGGAGTTCGTATTCCCATTACGCTATTATTTACGTGGCTTATTAATAATGATCTCAACGTTAAAAACAACCACCAGAATGACTCTTCTGTTAGCAAGAGGATGTCGTAAAAGGTATAATCAGCAGTTTTACCGATTACTCCCCACTGTATACGTTTACTTAAATCAAAAGTTTGATTTTTAGTGTGAGATTATGATGCTGTAACGAAAAATTTATTTAACTTTTTTTTTTTGCACATCTTTACATGGGATTGATGTTTTTACAAATCATAAACCAACAGTTTTTTTTCTTAAATTATAGGATTAGACTCATGCTCGTGATCACAACAATCGAGTTGCTGTGTGTGTGTTTAACTTTATGAATAATCTTCATTTAAAACCAAGCAACTTTTCTCCATCTGTAGAAGACACACTCTCCATCCAGGAACTGCTGAGCTGTCAGCAGATGAGGCCTTGCAGCTCTTAAGATAAAAGCCTGACCAGTTCTGAATAAAAAATCTTAACTATATATAAAAGGTGTAAAAAAAAACCCAACAAAACAAAACAAAAATAAAAGAAACTTGAGCAGTAAAACAGTGTTAACAGGACACGCCTGAAAGCAAATCAGACAGACGATGTGGGGAAACAGTTCACAGCCTTTGTTAAAGTTCATGAAGGCAGCACTTAACTCATTTTTAATGAAAAAAATAAAAAGAAACAAAACAAAAAACTCATCCTCCTACTTGTGGAACAAGATTGGCTTGGCCAAACCTGCGAGGATCTTTGGAACGTGCACCGAGATGATCTCCCCGATCATCTCAGGGAAGCTGACCTTCGTGTGAAGCGACTGAGCCTGAACAAACAGGTCAAAGGTGAACTGATGGAGCTTCTTTACAGTCTGAAACAGGAGAGGACAGGCGATCGGTTATGTCATGGCGATGAAATTTACTACGTGTGGCGATGAGTCATTTTAGGTTAACAGATCCACATATTTTTCATGTGATTCCTCTGCGTCTGCTTGCCATAAAAACTTTTAATGTTTTTCAGCCACAGCTCTCTCCCCCTTGTTTTTGCCACCCTTTCACCACAACTCCCTCTATTTATTTATTTATTTATTTTTTTCAAGCACTTTTGTCTCACCATTTGGAGAGAGTCTAGGAGTCGCGTCAGCTGGTAGAACCTCTGAGGACAGTTTGTGGTCATCTGGTAATTGATGAGGCGATCCAGTTCTTTGATGTAGGTGAGCCGCAATTCGTCAAAGTATTTCTGACTTTTCAAGCCCTCCACCGGAACTGTAAAACCAAAATCAGAGCTACAGCTGCATGTCTGCTTGCTTTCTTATTTATTTTTTGTCACACTTTAATGTTTCAGATCCACAAACATGTTTCAATATCATACAAGGAACTCGATTAGTGCGAAATAAAGTTCTCAAAGGATGATTTTATTGCATACGGGGCAAGAGATCCAAACCACCATGACTCTACGTAAGAAAACAATTGTCCATAACCTTAAAGGTGAATTATGTTGCTTTGGTGAACAAAATAAGTCAGGTCTAGGTCTATTGCTATACAAAAAATGTTCATTGTTTTTTATTTTTTGCATAAAGTCATTCCTAGATGATGAGATTTTAATCTGTTCAGTTCTCACTATCTTGAGCTTCTTTCAGAAAGAATCATTTTAGGGACTCCTGTCACTTTAAATCCAAATAAGTCACTGCTGGCCACGCCCCCAACTCAATGTTTGTACTCGCAAATGAAAATAGCTGCAAACATATGTGCGTTTATACAACTGTACGACTTTGAAAAGCATTAGTGGAGCCTCGTGCACAACCAACAAGAATGCAGCAAGTGGTTTCTGGATGGTAAGTCAACAACAAAACACTTGTTTTTTTTGTTTTTTTTACGGTAGACATTGCACCAGCTGATCAAATGTACTGGAGCTCATCTTGGGTTGCAAGGTGATGACAAAACTCCGATCCGTTGTGACTTAACATTCGGGTAGTTTTTGGAACAGGCTCATTTTCCAGACACCAAAAAACATTAGTTTATTACCAAAAAATGCCTGGGTGGATTTCTTAAGTGCTTGGCCTGCTTTAAGAAGCAGCTGAGGCCCAAATGGAAGTATAAAGTTGTGCAAAATATGAATTTTGCAAAATCGATCCCCTTTAAGAACTGGTTGTGCCACCTTTAGAGCCAACAACTGCCGTCAAGCTTTTGTTGCAACTCTCAATGAGTCTTTTGCGTCACCTGGGGGTAACTTTTGTCCAACTCTTCTTTGCCAGTTCATTTTAACTCCAACACACTGGGGGGTGTTCCAGCATTAGCAGCTTGTTTGGGGTTTATACCAGAACATCTCAAAGGGATTTAAGTTGGGATTTTGGCTAAGTCATTGAGAGGTAAACTTGGTGAGCTGATGTGCTTCAGATTATTGTGCGGTAGGGCTTAAGGTCACCAATGAAGATTCTTCTACAGGG
This sequence comes from Poecilia mexicana, assembly GCF_051168715.1. NCBI lineage: Eukaryota > Metazoa > Chordata > Actinopteri > Cyprinodontiformes > Poeciliidae > Poecilia > Poecilia mexicana. The sequence continues at coordinate 1,243,041 of NW_028263383.1, read as the reverse complement.
TTTTGCGGCAGAGAGCAGAACCTGTGGTTCCATCGGTTAAGACAACCAACCCTGACCCTGAAGTTGCAAACCAGCAAAAGACCATAAAATTACAACCGCCATGCTTGGTTGTCAGTATGACATTAAAAACAAATATAACGATAGATTTACACCAAATGTAATTAGACGAACACTTTCCAAAACGTTCTACTTTTGTCTTGTTGGTCTACAGAATATTTTCCGCAAAGTCCTTGGAACCGCTACAGTGTTTTTTGGGATTTATTTTGGTAAATGTCAGACACATCTTGGTGTTCTTTTTTGTCATCAGTGGTTTTAGGCCACATTTCCACAGAGCTGCTCTGCAGTTGAAGTGTAATCTATTGCAAACCAGCCTCTCATGCACATGACGCCACTTTATTCTACGCATGATAACAACAAAAACAATCACGGATAGCATTGTGCTGTGCTGCGCTAACTTAGCCTGCTCAGCTTAGCACAATTTCTGATAAGGAATACATGAGCACTGCGTTCATGGGAGATGAGTTAGTGTTTTCTAAATGAAGTGGAAGCTAGTGAGGTGGACGCTCTGGGTCAAAAGCACGTTGGATGACATGCTAAAATCACAGCGCCACATTAGTGGCCTGGCATGACAACTACAGCTGACTCAATGTCTAAACTTGGAACTTTTTCCCGATTAGCATTCGAAAATATCATAGGTTTCCAGTTAGCGGTCTCGTGTAAACACGGTCTTAGTCTTTGAACTTTCTCAGGGATGTCTTTGTCACCAAATGTCTGTCTTATAGCTGAATCAGGAACATTAAATTAAGACAGCACGACCTACACCTGGGTTAAATTGAATTGGATTACATGTGTTTAATAATCAAAAATGCTATTCCAGTGCACTACCGCACTTACTGATGCTGAAGAGCAGCAAGGCCTTCATGCAGAGGAACTCCTCCTGGGTTATCTGCAGCAGCACAAACTCCTGGGACAGATGTCTCATCCGCATGCAATGCTCATACATGGTGGAGATCTGCATCCGATGTCTGCAGAAGCAAAGAGGTCAGAATCAGAGGTGTAAACTAATGGAAATGACTCAATTTCCGAGAGGCGAGGACATTTTCTCCGCAACGCCTAACTGCTGACAGGAAAGAGTGTCAGAGGTTTCATCCATACCTATCAGGGAGTCTGAATCACATTTACAGAAAGAGCTTCCTGCACTGCAATCTTTAACATCTGGGGCAAAAAGTTAAAAACACACAGCGTGTAGCGACACCGTCCTATCATCCGGCCTTTGGCTTCGAGTCGAAGAGAAATGACTGAATTTTCAGTGTTCACCTCGCCTCCACAATGAACAAAAGACAGCGCCATCAAAGTTTGTTAGCTTTGCTGAAATGAAATCTTTCTGTCTTTATTACAAACTTCATTCACACTACTCAACTGTGCCGATAAAAGTGAAATGAGTTTGAGTTTATTAATTGGAATAGAAATGTCACCAGAGAAACTCCAGCTGAAAAAAAAAAAAAGAAAAAGAAAGAAAGATAAATGTTCTCCGTTGCTCCGAAAACCAATATAGAGTAACGGGCGAAAGTATTCATACCTTTACAACTTTGTTTCACATTTCGTGATCTCACAGCCTCGAACTTCAGGGAAGTTGTGCGCATATAAACACACAATCTCACCACTTCCTGCGCAGTCCCATAACATTAAGACCACGTGTCTGCTGTCCTTCCGCTTTACGCAAATTAACAATTTTCTCAGTCTCGTCTGATACAATCCAAGCAAGTGGTTGCAATGTGACAAAAGGTGAAAAAGGAAAATGTCAGTCTTATGCAGGTGGGTGTAAAGTCCTAATGTTACAGTGTTACAGAGCAGACCCGGGCAGCCAGCGAGTTTGCATGAAAGCCACAAAAGACTCAGCAAGTGCAATAAAATGAAAATACTGGACTGTTTAACACACTGAGTTTTATTCCATCTTTGCAAGGGCCTACTTCTGTTGTATTTATTTTATTTAGTGAGCATAAAAGCAAAACCTGTTGAACCATTTTTATTATATTACGGCTATAATTTTTCACATTAGTCTTTTTTAATGGTGACCATAAATAAACAAACCAGGCTATGAAATTCCTGGATTAAAATGGAGTGACTGAAGTTTAAAGTGGAACCACATACTGTACAGTAAGTGTGTGTTTAGATTAGAATAGGAACATCTGGTTCAGACTAAAAACTCTTCAACTGTCTGAAAAGCCAGATATCTGAGCGGAAACCTCCCACTGAAAAGGGTTCGGTGTTATAAACAATGTGTAAAGAAAGAAATGGTGGTTTTTATCCAGGTTGATCCGGCTCTCATCAACTCTTTCGTTTCCACCACTTACTTTTTTTTTCTTCTATTTTTTAGCAGCTACATCCCGCCGCACTACATTCACTATTTTTGTTTCAGATGAATCTGCAAACGCTGCTTATAAACAATGTTCACTCTTATTTATAGATTATTATCATAGATTTCAGATTGTTCCTGTTTAAAATTGCTGAGCAGCTTACAAACACTGATTATAGGTTGGACAGACCTGTCAACACTTCAGAGTGTTTCCTCACAAGCTCACTGAAATATATTTATGTGCAATATTTAAATTTTAAAATACTCCTACATTTGGTAAGCTGTTACATTTGAAGAGCACTGAATTAGTGTCCAGAGACTACAGATGACAGGTAACCTTTAGACTAATTCTGGAACATTTACAGTTATTAATGTGCATTGTCCCTACTAAATAAATTAAATAATAATAATTTATATAATAAATTTAGCCGGTTGAGTCATCTTTTAAAATGAAATATCCATAAATCCTACAAAAAAACAAGACAAAACAAAAACAAACAAAAAAACACTACAACAAAAATGTTAAAAGGTAAAAATTTAAAAAATAATTAAAAAACATCTGAAGCGCCTTGGGATTATATTTCAGTAATTAGTCATCTTTGGTATGAAAGAAAGAAGAAAACCCGTGTGTGTACTTTTCTCCTGATCTCTTTACATCTGAAAAAAACTAAGAGGTAAATATGCAAATGAGAAAAAGGTTCTATATAGTTGGACATTATTTGTGGTTCATCAGCTTAACTATACTTCATATTAGCTGCGACTGAATGCTGCTACTAAATCAAAATTCAGTTAAACTGAAGTGAACAAATGTCAAAAAGATTCAAGCAAAGTTTGTCAAAACCTTTTTTTATTTTTTTATTTTTTTTACTTTTTAAAGAGTGAGACTGAGAATCCCTGTAAAAGAGAAACACCACTTCTAATTCTAGATTTAATAAAGCAACTATGCATTTATAATCCCACTATAATGTTAATCTTAAACAACTGTAGATTATAATCTGACTCAAAAACGTTATGTTTCAGATGTTACGGCGTCTTATTCATAAATACAAATCCACACTGAAAAAAAAAAAAAAATCTGGCACCTTGCATTCGAATATGAAACGGAACCCGAGCTGAAATGCAGAAGGAGAGAGTTTGAAAAGAAAAAATAAAAACTCATTACTGAAAAGCTCGTTGAATCACCTTAAGCAGCTGACGCTGTTCGTAACCGTCTGCTGCGTGACCTTATCAGTCTGTCACATACTGGGAGAGGATTTCTGGACCTGTGTGCAGTGCCCTCTGGGTTCATTAAGGTTTGTCACAGCTTGTCAATGACAGCTCATTAAGGTCCAGACCAATAGCCAACTGTCTAACACGCTAATGAACATCTTAATCTATTATTCGCTGTTTAGGTTTGGCTTTAGTGTGGCATAAAATAATAACGGCCAATGCTTTGTCTTTTGTTATGTACATTGTAAAACTATATTTTCTACTGAAGCTCCCAGTAAATTCTCACATTTCCTGCTGTTTCGCTGATTGAACAGCGTCAGTAAGACACGTTGAGGCATTTTGAAGCTATGCTAGAATACAGTTAATAAGAGACATTTGTGGTTGTACAGTAAAACACGTATTATCTGTTTCTTAAAAAGCAAAATATCCCTCAATCTTCTTTTTACCATTTTGTCAATTCATAGCCACTAACCTTATATTTTAGCATAGACTACAAACGTACTGATCCGTAGTTTATGATTATACAAAATGCAGCTGACACCAGGAAAATAAATGGACATTTCAACATTTCACAAATTTCTGACAGTAGCATTCCCACTGCAAGAATCTGTGGCGACGCTCAAAGTGCTGCTTGAAGATGTTCTTGTCATGATTTGTGTGTGTTTGGGTTTTGGTTTGTGGCTTTTGTTATGGGTTATTTTAGGGTCGTAGTTTAGTATTATTTGTTGTTTCTGGTAGGTCTGTTTTTACAAGTTACTCTGGTGTCACCCTTCCTGAATAATTTCTCTAGGCTGTTCCTGTTGGTGTAAGTTTATTGTGGTTTAAGTCTTTTCATATTCTGCAAGTTTTTTTTACACCTTGCTCATTGGGTTTTGTCATCCTGGTTTGTAGTTTATTCTTCAGTTTATTATTTGTTTGTTTCTCTTTGGACTATTCTTGTCTTCTTGTTGTATCAGTGTTTTGGTTTTATCTTTATTATCCATTCTCATTCGCTCCATTTGTGCTATTGGTGTTCATTTCTTTATCCACTATGTGTTTTTATGTTCCTTATGTTTGGTTTTATAGTGTTGCACTTCTCATGCATTTGGATTTTCTGATTTTTTTGTTCCCCCCCCCTTTTTTTTTACAACTTGTGTTTTTATAAAATGTTGCTGTCGAGCTATTTTGCAATAATTTCATTTGCAGGATGTGCAAAACTACAAAAAAAAAACCCCAAAACAAAAACAAAAAAAACAAAACAAAAAAAACTGAAGATCTTTCTCACATTATTGACTCAGGGGAATACTAATGCACCACACACTTTTCAGATTTTATTAGTTCAAAAATGTGAAAACCATGTGTTATATTTCTTCCACTTCACTACTATGTGTTACTTTGTGTTAGTTCACTGCAAAAGTTCCTCTAAAATACATTGACGTTTGTGTTCAGAATGTGAATAAATGTTGGAAAGTACAATTATGCTTACTTTTGCAAGGCAATGTGAATGTACAGTTAAATTAATGACTATATTTCCAGCTGTGTGCTATAATTAAGCAACACACTTTTTCTTGAGATACTTCAATCTGATTCAGCACAAAGCCATGAGTCTTACTACTGAAAAATGTTCCTGACTTTAATTTCTCAGCAACAAAAGAACACAAAGAAAAGGCAAATTGGTTCCACATGATTGTAAGAGGAAAAAAAAAAAGCCCCTCCTGCTTTATGCTGTCAACACCTGGAAGCCTTTGTGTTTGTATGCGGGCAGAAAAATCAATTTACAGAAAGAGATCGGGGAAGATGAGAATAACGGCTCGACCAATGTGAGCGATCACTAAACACAGCGAACCTTTACAAGGGAAGAAACTGAGATATTCAGAGAGATACGTACTCGTTAAAGACGAGGTCCGGCGCAAAGTAAAGCATCCTGCCATTGACGTTCTTGTAGGACCTCCATACCAGGGCAAACACCATCACCCCCATCCATGACTGCTGGATGACAGTCATCTGGTCGTCCACGTGGAGATTCCTGAAACCTAAAGACGAATATTACAAATCATGATTGTTCCTGATCATTAGAAGAACACTGCTCACCAATGTGGCTAAAACATATTGCAATCCATTCGGACTCAACACACCAAATATTGAAGAAAAAGTGTAAATCATAATTGGTTTTAATAAAATGTTGCTAAAGATGCAATATGTAACTTTTAGAAATAATATTTTTAACCATCTGTTAAAGCTGTCACTGTGTTGTTACAGTTTATGAGACAGATAATCTGTAAAAAGAGACATCTCCTCCCTGAGTTACTGTTGCCGTTTGGAGAAAAGCACCGCTCCCGACCAAAAACAACCAATCAGAGCCAGGAGGAGGGTCTTAGCACTGTCAACTACCCTCATGTACTCGCTGCTAAATGTGCTAATGGCGGACGAACAACTTATCCTAACAGGAAATTTCTTGATCTGCCATTATCTGTGGTCATGCTAACTAGCCTAGCATTCACGACAGGCTATGTTAGCTGCAGCCTAACAGAGCTCAAAGGGGGGAATGAGATGAGTAGCGGCACACCAGATTGTGATTGACAGCGCTAAGATCTTCTAGTTAGCACTGGGAATACTGGCAGAAAGCAGAGGAGCTCAGTTTTTTCACAGATTTTTTTCATAACATACTGTTAAGACATAGTAACAGTTTCAACAAATATGTAAAAAAATAATAATAATAAAAGTTACAAACTGCAGCTTTAAATCTTGTTTTTATGCCTTCTGCCTGTCAAATAAATTCAAACCCAGTTACACCTATGACACTATTTTAACTGATTACTTAATGACTTATTAATTTCCTAAACACTTCAAAAAAAGAGGAAAAAAACAAAACAAAACTCCTCCGGGGTTGGATTTTGAGGCTGTAAGATTTAAACTTCTTCATTTGTATCTCTTGGCACCAACAGGTTGCATGGCATCTTAATGCTTTGGCTGATGAAAAAGTTACCATCATTTGTCTCAGATTTTAGTACGTTAGTGTCACGTCTTCTTTTCTGCATAAATTAGCTATGAAATCTGGGCAAGTCTGCTTGGACCGCTCGCCTGTTGCCTCCAACAAATGGAGACGGTTTTGGACGAACACAAGACTGAGAGAAGAAAAGGAGAAGAGTGGGGGGAAAAGGAAGGAAAAGGGAGAAAAAAGGAAAATTGGAAGCCCCCACATACCAGCTTCATCTCACAGGATACTGAGAGGCTAAGGAAATCTTTATAATACTTGTAAACTCAAAGGAGCAACTACACGTCTGGCCAAGAATCCCCCACCCACGACTCCGGAGGCTCATACAGGTCATTGTTACGGTGCTTTGCAAAAGTATTCATGCTTCTTGAAATTTTTCTCATGTTGGCATGTTTTAAAAGCATATCTCCCTTTATTTTATTGGGATTTTATGTGTTAGACAAGCACAAAGTAGGGCATAAATATGGATTTTATTTTCCAGCATTCTGATAAGTCTAAATAAAAACATTTTGTTGACAAAGGGAGGCTGAAAGCACGCATGGCATACAAATTTTTATTCGTATAGACTTCTGAAAGCAATTTTCCTTCCACTTCCCACCTATACACCACTCTATGTGGGTCTATCACATAAAAATTTGATAGAATACATTAATGTTAGTGGTTGCAATTTGATCAAATGTAAGCAATACTCCGGCAAGGTCAACAACTTTCATGTCATGGCAGGTCTAGCACTGACAAAGGCGGCCTGTGTGACGCCACTCTGCGGATCGGTCCAGCAGCTTGGGCTTGTTCGTCTTAATACTTTGATTTGATTCACTCCATTCGGCCTCATGACTATGACTGCAACCTAACAAAGCAGCTGAGTTCTGTGACAAACACTCCTGCCACCTGACGTCCACATGCTAGCAGACGTCCGGCACAAAGGCATAGAGCCTGGTGGAAAGCAAAATTCTATTAAAATTAATCAGTTTCACCAATAAGTGACATATGGCAACTTCTCGGTTTATCAGTGTAAATTCTGCCAATATGACAAACTTTAAAGTAATTGGACTTTGTTATGCTGTCTGGAATTCAGTGATGATTATATCTGATCCAAATCAGGCAGAAATTCTGTTAACACTGTTCATACATTAAAATAATACAATACCTTCAACAAAAGTTAAAGTGTTACCGAGTTACTCTTAGCTGAAATAAACTGTTCATTCTCACTGTTGCTGGCATGATATGACTAATTCACAGTTTGTAGCAAAACAACATAACTATAAATAATATCATATGTTGAATATGGATAGCATGAGCCAGTTGCACCACAATAGTAAGCTAGCTTTAACATAACTCATTTAGTTGGCACCCTGTGGGGTTTACTGGGTAGGGCACGCAATTAAAAACATAAACATGCCACACAGAGGAGAAAACGCTGTAAAATGTAAGATCGTTGTTCCAGAAGGAGGTAAATAGGAAACATGGGAACAAAACAAAAAACATCGTTAAATGTAATAAAAATGGTGATTATTCCTGAACTACACATTGCTGCAAACATTTGGCTTCCTGTAAAATACACGAGCGAGTAGAATCTATAAGGCTGTTGTTGCGTTTACACATTTCAGCACGAATGTTTCACATGTTGCGCTATTAAATAAATGGCAAAAGTACATGATATTTTAGCTTGGTGGTTTGGTTTTTACAAGGACCTAGAGAGGTGGTTTTCGTGGCATCGAGAGCTCAGTGTGTTCCCTGTTACCAGTGTATGCCTGCACAGCGATAAGGGTTTCCCTACTGTCTAAAGCATGCACAAAACTTCTGTAAGGCGGTCATTGCGGTTTATTATTGTGGCGGCAGGATATACGGGTCCTGTATGCTATACGGTGGAGCATTGTGGCAGCAAATCTGTGGTGCCCCATGCATACTGCTTTGAGCATTGTGCTTAGTCACTGCTTTGGCTGCAGCTACAAAGATCTCATGAAACAGCATCAGGAAAAAAACAAAACAAAAAAAACAAAACAAAAAAATCTACAACATAATCCTACTAAACATTGGACCATGATCAGTCACCTAGCAAATAGAGAATGGTATTGGCTGAGTGCGCAGCACTAAATTGTGCAAAGCCTGTTAAACAGCAGGTAGTTGTGAGTTTTTCAGGTTCCAGTTTGAATACAAAATGGGTTTTTTGCTATCAACAAGGAGGTTTGGGGATGTATCTAACAGGAGGGAAGAGGACAAAGGGAAGGAGGGAGACAAAGGTCAATTACTGGGTCTGGGCTTTCAGTGGAATAAAGACGGCATGAGACCTCAAAGACGCCGTCCTGCATCTTTAGGATGAGCCACTGGCTCAGCACACTTGAACGGCTCAAACGGCTGAATTGGCGCCTCGGAAGGCAGCCGAGGGCCCCGTCCCAATACTTCCACCCTCGTGTCCGTCACAGACTCGTTCCCGCTGAAGGGTTTGAGAGTGTGTTGTGTCCCAATTCTCCAGAGTGATCCTTAGCCCCGCCCCTTTCGCACACTCGACCCGCACTGCGGCTAAGCATCCAGGTGGACTTCGGTGAAGTGTGTTACCCACAATTCATCACAGCATGTGACGTTTTGAATTATGGCAATGTTCACCAAACAAGCTGCGTTTGTCAGTTTTCATATTCAGATAATTTCCATTTGACTCTACTGTGTGAATACTATCGAATTTTACTCCGCATTCAATATATTTGAACAGCCAAATATTTCCTGCATTTACTTTGGAAAGCGAAAATATCTAAACTATATTTTTAAAATTTAACTTGTGGTAGTATCATTTTCAGCAGTACAAATGCCAAATCAGCGACCACACCCGCCATTTTGAATGTCGCAGTTAAGACGCAGAGGCGCGAGTCGATGACGCAATCCCTACTGTCCCAATTTGCCAATTTTTGCACGCTTGTAATCTGAGCACTCAAACCCTTATTGGCACTTGGAAGGAGGACGCACTTCACAGAGGGCCATACGGTGCAGTGTGAGTTCTGGGACAAGGCCAAGTTCTTCAGAGCTCTTATACTGACCTCATTATTTGACTTGGGTGTTTTGCAGCAAAGACTGATCTAAAAATGTCAAGACAGCAGCCCTCAAGGACTGGAGTTCGATGCACGTGACACATGGGGAGAACCGCACACGTCACCAAAGTGTGCAAGAGTGCGGCGGGCACGTCTGGGTTTTTCTGGGTTGCAGTTTTAATGCAAACTGTATCGGTCACACTGCCAGAACGAAGTCTTATCAGTGTAATTAGTGAAGAGGAATGAAGAGAAGGAGGGGAAAGGGGGAAATAGTCCAAGAATAATTTTACACTAATTGCATCATGACTCATGAAAACTTATTTCAGGATCCGCAACCTCGGTGAATTTAGTTCGCATTGATCACTGGGAGCGCACAAGACTGGCAGCGAATGCTGTATATAACGTCCCTGCCCTCTCTGGCCAGGGTAACGTTTTTGCACAGGGCACGGCTCTTTGTATTGAAAACCATTTATCTGAATACCATCGTACTGCTGATTAATGATGACAAACACTGCTTTCTCACAGCTGCAACTGATTGTGGAGGTACAGAGCCCAACTCAAATATATAAGAAAAGACTGAAAGTTGTGAGAAAAGCTTCCCAGTGCTGATGTGATCCGATTGCAGTAGTGATGCAGCCAGAAAAGCAGCAGGAAAAAAACCCTGGAATCTAAGAGAGCAGCGGCTTCTTGATACTGCTACACTCGTGTGATTTTATGTTCTTGACGCGCTCGCTCTGTTTTCTGCCATGATCCATGCTGCTTACTACTTACTCTCCTTCCCACTCCTGCTGATTGCTCATTGTCATCACCTGCGCTGCTCCCTATTTAAACACCTGTTTTTCATCAACTTGCTGTGAGATTGTCTGATCCTCTTTCACAGCCTTCTAGCTTTGTTTCATGAACTGTGGTCAAGTTCGTACGATCAATAACCTGCCTGTGTGTTTGTCTAGTCTGTACAAGTTTGTGAGTGAAGGTTTTTTTTTTTGTTTTTTTTTTACTCTCTGTAGCTGTCTGACCTGACCATGACCCTGCTTCAAGCCAATCATATTCTGTATTGTTCCCCCCCCCCCCCCACGTCCGTCTGAGAACCTCTGGACGGTTTATGGATGACATCTTTTTTAAATTGTGGATGCTTGTTTCCAGCAAACATCTCAGAGGCTCGTAAGGCCAAACCACTCACAAATCTGCCAGTCCTGCAGAAGCTGGATTTCTGGAGGCTGTGGATCCCAAACTGCTGGTAAATCTATTTTTTTTTTTTGTTTGCTTCCTGGTACTCTTCCAATCACATCACTCAACTCTGTTTCCGTTTTCCAGACCGTCCAGCATAAACAGATCTAAGCAGCACTAAATAAACTACTCAAATAAATCTGTTTGAACTGTTACTTTGTCTTGGCTGAGTTGGTTTCTGGCTCTTAGTTCGCTAAGATTGAGTTTTAATATTTTCATAGGTGTTTTATATTCCGTATCAACCTGTAGATGAAAGCTGTGGTTTTTGTCAGTTAAAAATTGAACCTCTTCCAAATTTGTCATGATCAATAAAGTATATTTAAATAGTTTTTTAAGGTTCCAGAGACCATGAATCATTCTTGGGGTGTTTTCACATCTGATAGTCGGGTAGACTTGGTTAGATCGGGATGAAAGTTGCAATATTTGCTACATTTTCAGCTGGTGTGGTTCACTTCCACTCTGCAGTCTCTGTCTAAACAAATTAAAAAACCTGTTCACCTCCTCGCCTGTGGTGGCGCTGTGCCAAGAACTACAAAAGGAAACGACATGAAAACCTCTGAAGACCAGCGCAACTTCCTCCTCCGTATAATGCAAACATAAATGGAGTAGTGTCAGATTCGAGCAGTTGTAGGGTTTCTCTTTTGTCCCTGGTAAAAAAAAAAAAAACACAACCCATTTTTCCCTGTAGTGCTAGATTTGCACATACCGTGAGCTATAGTCTGCTTCCTGCTTTTGGAGCGGTTTCCGGTCCACTTGCATTCACAGAGCTCACTTCAACCAAATGAGACCCAGGTTGTTAGGTGGACCAGAGTTCGCTTTTTTTCTTTTTGGTCCGCATTACAATTTGTGCATTCATACCTCCCCAAACGAACCGGACTTTGTAGACCAGAGTTTGATTAAACTGAGCTAAATGGGGCTGGTGTGAATGCACTCTTAGTCCTGTTTCAAGGACTCTAATCAATTTGTGACATCTGTGTGTTTGTTCTGGTGTCCTACCTGGCAGGCCTTTAGCCCATTTGACCACTTTGACCAGTTGTCTCTCTCCCAGCTCATTTAGGCTGGTGAGCAGGCCAGCAGCTGAGTCTGGTTGGCCACAGTCGTGTCCAGCATTCACCACCTCAGGCTCGATGGACTCAAGGATGTTCAGGAAGACCATCTGGGAGTTCAAGCTCGGACCTGACTTAGGAGACATGTTGTGGGGTACTTCTGGCGCTTCCTGTCCAGGATGTTCTTCTTCTGGGTTCTTCTGTTGTCCAATCTTCTTCAGTTTGCGTGCTACGAGTATAAAAAGAATAGTCAATAGTTTCTCATGCTTTGTTTTTTTCTTTCATGTTTTTTAATGTCATGTTATATTTTATGCCTCTAGATGTCTATTGCTCTTCCTTCACCACCTGTTTTCATATAAGGCTTCTAGTCTGAATTATAACTGTATTAGCTCTAGTCTGAGCACGAGAAGAAATTAAGAGAAATCTTAACTCGACTGCTTCATAATTAGCTCAATTTACAAACTATGGTCAGGATGGGACATTGGTTTTGGCTTGTGAAGATTTGCAATTTATTTTCAATATAAACCTAGTTGTTTGGCGAAAGTCTCAGTGGTTTGTTGAGTTTGTTTGGCAAAACCAAATGAGAAGTAGCAGCGCTCGCCAATAGCTGATGTTATCATACAAGATGTATTACTGTGACATACCATGTGCTGCAGAGACGCCAAGACTGTCATACAACAACAGTTTTCACTGTTCATTTGAAAAGGCATCATTCACAGCATTAATCAAATCAAGGAGTTAAAATCACAAAAGCAGCAAAGTGGTCCGTTAACTCTGGAGGAGTTGCAAGGGCAAGAATCATTTGGCACAACTTCAGGAAGTTAACCTGTGGCAAAACAAGGTTGAGTGTTTCTTCACCAAGTTTGCCATTACGGTCCACAGAGCAATTCATTGGTAGAAATTTCAGAGAACACTTCTTTCTCTCTTCTAGCAAATAAATGTCAAAGTGTACAATCTGCTTGACAGAAATCCAACGGAAATTTCAAGGCAAGACAAGAACATTTGTTGACAATCTTTATTCAATCTGGCAGCTTGAGCTGCTTTGTGTACAGTTTAACTCTATTTGCAAATCACACAACCAGCATTTTTACCTGCCTCACTTGCTGCTTCTGTACCAGCATCGGGTTATTTGTTCTGCTAGCTTGTTTGCTTGGCCTTCGTTTGGGTTTGGGTTTCGCTGCGGTTTTGATATTAAATCACAGTTTGCATCCGTATCCTGCCTCCTGCACATCTGGGTTTTGGTCCTATGTTCTTTTAATCGTGACAAACTATGTTCCCAATAAGTGGGGTTTATTTTATTTTTTTTTTAAAAAGAACAATCAATTTTCTTGAACAATCCGCAGTCCGGGCCCAGTAATATGTTTTCAAGTAATGAATCATATCTCATTGGATAGAAACCTCCCTGAACAGCTGAGCCTCATCTGTTGGAAGAGGCAGCATCATCATGTCGATCCGCACTAACAAAGAGAGGGATAAATTATATTTGTAAACAGCCTGCTTTATCAACACAACTTAGAGCACTTCAGGTTCACATTTTTGTTTCTTTGTTCCTTGGACTAAATGTATCCAGGGCTTGGGAAAACAATGCGACTCTTGCTTGTGTAAAATAAATCTCCCGGTTTTCTACATCGAGTGATGATGAAGAATCACATTCTCCTCCAAAAAGGATTTAGAACATCCGGCAGCAGCTGCTCCAAATGGCGTCCAGTACTTAAGAACCAAATTGGAGAGCGATTTTTATTTGGATAAAGCAGACAGCCGCGTGATATGAGCAATGCGAACGGAGCAGAATACGACGCTAAGCATCTGCCAGCGCTATTTTACAGCAAAGTTTTCACAACTTACAATCACTCACTTCATGCACTCTGTGACAGTTTTGTTTCCAAAAGTTACAACTGCGGACATATTCGGCATCTGTCTTGCTTTTATGTCTTTCTCTCGTTTCTTTTTTTTTTTTTTCCCCCGAATAAACAAGAATTACAGGAAAATACAAATTGTCACCAAGTCCCAGAGGAAAATAAAGAACAAGTGCTTCTGTTGTTTTGCTATTTTGGAGTCCAACTAGCACAGAGAAAAAAGGTCGTAACACACTGATCTAATTCAAAGACAATAAATCTGTTGAACTATTAAGAACAAAGATAATAATAGACATATTACATAAGAAGCGGCAAATTGCTTCTTTGTTAAAAAGCAAATGCAGTGAATGAGGGTAAAAAATAACGTTTAATTGTCATGCAATTCTTCTGGCAGGCAATGTGAGAAATGTCTCATTATAAAACTGTAGCCTGACTCTGTTGTTCAACTTTGATAAATATTGAACTGCGAGGTTTAGGCACGACTTAAATCTTTCTGAAGGAAAATTGCAGATTATTTAGGATTTCCGTTTCTCATCTCTGATCCAGTGACAAACATTTCAGGTGCAAACAGTTAATTAAAATCTCCCGGCTTTCCTTTCCTCAGTTTTGACAGACGGGTTTATGATCTTTGCAGAGCGCAGCATGAATCGGTTGGGTTGAACTAACCTTCAGCGCTCCATAGTTGAGATGAAGCCAATGTAAACACACACACACACAGGGATACAGGAGGGACTGGTTAAAGCAAAGAGCTGTCTTTTCTTTTCTTTTTTTCCTTTAATGCAAATTTAGTGCAAAAGTTAAATTACAGATACCAGATGTTATCGGCTGACAGACTTACAAGGTGGTCTTTAAACGGAAAAGAAAACCTCGCTCTGGAGTCAGATTCACCGTGGACAGCTTAAATGTCCAGTGAGGGAACTGCAGAGTGATCCATTACAAGCTCAATTTGCTGCAAAATCAAATACCACATGTAAGATTTATCTCCAATTTTCTCCTACTGGGCTGCAAATTTTCTGTGCCTTTACCAGTCTCATCATGATTATAATCAACATCTTTATCATATCAGTATCTTTTTTTTTTAGAATGATTGACTGCACAAGAAAAAAAAAGAAAAAACAAAAAAAAAACACCGTAAGTTAAGTGCCACGTCCACCTACTGAAATGCCTCTGTGTGACCTGAACTCTCGCTTTGGTGTCCAAGTTCCAGACATCATTATCGTATTATTTTGGCAATGAAAATTGGTTTTCTTCGTACAGTGGCGAGCCTGAAAGTCTGGTAGAGAAAATGAGGAGCAGGAGAGGTCAGAAGAAATACTCAGATCCCCTTTTTACCGCGCAAGATCTCGGGGCGCGATATCTTGAGACGTTAAAGCAACCTCGATATTTCTTCTACAAATGAACCCTGCCTCATAAAGTGCTGTCCAGCTGCTGAAGGCATATGACGTCCTCTGGTGAAGCAAATGTATACTTTTATTTGGAACCCGGGATATAGAGGTGAGCATTTAATGCCTGACATGCTTATGACTGTTATCCTGAAGTCAGAAAGAAAGAAGCTCTTGAATTACAGAATGACCAGCGGCGGTTCTTCTGTGTGGCTAACAACACTCGGAGACAAAAACTAAAGCATGTCCCCGACTCACCCGCCACTTTTAAAAACATTTATCTTGCAATATTTTGGTAGACAAAAGAATCGGCAACAAAATAGCCCCGCCTTCGTACTTTGCTGTAAGCGAGTGAGTTTTTTACTTAGAAGAAAAATAGTTCACTTAAATTTCACTTGTGTAAGAAAGATGCCTTGTGTTTGCAGAACCATTCTCTCTCAGTTTAACCCCCATGAAAACTGGTAATGCCACCCTGGGAAAAAACCCATGCCATCAATGACGGGCAACCTTTTTTTCCCCAAGTTCTTTAAGCTCATAATTTCCTTAAACCTCGACCTGTTAGCTGTCCTAACCCTTGACACAATATGGGAATCGCTTGAAACGCCTGTCTTCATATTTTGATGTGCCCATCGCTCTGGAACTGGAAAAAAAGTTTCATAACGCCACATGACACTTTTCAATAGCTCCAAATGCCAACCGCTATGCTCCGTAGCTAATGGATACCGTTTTAATTACCCTTACCAACAGCGATTTTCTCAAGGCCAAACAGCCAGTCGCTGCCAGTAAAATTAGTTCTTGCCAGATTCTACGTGTGAAAATGCTAATATGTTCGCTGTTAGGCACTTCTGTTGAGTTTAATGCGTTTCATTCCCCCCAAACTTTCCCAACGGTGGCCGAGATTCATTTGATTCAGACCACATTACATCCCCCCAAGACAGTAATTGACTCAACTTATTGAACTATTAATAATGTGCTGATCAGTCACCCACATTCAGCTTGCACAATTGTCCTAGTTGTTTTGTTTGCTTCATCCAGATTGGTGGTCTCAAACTACAGTCCTCAAGTGCCGGTGTCCTGAAACTTTCAAACGTTCTCTGCTTCAGCACAACTGGCTCCAATATCAGCTCATTAGCAGAGCTCTGTAGAGCTGGACTGCATGCTAGCGAGGCAGATTTGCCATTTCACTCAACCATGTAGGGCAAGGGACACATATAAAAGTTGCAGGACTCTGGCCCTGGGGTACAGCAGTTTGAGACCACTGATCCAGATCAATGATTTGGTCATTTGGAAATAGTTGTTGCTAAATGCAGCATGATCCTCTCTAATTGGGATGACTCTTGCTGAGCGTGTGGAGTAGTTGTCTTATAATCCAAAAAATGTGGATTTGATTCTAGATTGCTCCTGCTGCATGTCGACACGGCCCTGGGCAAGCCATTTAACCCCCAAATTGTCTACCGATCTGTGTAATGGTGCAAAAAGGTAATTACGATTACGCATGACTAGAAGATCGCTTTTAAAAATTCTAATTTAATAATCTTAGCTACTTGTCCTATTTGTTTTATTAACTGCGGGTTGAGATTTATTTATTTTTGTTCTTTTTGTGACTATACAAATTATGTACTTTATAAATCAGTTTGACATGCTGTATGAAATGCAAAAATAATAATAATTAATTACAGAAATAATCTTATTCATAGCTTCTAAAAACGGGCAGAAAATGCAGTTTAATTATGCTCTTCAGACTCAGTGAAAACAGATGTTGGTAAAGTTGTGTAAATTATTTTAAAATAAATTCCATGTTACTGCAGTTGCGTAATTTCACACAAAAATCTGATAACTCGTGTGAAGAAATTGTTGTTTTTAAACTGCTCTAACATCCCAGCCTCCTACAGTTCATAAGAAGCAGACAGAGAGACAGATCTTTGACCTTTCACCTTTGCACAATCTCTTCAGTCCAAACTCTTTGCCACACAAGCCAAAATCGTCAAGGGAAAAGGACGCACAGCGCACAAAAAAATGTGCATTTTTGATTTCACTAAATATGCAAAGACTTTTCAATTTCACATGTTTTACTGTGTTGTCAGCAACATGAAAGGGCGTAGGTCGCTCTTTATTTTTTAAAATGGTTTTCTTTCTTCGGCCAGGTTTTAAGAAGACTTTTATGCATCTATTTGAAAGCCTTGGATTTATTGAACTTTGACAGAATTTTTTTCAAGTTTCTACCTGTCTCTTGTGCAGGCAAAACTCATACCGATTTATGATTTGTAGTTGCAGGCTGCAAAAAAAAACTCCTTCCAAGGGCCTCAAATGGCATCCAGACTACACTTTGGACACCCCAGCTTTAGATCATCCAGAGTCCTGTCTGACATTCTTTTCCCTTTAGTTCAACCCACAGGTTTTTCTTAGGAGCTAGATCTCGGGATTAAGATAGGAAGAGGAGAAAGTTAATTTTGGGTCTGTTGAACCATCTCTGGTTAAAGATCCACTCAAAAGCCGGATTCTGCTAATTCTTTGCACACATTTGTACCAACAGGTGAGCATACTGTAGACTTTACCTGATGTCTTACTTTCACTTCACCTTCGCTACATTTTAAGAAAAAAAAAAAAAAAGAAGCCCTCCCTTTTGCTGACGTCATCAAAATGATGCATTAACGTGCTTTGCTTTTGTAGGATAAATAATTTTCCACCTCATCATTTTTATTTCGCAACATTATCTTGAGTTTGAAGGAATGCAAAGCAAAAACTTTCCAGACCTGCTTGCAGACGTTTGATCCATCTTACCCCCTTTCTCCTTTCAGAAGGCCTCCGTATTTTTTTCTTCTTCTTCTTCTTCTTCAGATTAACATCTGTCATGTTTATCTAGCAGACTGTAACCCCACTCACTTCATTCAGTCAAAGAGTCACATAGGAGAGTAACAGTTGCACTTAAAAGAAGAAAAAAAACCTCCCACAATCCAAGTTTTATACTGCCACAAAGTGATTCTTCTTGTCAAGTTCAGAGTTTTTCCTCCTGCATCATTGATGGTCGAACAACTTGTTGCCAGCTCCAACATCTGCTGTACATTTCCAACGGGAGGGTCTTTTAATATTGCTCCTGATTTATCTTCCTTTAGCTGGACGGCTTTTGCTTATTTCTCAAATGTAAGACACCGTCTATGATGACAGTAAATTGCTTTGACATGTTGCTTTTATATTGACTGCAGATGTCTCCATGTGGCATTCTTTTAACAATGGGTGTCGCATATGCGTTATCCTCAATGATTAAACGGCATAATGGAAACAAATAAATAAATGGGACAGTTGCAAGAGGGCTTTGAGAACGAAGCGGAGGGCTATTGCTACGTTGCATTTTCTCTTGGAAAGCAGTGTGCGCTCTAAAAGAAAGCACGGAGCTCTGGGAACAGGAGCAAGGAAGCAGACCCTCTAATTGCACTCGTGCTCAAACTAACACCAACAAATTAAAACAGATTTAAAAAAATAAAAATAAAATAAAATAAAAACAAATATTGATGCTGACACACTGCCCCCCCCCCAACATTAACAATTCTACAGTCACTTCAAAGTCCCATCCTGAGACGGGATCAAAAAGACTATAATGCTAAAACCAGACCTATAAAAGGTAACCCACACTCCAAGTGATCACGCACTAAGGCATGTTAAGAGCCAATAAATGTTAGGCCCACCGAGTTAAACCAGACTGGGATGTCTGTAAATTAACAAACACAAACAGACGCACTGAAAAATAAAAACACCCTCCACCCGTCATGTGACTATTTCTGGAGAAGATCTAAGATGATTTTGGAGTAAAACCAAAAACGGCAAGTAAATACTGTACAGTAACTGCAATGCACACATTTCTAACTATTTAATTATTTAACATCACACTTTCTTGTTTGTTTTGAACAATGAAAAACATTTACAGCAGCCTGACTGGAGTTTGTCAACCACTGCACAGAAAACTTTGAGGCAAAAGTCACCTTACGTTACCAGATAACTTGAAAATGTGACGTGAATCAGCAGCCAGTGAGAGTTTTAAAGTTTGAAGTGGAGATCTTAAGAGATTTTGTTTTCCAGGATAGTGCTTCTTGAGCCTTCTTTATACTTTGTCCCATTCCAACAACAAACATCTATGTATTTTTTAAAACACAAAACAAAAACAAAACAACTATTTTATAAACCAAGATAAGGTTGTACATAATTGTAAAGCTGAAGCAAAAAATGACACTAAACCATAATGATAATGAAAATGTGTTTTTGTTCAACTAAGTTAATACTTTGTAGAACAACTGTGGAAATATTTTGGGATCTCTACCAGCACGATTCTTTCTTTTGAAATAACGCCCACCCAGACAGACCAGATGGATAGCATCTGTAAACATCAGTTTTAATAGGGGGCCTATTATGCTGAATTCACATTTTACACAATTATCTTCTTCCGTTTGGGTCTCAACTGCTTCTAAAAACAGTCAAAATGCTTAAAAAAATTTAAAAAAATAAAAACAAATGTGTACTGGCAAAAAGTTAAGGTTTTTTGGCGTTTGGAAAAGTAGCTGTTTCAAAAACCTCCCAATTGTTAAGTCACACTGTGTTGTTACCTAGTAACCTTAGCTGAGCTGCTATTTGGTCAGCTGGTTTTACCGCTGTATGTGCTGTACAATGGCTTCTGGAAAAGTGTTTTGTTGTTGACTTGCCATTCAGAAACCACAGAAGCCAAAGATATACCTTGGATTCTGTACATCTTCTGTACCAAACCGAATGATTGTGGTATCATTGCAGATCTGTTTGCAGCCATTTTCAAACGTTTGGTTGGGGGCGTGGCCAGCAGCAGCTTAACTGGACTAAAAGTGACAAGAGGCCCTACAACAGCTCATCCTGAAAGGAACTCAAAATAGGCTGAACTGAGGAGACTAAGATCTCATCTGAAAATGAGTTTATGCAAAAACAAACAAAAAAAATGTAATGAACATATTCTGCATAGCCCATGGACCTATCCTAACTTGTTGAAGGAAGCATAACAGGCCACTTTTACAATCTTGCCATATTGCCAATTGGATTTAGGTCAGAACTTTGACTGCATGGATCATCCTAACAAATGAAAATCCCTTGATCGGAACCCTTCCAACCCTTCCCCTGTCCTCCTGGAAGGTGAACCTCCACCATTGCTTGTGAAAAACAAGAAATTAGACTTGTATGGTTTTCCTTCAACAGTGACTTTTCCTTTTTGCCACTTCTCTATAAAGGCCAAACCTTTGAGGGCTTTGCAGAATAGCTGTATTTATTAGGGACCCGTTACACACAAATTGATCTGTTTACTAAATAGAGGACTTCCGAAGGCAATTGGTTCCACTGGATTTTACTCAGAAGTGAATGGGGTGCAACACCAATCCATGTTAACGCTTTTCACAGTTTGACCTTCTAGGCGTGAAAATGTTGAAAAGTATAAATACTCTGTACTTCAGCTGATTTTAAAGTCGTCATCATGCTGGTTTGCTTTAGTGTGTTGGTGTAATAAAAATTCTCCAAGCAAAAGTTTTTGGAAATAATTCCCCAAAGCTTCAGTATGACTCTGATAAAAAATACTGCTTCAGTCTAAAACTGATGGCCATCATGTTAAATTATTCAGAGATTCTTACTGCACATACCCAGAGATTTAAAACCGCACAGAGCCTTCACTGATATGATCGCATTTTAAAATCAGAGCTGAATTTACTGAGTGAAGCCATATAATAGATCTGGGATTTTATTTTAAGTTAATAACCTTCCAAGTTATTAAATCAGAACTCATTTTCCTACAAAGCATTTAAAGCCCCCAAAAAATTATGCCTAATTTCTGCCACTTCCACATGTCAGATCCATATATTTCCCCGTAAAATGCTAGGAGTCAATTATTCGTCCATGATGAGAACATAAGTGAAAGGATCTTTTAAGCCACAACTGGAAAAGGGCCGCCTTTTTACTACAATCACAGCATTAGATCACATTTTCCCTCCGCGGGGTTTGTCAGTGACTGGTGGTGAAATTACCAATATGTCTGCAGCTTTAATTCACATGTCTCGTGTCAGCTTTGTGCCTTCAGCACAATTTTCCCCGTTAGCAGAATGAGAAAATGGGAGAGAGTGAAAATTGAACACAAGACCAAAATTAGTCCACTACATGTCAATCTCTGCAGCCTAATTTGACGAACAGGTCTGGGTCACAGTAAGGAGAAGTGAATGGAAGAGGTCTAAATTGCATGGCAGCTCAGCCAGGGGCTTGATTATCAGTAACATCCCCTATTGTGATGATGCTCCAATTGAAGAGAACCAGTGGTGATGTGCAGTGCAGAGAATAAAGTACTTGGTCTTGGAAAACCACTAATAGTTTCACTTTTAGGACTTCACTTTTTTTGTAGTGGCCTTTGTTCATTTAGAAACTACTGCGCAGCCTCTGCTAAAGTCCTCACAGCACTTTTTAGAAATTTATATTTATAATGTGTGCACAGTTGGTAAGGTGGTGAAGGCTCTGTAGATTTTTAGCATGAGCTGTGTGTATTTACGAATAGAGAAATGGGCATGCTTTATATTCACCAAGCCTTTAAAGCTGTATGGTTCCCAGCATGGCTGTGATTTTGTTTATTTTTGTTGTTTTTAGAAATTTGTATTTAAATCAATTAGAAGTTATTTTTATTATTGTGAATATGGTAGATTTATTCTATTGTTGCATTTTTGATTATTTAACAGGACGATGTTATGTATTTACCAGACACAAAGTATTTTTTTTTTTAACCATAATCAAATAACTATGTAATCTTCAGTAGTCATAAAAGTGTTGTATATATCAAACATAACAGGAAAAAAAATTTGACTTCATAATTTGACAGCTGGAAATTGGGCCTCTGTCTCTTTAAGAAGCTCCTACTTTGTTTGAGCATGTGATCACATCAGTGTCTTTCCATTATGCCATTTTCAACCGTTCTTAAGAACGTTGGACTGAGAAGTAGTTTGTATGATAATCTCAGAAGACTCAAGTTTTCAGGTGTTTGCTAATTGCTGCTGCCACTAGTCTGGAGGAGCCAAGGGGAGGAGCCAAGGAGATCAGTGCTCTGTGAGGTGGAGGCTCAGCTTGGAGACTGCAGCTCCAAGGTGGAGCTTTGTTAAAATAGACAACACTGTATGAAAGTAAGCGCTCAGGCACCCCAAACAGTTGTCATGGAAGATTAAAAGATTTCTCAAACATGCATGAAAGAATTATGCATTCTGTCATTGTGCATGAAATATCTAGAGTGTTAAACTGTAGGTATGTTTTTGATGAGGGAATAACATAAATACATGATATCAACCTCAAAAAAGTTAATTTCCATAATGCCCTTCCCCCTTTAAACCTCTAACTAGCAAGAAAAAAAACAAGAAATCATCTTTTTTATATATAATTCTTTTCATCAGCCTAAGCTTAATTTGTTGTTGGTCAGTTAAAATGATCAGAATTAATTTCTATTTAGTAAATGTAAAAATGCTTTTTCTTTTTCTTTTTTTTTTTAATTTTATATGTTTGCATACGCTATAAATTGTTTGCCTTTAAACAGTTTTTTATATCCCAGATCCATCATCTACTGACTCTGTAAGCTTCAACGTGTTAATTAAAAATATTTGTGCTAACCTGTTGATTTATTTTATTGGAACATATTTATTTCTTGTGCGGCATGATGGAAAAATTAAGGAAAATTATTGTGGATTGTCAAACAAATAACCCAGCCATCAAACTGTTGGAAGAAGGCATGTTTTGTTCCCCAGGGATGAATGTATTTTGGTGCAAAAAGTGTGTGTGTATTGCCACCAGAACAAAAGCAAAACACCTTGTGAAGATACTGGAAAAAGCTGGTAAGATAGTGTAATTGTGTCACTAAAACTAGTGACACAAATCTTGGTCTGACATGGAATGAAAAGTCACTCAAAGAGGAGGAAGCCATCACTCCAAAAGCAACACAAAAAGCTGATTATATCTTGCAAATGGTCTTGGGAACAAAAGCCATAACCTTTGGTGCCGGTCCTGTGTTATGATGAAACTGAGACTGAAGAGCTTGGGTAAAATGACCATTATTTTTCATCTCGTATTTCCAGCTTTAAAAGGGGGACTCTTGCAAGGTTGAGTTCACCATCCCAACTGTAAAGCACAGTGTGGCAGCACCATGTGTTATGTTTTGCAGGGATTGCTGGATTTCATAAATACAGAAAAGAACATTACAAGGAAATACAGAAACAACTGGTCAGGACATCAGCCAAGAAGTTAAAACTTGAGCACAAATGGGTCTTCCAAAGTAACAATGACTTTACGCATCACAGCAAATTAGTTACAAACTCATTTAAGGAGAACAAAGCCAATGTCTTAAGAGTCCATCATCATGTCCTGATCTTGGTGTGAGCAAGGCAAAACTTGAGCCTTTGAGAGGGATGCCCAAAATGCTCGACTCACGCCTTGCAGTCTGAAAGGCAATTTTACCAAATGTGAACTTCTGAATGTAAAAAAAAAAAAAAGCAAAAAAAAACGCAAACTGGAATAATTTTGATGATATTTACCAAGATAAAACAGGAAATATTCAGACGGTGAGGGGAAAAAAAAGTTTGTGCATTTTTATATAGTGTGTAAAAATGTTTGTTTTCGGCTGTACATAAAGTAGTTGGTGGAATTTTATGCCACCAACACAATCAATACAAATCAGGACAGTTTAAGAGCAGAAACACGTGTGCTAGAGTGTTTGGTAATGGGTGAGGGTGTCAGAATAGGTATAATAAGAGCAGGGTCAGTGTAGCAATGAATGTACAGCGATAGCTCAAACCTGAAACAAACTCGGAGCCAACCAATCAGTTCCAAAAATTTCTCAAATGATACTAGCAAAAAACATTTCTTAAGACCTGTGGTCTTAACAGATGGGGTAATTTAGACCCCACAACTGTTTTACAGTGTGCGTGGTCCAGCCGGGTCACACTGACCCCATGTGCGCTTTTATGAGGGACTGCTTTGGGCGGTTTTGAAAACTGATGGTGACAACCCCCATCACGCTCACCGGCCGACCGTTACATTTGCCGTGTTCCTCCTGAGCGTGATGCTAAGACTGTGGGTTAAAATAATCAGTGAGTATTGGTTAGTCTTAGAGCGAAAAGCAACTATTAGATGAACAAGGAGAAAACCAGAAATCAACTTCATTTGGACACACTGATTCTATGGACTCTGACATGGACAGGTGCATATAATACCAGATGAGATCATATTTCAGTCAGCTTTTGGTTAAAAAAAACAAACAAGAAAAACTTTACTCTCAATGTGAAAAACATAAGTTTAAGTTTTGGGATGTGGGCCAGTGGGGTTGTTTGCCAAGAGCACCAGGCTCGGACCGCCTCTGATTTCTGACATACAATAGTTCTCCTGTAAAAACGGCATGCTTTTGTGACAGAAAACATGAGACCATGAGGAATAATTCAAAAAGATTTTCAAATTATGATGTGACATTTATTCAGTACATTTCAACTGGAAAACAAATACATCTGCTTCGAGGAAGAAAAAAAAAAGACATCATAACTTATATTGGGCTGAAACATTTTTGGATTCAGTTGCACACTATAAAGGTTCTCCAAACCTGTCAGATTTTAGGGACATCTGGTGTCAAGTGATTTCAAGTCACTAATTCGTAAAATCCAGAATAGTTACCATTTTTAAAGAAATATCCCGTTTTTCTAATGTCACTGTTTTAGATTTTATGTAATCAATGATTACTGTCTTTACCAAGTTGGATGGTATGGATATAATTTTCTGTACCTTAATCCTGACTAAGACCTTTGTACAATTACATGTATTTAATCGTCTGTGATCTTTCTGCAAACTATGACTCTCTCTAAGGGATGCAAATGAGTAAATGCCAGGAGTATCCTGACAAGACAAAAACAGTTAAACTTTTATTGATGTTGCACCGATTTTCTTCCAAGCAATTCAAGCTGTGCGCCAAAGAAGACTGAAAACTGAAAGTGCAACCAAGATGCAGCAGCTTTTTTCCTGTTTTTACATTCTTCTTTATGATGGATTATCTCTGTGTTTCACTTGAACTGTACAAGATAAATGTCAGACATGTGCAAAAACCACAAAATCTTGGCATTTTAAACAGGGGAGTGTACACTTCGGACATCCCTTTTCAACCAGCTGGTCTTTGTTTATCATCAGCAAGTTTTTTTGGGAACACTTTATAAAAACTTCCCAATGCTAAAGCAGAGCTAGCATCCAGCAGAGATTGGCTGACGGTGAATGAAGTGGCATGAAGGGACCTGATAAGCGCAGCTTTTTAGTCTACAGGTCTGTGTGTGTCTGTGTACAAGTGTGTGTGCACATAATTAGTTTGACGTATATCTTAGGTGAAGTGTGCACAGCATGTTTTCACTACTAAGTAAATCTCTGTAAACTTTAACACTTAATGTATGCGTTGATAAACGTTTATGCAAAGTGCAAAGAGATTTGAAGCAGGGTTAGGTTATGAAACACTCTAAACGTGTTGTAGACCACAGCTGAAAACCTACTAATATTTATGTAGGCCCAAAAGTCAAACTGTTGACCCTTAATCCAACTGGGAATCTACTGCAAAGAATCTGTGGAAATTGATATTCAGAGAGTCTCCGTCCAGTCTGACTGTGGAAACTGCAGCGAGACGCGGTTCTACAACCTGTTGATTCTCCAGGGGGCTAAACTATGTGCGCCGCCCTTTTGAGATTTTTGTTATTTACATATTGTGAAAACCATGAATCACTTTCATTCCATTTCATAGAAACACTCTACTCCTTCATTCGAAAGTCCCCCCCAAAAACCTCAGCTGTTTGTGCCTGGAATGTACTGAAATGTATCCAAGAGGAGTGAATAATTTTGCATGGCAATGTATACAGGCTACATTCCTACTTATTCACTAGTTGGTTATGTAATCATATTAATGAAAAGACATCTTAAAACAATCTGCCCTACCTCCAAGAGTCATCCCAGCTTCAAAGCACTTCTTCAGCCGACAAGAGGGGCAGTTCTTTCTTCTTAGCTTGTCAATGGTGCAGTCGTTTTTGCTTGCACACAAGTATTTCTGCTTACCTATTTGATACAAAGGCAAACCATGGGTTAGTTGAGCCACTGAAACATGATCCAATGAAAAAGAAAAAAAGAAATCTCATTTAACTACTAAGTGCTTCCATTGTCAAAAACAGAAAGAAACTCAAGCAATAAATACGTGGAGGGCTTTTCAAGTGCCGGCACCAAACTGTAAATCCAAGTTGGAACTTCTAATTTACCTTCTGCAGCTCTTTTAAAGAAAACCTTGCAGCTGCCACATGTGAGCGCACCGTAATGGCAGCCAGATGCCTCATCTGAGCAAATCAGGCACGTTCTCTGAGGAGGGAAGAAGAACTCCATGGGGAACATGTGCTCTCTGCCAGCCTCAAACCTGCAGTCAAACATGAGATGAAACAAACGTGTGTACCTCGGATGGTGACCTTCAAGCAAGCAAACACATGATTTTACTTCTTTTGCGGATTTTTTTTTTATTGTAAGTGGAATCATTTTTTTTCCCCTTTTCTTGTATTAAAACTCCATGTTCGGTTTGAATCCTTTTTTTCTTGTGAAAGTATCACCCACTGCGGACAAATTAGGCCTAAAGCTGAGCACCACAAAACACCTAATATAATTCCCAATGTCTAACCACAAACAAGGTGCAACTTATATAGATTTGAACAGAGCATGGTGTGGAAAAAGCACGGAGCGCCCGCGCTGTGGCTGTGGGATGAGATGTGGATTAAGTTGGGCCGGCTGCAGCCTTGAGAGAAGAGATAACAAAGGAGCCTCAGACACAATGTTTCCTCAGTGACGTGCTAGATAGATACGAAGGTTCGGTTTAAAGGTGACAAGGATGAAGCGTCCCGATTCGCAGGAAATGTCGAAAGGCGTACTGGTCATTTAGCAACCATTTTTACGGAGTAAATTCGCTCTCATTATGTCGAGAGGGGGATTTTGCTGTTTTTGAAGACTTCTCAGGCTTGTAAATTGGCCTTTTTATTGACGACGCGCACATCCCAGCCAGAGGATGAAAGCTTAAAGACTCTGGAATGGGATGATCCAGGATGACGCAAACCACATGGTGTTTTGTTGTTTGTAAACAGGAAGCTGCCATGACTAATCAGTCATGTTTCCAACTTTTAATAAAAAAGCAGGAATTCTCTCACAAACACAGGAGTTGTCTTAATGTTCTTAATGTTTACAAGTATATATAGGTATATTTATGTATGAAAGAAAACCACCGGCATTCAGCAGAATCTAATAATGCTGACTTTAAAGTAAGGAGGGAGTATTTGAGACAGTTTCGAGATTTACACGCATGCAGGGGTAGTTTGGGAACGATTCAGGAAGGAAAGTGGCTCAGCTCTACGAAGCCCCTTTGAAGTTTTCCTCCGTTAAATACATTAAACCGATTCCGAAGACTGAAAGTCGGCCTAAATCCATGCACAGATTCCTTTTGGTTTATGCATCACAGCATGATGTTTATGACCACCTCCATGTTATTTATGCTTGTTTGGCATACTGATTTGCCATGGTTCTCATGCATGTTACCCAAGTACGGCCACAGCTTCTGGAGGTATTTGGTTTACCTCTGGTAATACTCAAAGTAAGATAAATACAATGCTTACCAACTTAATTAATTTCAAAAGAGAAGCTAAAGGAAGAATAGCAGAAGAAAAACAGGTTTAAAGTGAAATGGCTCCTTAGCCCTCGGGTCTGTACCATGTTCCCGCTGCAAGTTGGAGAACCAGTGGGATTTGTGTGGAGCTACATGTGTGTATGGATAAAGAATAGAAATTTTGAAATTAACAGCAGAAGTTCTTATTTCCACTATAAGGCAGGAGTGTCCAAAGCGCCACCCAGGGACCATTTGCGCCCCCCGGAATGATTTTGTTCGGCTCCAGACTGCAATTCAAAACTGAAAGAAATGTGTGTAAGCCCTGACTGAGGGAAAGATGGGTGCTTTTTAAGACTAATACCTCAAAACGGTTATAAATTACAATCATCCTAATGCCAACAGTGGAGATTAGACAATTATATTATCATTTTAAATAGGACCACTAATAACCAGTGACATTTATACTTTTGTGCTACTTTTTGTTTAACTTTTCAAAATATAGCAAAACAGTGACCCAAATACTGGTAAGAAATAAGAAAAAGAATTAATAAAACTAGCATTTTTAAATTGTTTGATTTTCTTTTAGATATGCAAATAAACCAGAGACGTTTTATGTTTACTTTGGATTAAAGATCAATTTTCTACAAAAATCAGACTGCTTTTTTGTTAATATATTGCATATTGTAGTTTTGAGCTGGTGAAAAAAAACCTTTACAATAACTTTTGCTTTTATAATTAAAAAAAAATAATACTTTTGTGACCCAAGAGTACAATACTTTCTACTTGACAAAAACAAACTTTCAGCTTTTCTCACAAACTTAAAAACATCCTGCTTGCTTGCAAGCCTGCCATGCGCTCTCTCTCTCTCTCTCTCTCTCTCTCTCTCTCTCAAAACTTTCTGCATTTAGACCTAATGACTCTTACACAAAATTCTGTCCTTTCTGCATCTTTCTCCTCAAAAACCTCAACATCCTGCCAGCCTGGGTTAAACCTGTTCGCTTAGGTCCTCTCTTCTTGCAGATTCTGCTTTAGCAGATTTAAGAGCCTTGTAATTGTGCCAGCAAATAGACTTCAATCCAGACAACCATAGGCAGAGTGCATTTGCAGATGCATTTCACTGAAGATTTCTGACCTCTGTTTTTCTGCGTTTTAATTCCTCACCCCTCCCCATAGAGAGCCTTATTGGTTGGCTCCGACCCACGACAACAAATGGCAAGAAGGAGAAAGAGTCTGCTCAGTTTTGGGTTACAGAAACAGATTGCTGGAGGTGAGTGCCTGGTCCTGTAAAATCTATAAGGACAGAGGTTTGAGAAAGAGCAGTAAAATGGATCGCAGTGGGGGAAAGAAAGGGTTCGTACATTGCATGCACTTGGTAAAAGAACAATTTAAACCTTTGTAAATTTGCTAAAAATTGTGCTCAGTCACAAGTTAGACGTTATTAGCAATACGAGCTAACAGCAGCGTGTTTCTTTGCATGCTATTTATTTGAATATGCTCACAAACAGATACATATAAAGCAAGTGCAAACAAAAGTATCTATCAAAAAGATTTAATCTGGAGAAACAAACTGTCAGAAGTATAAATTAGCGCAGTTTATTATTGTAGCTATTGCCATGTCTCAAACATGGCAGCCATATTGGATTTTGAGGTAAGTGGAAAAAAAAAAAAAAAACTTTCAACGTTTCCACTTGGAATTCAGACTCCTGGAGAATCGATTAATAAAAATCAGAAAACAATAATTATCTTTTTAAAGAATAAATAAATGAATCATTAAATCATTTGGGTTTTTACTATTTTAGAAGAATAAAACTATAGCATATATAAAGCTGTGATGGTAAATGTTGCCACATTGTGCATTTTCAGCATCAATGTGAGACAAAAATCATCTCAGCTACCTGTCAAATATTTATGCTGCTCATCTCCAGGTGCCCAGCTGACACTTTCCATTTCAGGCCATTTGTTTCCGTCCAAGTGTCAGAGACGTGGTCTGCTGTTCTGCATTGACCAGCTACCATGATTTGTTGTAGTGACCACCATTAGGCCGCATGCCTTGCAAAAGCATTAATATTTCTCATGCACTTTTACTTATTGCGGCCTGGCAGTCACGCTCTTATTTTGTTCGCACCTCTCTGAATTCTCAACTTGATTCCAAGTTAAATTTATGGGACATGCTTATTAACTTTAGCATGGGTTCTGCTGTCATGATTCCATCAGCAAACGAGACCACGTGATGCACGTTATCGTGCTGCAAAAGATACTAAGAAACTCACGACGAGACGAATCTGGAACAAATCTGAGAAAACTGCTGAGAAGGTGAGTTATTTAAAATGAAGGCTGAACCCCATGGTTTAGAGTTGCCTCTGATTCAGAACAAGCAGAATGTTGATCGACACACTTGACGATTTTGACGAGAGCATTTTTCACAAAATGTGATGTTTTTTTGTTTTGCTCGTTTCATAATTGGCTAATGCATTTTGTTTTTATGTCGTAAAGCACTCGGAGCTCCCTTGTTGCTAAAATGTCCTGCGCAAATAAACTTGACTTGCTTTGATTTGGCATTTTCATTTAAAACGAAACTTTTTGTTTTAAACGACGCGATGTGTGTGCTTCTTAGCAATTTGCTGCGAGGAAAGGTTCAGATGGGAGCAGCTTTTATACAGATGAGCAGCAGATCTTTGCTGCACATGTTAATTAATAGTTAAGGGTGTCTGCTGAATTTTCTTGTTCATTTGAATGTTTAACCACATGAAATAGCTGTGTTGCAGTAAACAGGTTTCTGGATAAGACCGCTAGACCATAGTACCGTCTGGTGAACTAGGATGACCTTGTTGTCTAAAAAGGAAACTGTAAAAAAAAAAAAAAAAAAAAAGTACAAAAAACGTCCAGTGAGTGGGGAGATCAGTTGCATGTTTCTTGTCGCCCTCTACAGTCAAAACATTAAAAGGCAAATTACAAAAACATGTTGCACCTACATGCATGGTTTCTGAGAAAAAACGGAGTCTGAGAGTGCACACACTGAGTCATTACCTTCAGTGAACTCAGACAGTTGGAGAAAAGCCCTCGGCTGTGTAATATATGACTCTAGAGTCAATCAACATCCCCACACCAGGTCCATTCGGCGTTATAAACCAAACTAAGTCATAAAAGAACATAGAGATGCAAGTTTGAGTGCAAATCTTCAAAGAATTTCTATCTAAGCAAAACAAATCCAATACATACAACATATTAGCTACAGATTTTTCCTTTCAGTCATTCGAGCAAGAAAATACGAATACTTTGTTACAAGAAAAAAAAAAATGGAGTAAGTTAAGCACACATGCAAATTAGAACGGGGCATTAAAATTATTTGCCTTCATAGCACATCCTTCATCATCGACAACGCCAAGCATTGAGTCAAATTACTGGTTTTGTGATGTTTAAAAGAATACAGCTTCATGATATTATGGAAAGCAATTTTTTTTTGCTGATTCTTTTTGCTTCAAAGCTATTCTATTCTACTGCTTGAGCGAATGCTGTTTGCGTGGGCTTCTGGCCGACCAGCATGCAGGATTCTAATGGTTTTTACCTAAGCAAGAGAGTTATGAGACTTCACCATCAGCTATTTGTTTGGTCCAAAAATCTTAAAACAGACCGCCTGGGTAATAAAACTGTTTTCGTTGTTTTTTGTTGTTGTTTGTTTTGTTTTTTTTGTTTTTTGGGTTTTTCTTTTTTTTCATTACAAAGTAGCATTCATCCCATGCTGACTGATTTTAACTCTGTTCATAAATTTAATTCAAGACACATTCATGTGACTCAAATATGTATCTGATATAATGAGCTTGAATGTCTGTCTGGTCAACGTTTTCTAATTAATTTGTGTGAGTTGAGTGAGAGCTGTAAAATCCTCTCAGAAACTTGGACATGATTTGGTTTCTAATGAAAAAAAGACACGTGTAGTAGGAATGCAACTACAACAGCTGTCTACAAGGAATAAACAGGATGCTAGCTAAGATGAAACACATGTTTTTATCTCATTATAGGTTTGATGCTTTCGAAGTTTTTTTTTCTTTTGTGGCCATTTAATGTCAGTCAGAAACACCAGTGAAGTTGATTAGGGTACATGGTTTTAAAGGGCACATATGATTGATTGCAACCAAATGGTAGAGCTTGGGAATCACATAAAATAAGGAATTACTCAAACACTCTTGACTCTCGTAATTTTTATTTATTTATTTCTCTGGCGTTTATATTGAAAACTGACTTAACCAGACGTTTTATCAATTAGCACAGGAATTATTTTAATTGTCCTATATGCCGTGAATAACAGGACAGACCAATAAAGTCGCTGTGATTATTTGGAGACTTGAAGAATAGCACTTTTTTTTTTTTTTTTTTTTTTTTGCTTTTTTGTGTTCCCCGTAAAGTCAGAGTGAACTCAAAATCTCTAGATTGTCGTTTTTTGTTTTGCTGCTTGCTTTTATGCGTACGTCTAGAAAAAGTTTGTACTTCTTTCTACATCCTGACAGATCGACAAGCAAGCTCAGACTGCGTGATCCTTAATTGGATTCAGGATGAACAGGATCACTTTTGGTGATCTGATTAACCACAAAGCGCGAACTAAAAAAAAAAAAAAGAAAGAAAGAAAGAAAAAAAAGCTAGTCCACTTCATTTTTCAAATGTATATATATATAAATATATTTACACACAACTTAGAAAGTGTAAAAAAGTAGAATTTTTACAAAACCAGTTATTTAGTTACCCTATAATAATAATAATAATAATAATAATAATAATAATAATAATAATAATAATAATAATAATAATAATAATTGAATTACCTGGTATCGTTGTAGACTACATCCAGCCATTCACCGACTTGGCTCTTCATGTCTCCGGAGTTGGGATAGGGGGTCCTCAGCATACCGCCGGGATACCACTGCTCCGGGCGCACCACGCTCCCCTCGTATGGATTACATATGAACGCCGCGTTCGGTCCAGACTCGTGTGCGTTCATGCACTGCCTGGACCCCCAGAACTGCGTGTTGTACCTTTTATTGAAGGTGTACCCGCCGCCCCAGAAGGACCCCCAACCATCGTTTCCCTCGGACTTGATTTTGACGCTGTACTGGTCCGGCTGGTATCCGCCGGAGTCGCTCTCCGGGGCGTCCACGAAATCCCGCACTCCTTCCTGAGGGTTGTAAGCCGCCCTGCATGGCCTCTCGTTGGCCGCCGCCGCCGTCGAAGTGTGTGCGAACTGGGCTAAGTGGTCTGGGGCGTAAGGGCATGAAACGGTGCGGGCTGCGTTTAGGTGATCCGTGTCCTCAGCCTCGCACGGTGTAAAGTTTTGCGCGTTCACAGACGTCCGGCTGGAGGCGAGGTGATGAAAATGCGCAGGCGTCTCTGAACTTTTATACATCTTCACGGCTGGCTTCTGGCCGTGCACAGGTCGCTCTTCCCGGTCGGGACACCTGTAAGTAATCTGGGTCTGGGCATCGGGGCAGCTCACAGCCGCGGCGTCCACCCCGAAAAAATACTCTCCGCTGATTTGGTCATTTGCCGCACATGGGGGGAGTGCGGCGTCCACGTCGCTCATGTCACTGGACTCCATGGTGAGACCCAAAGAAACGGACACTGCTCTGCACAGCTCTCTGGCTGTCTCTGAGATTGTGGCGCACGCAGAAAAGGATCTGGTGTCAGCGTTTAACAACTCCTCCTGAGGAGCAGCAGCTGTCTGACAGCAGCGCGCCTCCATGTCACGGGCTGGCGGATTAACGCACCCAGACCCGCAGCTCCTGGCATTATTATCGGATTCATCAAACCTGCCGTTTCCTGCGCAGCTTTTCGTGAAACCGACTGGATTTTCCTCAGTTTTTTGCGCCATGCCGAGAGCTCTCACCGCGTCGCCTGCCTTTATTTTCTTAACCCCGGACCAAACGGAGCTGCAAGATAACTGTCGGCTGGTTTGGCTCATTTCCCAGAAAGAGTTCGCTTGGCCACGAGACTGGACTTTGCACGACAGAAAATCCCCCAGCTGGTCCCCGGGAACGGTTTATCTGCAGCTCGGCCCGATCTCTCTTTGTGCTAGGCGTTTTGGTAAAAGTCTCACAGAGCAACAGGAGTCGCAAACTCCTCCTAAAGTGAGAGTCGGAGTTACTCGGATACGCTTTGATTAAAGTCAGCAGCAGGAAAACGGTCTAAATATGTTACTTTCTTTCATTGAACGACCAACAAGGGCGCAGAATGATTCATAATTTGCAGACTAATAAGCGTAGGCTACGCTGTAATTAATTAACACTCTGAAACGCGTTTCCACGAGACAACCCAAAACAAGCGTCCTATTATCTACGATTATGCTCCCTGCCTGCAGTTTTACATCACGCTTTCATGTGCGCATCACATTTTTATGACCTGCCACCAGCTTTATTTGGATGTTTTGCTCAAGGCAAACATTTCCTTCACATCTCTGGTACGATAAGAAACTCTCTAAATATAAGAATATATTTAACGAGTTTTTTTTTTTTCCAGTTTTAACAAAGATCCGACTTTACACTGTTTGCATGTTCTGCACTGTACATTTAAAATATTCAGATTATTATTATGATTAACGTTATTATAATTATAATAATAATAATTATTATTATTACTAATAGTAACAATTCGGCACAACTTACATTGCTGTGTCCACTGCCATAACAATTTACGTCATTACTAAAATGTTTTTCCCCTGAAGCTAAATCCCATAATCAGATTCACTTGTGCTTATTTACAGCATCATGATGTAGATGAATGATCGCTGTGCTGCTGTAAAAGACTTGCTGTTTCACTGGTGAAGCTGGGAAGACAAAGGAGCTGCTTCTGTGTTCCAGAATCAATCAATTGATCATAATTGATCCATAAAGCGGGTTTAATTTACATTTATTGAGGTGCTTTTCAGTGAAAACAGAGATCAATAAACACTGGTAAGGTAAGGCAATGGCAGGTAATCTGCTGTGGCAACATCAGAGGGGAGCAGGCCAAGGAAGATTCAATAAAAATACAATAAAATGTCCACAAAATAAATCCACACTTGCCCAATAAAGATGAAGATGTCCTGCTGCTCTAAAATAAAAAGGAAACACTGTTAAGCTTGAAAATAAATCCCAGACTGTGAGGCATGTGCCAAAAGCTTACTCTCAGTGGTTGGTAGTGTAAAAGAATTTCATGCTAGTAAAACTGCTATTTTACTCTAAACATGTGGCACTGGTGTAAGGAAGTCTAAATTGATTTTGCTTCAAGCAGCGGAAGAAAATGCCAGACAAACATCTAAATAGTTTCTGAGCAGTTTGAAGCTGTGGCTTGAGCCCGTGTCAAACGCTGCACAATGGAAAATGGGTAATGGTGGAACGACTGTTGTTATGAATACAAAAAAAGAGAAAATTTCAATGGATGAGCCAGGGTGCGTTTTAGCATAGCTCTGTTTGTAACTGTAGGTGATAAAACAAAGCTCTTCATAGAAGCACAGCATTAATGGCATCAGGCTGTGCAAGTTTGGGCTTAAAAAGGAGTTTTGCGACAACAAAATGATTTAAAACATCCAGTGTTAAATATTTGTGGGTGTTGTAGTTTATATTGATTGCTTTGACCAGCTTAAATGAACTGGGATTCCCTCATCTCAACAGAAGACGCTTCTTGTAAATTAAATATGTGGTAATCAAACATAAATCACCTTTTTCTAGCTATTAGAAGCTACATACGTCAGTATAAATCCACTTCCCCTAAGATTTTCACTTAGCAATTAGCCTCCAGGCCTTAAAATATGCCATGCCTGTGTTATTCAAGGCAGGTTTTCTTTTACTGTAACAGTTATCCCCCCTAACTTTCTTATTCTCTGTGTTTTTCTTTCTTTGTTTACATTTAGAGTACAGTTTCTAAGTTTTTAGCCACAGTTTACAAAAACGTCATGCATCGAAGCATTTCTGATTCTGGATCATCGCACTCTTTGTCAAGAAGGACAATTTGACACAGCCTATGTGGAAAGATAACAAATGGTGCTAGTATGAAAGTGATATCACGGGCTACGCCGGGGCTTTTCAAACTGTAGGGCGTGACAGGAGGAAAAAAAAAAAACCTAGAAAAAGTTACTGTGAACATTTAGCCAACTTCACAAAGCTTATGGCAGAGACAAAACTGATAGATGTTTAGTAGCTAAAGCTACGTTGGGTAAGGAGACGTAAATTTAAATATGGAAGTATGACCACGATTATTTCACGTTAGGATTTTCATGGACTGGATGTGAAGATGTTTCACTGCCACAGTGTTGTCTGTAAAGACCCAGGAGTTTTTTGTTTTTTTTTTACTGCGGTCACATCAGAAAGTAGTTTTAGCACCGTCAATGAATGAGCAATGCTAGCATCATATCATGTGTTGCTATGCACAGCTAAAGCAGGTAAACCCCACAACATCAGTCAGAAATGCATGAATGGAGCATCAAAAAAAGCAAAAGCAAAAAGTTTACAGAAATAGTAGCAATAATACAACATAAAGGGGGCGGGTTGTCTATCTGCTCTCTGAGGTAGCTAGCTCTCCCATACTTTGAAAACACCAGCACTAATCTACTGCTGTATTTTATTCTGTTTGTCGATTATGTAATGATTGATTGGAAGAGCTCATACACTTTGTTGCCAGTTGTGTTTTCGCGACTGGCAAACAAGCTGTTGGCATGTTGTTCGAAGGCAACATTTGCTTTTGCTTCATATTTTAAATGTTTTGGCACCCTTAGCGCCCTTTTGCAAACAAAACGTGTCACTTTGACTACGAGCACAGCTGTTTAGGTCAGCGTGTTAAATACTTCGAAAATGTGGTGTTTGAGTCGACAGCTGCACGAAAGTAATCAAGAAAAACTGTAAATCTTAATGTTACCAACTTGGCTCATAGTTGGCAACAAAAGAGGAGGCGCCACGGACAAAGCCTAGCTTGGTCAATTTTATATAACTAAAAAAAAAAAACAGTTTGCTGTAAAATGAGATTTACGACGTACGATTTACGATTTATTTATTTAAAACAGGGACAATGTGCAGTATTGTCCGTGCAACCACACAGGAAAGGTGCATTAGCTCTGGCGCCAATTTCCACCTGTAGTCCCCGACCCGAGAAGAGGGTTATGTCAATAAGAAAAGTAAACGTCCTGCCTGAAAGCTGGTAAGAGTAAATGACGAAGTAACAAAAAAGAGCTGTAACCTAAAATATTACCCATTTGGCAAGCCAGTCGCCCGGAGGGAGTCAGAAAGGGGAGCACAGAGGCACTGTGTAGGAGCTACCTTTATAGCCATCACGCCCACTTCTCGCACAACTGGATCTGTAACAAGCCAACCCAATTACCACGGAAAGGGAGAAACAAACATGCAAAACCCAGGGCTCCCAAGCCATCACACCCTCTCCCATAAAATATGGCTCAATTAGCCACCATCTCATAACAATGTGATTGGGATTCTGGACAGAATGAAGGAATGTGAGGGGGTTATAATCTGTATAAACTACAATAGTGCATTGACCTTCAAAATGTTGTATGGTCCATATTAAAACCAATGCTTCCTTCTCCACTTGGTAAGAGTTGAACTTTTGAGGGAAAAAAAAAAAAGATGGGAAGGTCCACAAAAACAATGTGTCTGGTTTTAGATTAGCATAGACATCAATATATATATATATATTTTTTTAATCTGCTGAGCTCGACTGACTGGAATCAGAAATGTTTTATTCTTTAATCAGATCTAGTCTGTATCGCTCTAAACGCTGTCTCTCTCTTCCTTCTGCTTTAATTCACATTCGCACAAACGAACATTTAATCTAAACTTTTCCAACTCAAGTTCCTGTTCTTTAGTATTTTTCTCACGCTCTAAAATTTGTCGATGCTCCAACATTAACAACTCTTTCTGCTGTTCAAAGTTTAAAGCAGGGAGGAACTATATTGGTTATTAGCTGAGAAAACTCTGGTACAGCAGCTAACATGTTTCTGCTGCCACTTTCTACCCACAACAAATCCTTCTCAATTAATGTTTCCTTTGTAATTGGAAAAAAAAAAAACAAACAAACAAAAGAACAAATTCTTTTTTGGATTGTTCAGAAGAAACGGTACCAAAATATTTTGTCACTTCCAATAGTTGCTCTTTTTTTGAAGCAACCAACAAATGTTCATTTGGAGTTTGAAAAACTTAGCAATGTCCACACACACACACACACACACACACACACACACACACACACACACACACACACACACACACACACACACACACACACACACACACACACAAAAACCCTAGAAACATAAAATGTACTGGTCACTTCCTGTGAAAATCCTGCAAAAAGGGGAAAAACTACTGATACAGTTTTCAGAGTTACAAAATTCGAATCATTGTCTGAAAACACTAAACCAGCTACTAGTGAGAAATGGGGCTCATTCTCCCATAACCAGACACCTAACCAAAAAACGTACAGCATAGGCCCCACCCTAGTCTGCATGCAATTTGGTGGTGGGTGTTTTAAACTCATAACCCAGTGACTCTGATAAGCAACCAGGCAGCTGACGGCTTACCTAGAAAGTTATGGAAATGTACCTGACACAAGTTGCTCTGACCTAAAACAAAAAACAAATCAAGATTCCCAGAACTATCTGAAACCTGCCAGGAGAATTGGTCCACCAAATAAACAACAGCGAAACTCACCAGCTCTAAAACCACAAAACTAAGATTAATTTATATTTGCAGACAATGAATAACTCTCTATAGGGAGCCAAGATGTTGTGAAGTCTCCTTTAACGTGGTGCCGACATAAATTACCACAAAACTTTTATTTTTATGTCTACTTTTTGTTGTCAGCATTCATACTTACTGACTGTGAGAAAAACAAACAAACAAACAAACACCAAGGGCCTTAGAAAGCACCATTTCATTCCAAAAGGATACATAACTATGAACGAGCCCCATTTGTTACCAACTTAGGTCATAGTTGGCAACAAAAGAGGAGACTCCACAGACAAAACCTGGCTTGCTCGGTTTTATTTAACTAAAAAATATATATATAGTTGTAAAATGAGAGAAGAGGATGATGTCAATAATAATAATAATAATAATAATAATAATAATAAAACATCCTGTCTGAAAGCTGGTAAGAGTAAATGACCTAGTAACAAAAAAGAGCTGTAACCAAAAACATAACCCATTTGGCAAGTCTGTCTCCCAGAGAGAGGCAGAAAGGAGAAGCACTGAGGCACTAGGAGCTACCTTTATAGCCGTCACGCCCAACTCTCGTGCAACTGGATTTGTAACGAGCCAACCCAATTACCACAGAAAGGGAGAAACAAACGTGCAACACCCAGGGCTCCCAAACCATCACATTAACCACATCACAATGAAAGATGAACACACTGAGGAGGATAAAAAGGAGTTTTAGAGACACGGGATGAGTTTGAAGAAGGGGTCGTAAAGAGAGGAGCGACGGATGACGGAGGATGAGAAAAAGATCTCAAAGAGTGATGAGGAGAACCAGAAAGAGGGACAAGGAGGATGAGAGGGATGGAAAGGGGAAAGGCGAAATGGGGGACGAAGATAATGAAAAGCGGTAGTAAAAAGGAATGAGACGGACGAGGAGGGTAAATGCGCAGAGGGGATGTAAGGAATAAGAAATGGAGAGAATGAAAGGAGGTTTTATAGAGAGATGAGAATGAAAAGAGGACAAATAAGGATGAGTGGAACAGAAAGTCTCGTAAGAGGAAGTAATAAGAACCAGAACCAAACATGGAGAAGCAGCATTCAGCTTCTATGCACCACAAATCAGGGACAAACTTTCAGAAAATTGCAAAACAGCCGAAACACTGGGTTCTTTAAACTCATGGCTGAAAACACGCCTGTTTAGAGCTGCGTTTGACTCATAACCACTGGAACATTCACCAACATCTTCCATGTGCATTGATGACTTTGATGATCATTGACAAAATGTAATGTTTACTGGTTTCACGATGTGTTTATGATAGTTTTTTTTGTCTTTACAACGTAAAGCACTTTGAACTGCCTTTATGCTGAAATGTGCTATACAAATAAATTTGATTGATTGATTTACTGATTGACTGATAAGAAAGTATTAGGAATGAGGAGTCCAGAAATCAGCAGGAATAACTAGAAGTGGGGTGGAGGCGTGGCCTTACCTCCAAACCCAGGTTAACAAATTAAGACCGACTAAAGCATTCAAAACACTTTCATATTCATTCTATATTAGTTCTTACAAAATTATCAATCTAAGAGGTTTCTCTTATCTATGGAATAACACGTGAATTCAATAAGTAACACAAATAAAGATCAGCAAAAGTAAAGTTTTCTGATTTTCTTTGTGTATCAAAAAGACAAACTCCATGAAGCGAGTGGATTTCAGACGATTGAAAAGGAAAGCTGTGCTCATACAGAGTGTTAAACCGGCACACATTGGCAGTGATCTGCAAAATAGGACCTGTGAAATGTTTGACCTGCATTCTGTGAAAACAGATGTACGAGCTGAGGTCAGCTCTGAGAATGTTTTCCCCTGCCAGGCAGACACGAGAAAGGTTTGGACCCATAATAATTATAATCATACCCAGTTAAGTCAGACCAGGCCCATTTTCAGCCAAAAGATGTTCTGAATTAGAATTGACATTATGCAGCTGGGTCCAGAGTATTTGGAGACCAACATAATTTCCGTTACTCTTGTTTGCCAAAACACACTATTCACATTAACCTTTCATAATGAATGTGCGCTTTAATCTAATTTGAACTATTGTTATTCACAACCAAATCAGAGTGACTGTTGACAAAGTATAAATCTAATATGTAGGGCCTGTTTATCCAGGAAACACAAGCAATTATACACATTTTCATAAGCATAAATATTATATTTATTTTACAATACTTTTGTGGAGAATTATTCTCGGGGACAGACAGCCTGAAGTCTAGACATCACTAATTAATTAGGGCTCCTCCTTTGTGATGCTCCGACGTGCTTTTACCTCGGACTTCAATTAATGAATAATTCTGCGTCTTTCTCCGTTGGGTTTTGTCAGCTCAACCCAGTTTAGGTTTGATGAGTGACAAGGCAAAAACTCAGAAGTGAATCAAGCCGACTTTTTGTTTATTTTCATCTAAAAAGGAATGCATTTGTTTGGCTACCTTTATATACTGTTACCCAGTTAATAAACACAGGAACCCAGTGTCTTTGAAAGAACATTAGAGTGCCATGAAAAACTTATTTCCCCTCCTTAAAGATTTACTTCTGTTTTTGCTTTTTTATTCTCAAACAAGTGTTAGTGTTGGATAAAGACTCGTAAGTAAAAACAAAATGCAGTGTTCCAACCATGCTATTATATCTCAACTCTATATTTTTGGTTCAATTCATCAAGCAGCACCCAAGTCTGATTGCTGCCAAACCTGTAGAAATAACAACAAAAAAACGACAGAACCATGTCTGACATGTAGCAGGCCACAATATATCAAAAAGCAACATATCGTGTGCTGATCTGGGGGAAATTCAAGAACAGCTGAGAAACAAACAGCTACAAAGCTATTTCTGAAGCTTTATGGACTCCATTGAACCACAGCAAAATCCATTATCTACAAATGGTGAAAGCATGGAGCGGTGGTGAGCCTTCACAGGAGAGGCTGGCCAACCAAACTTGCTCTAAAAGCATGGAAAGGGATCGGGCAATGGTGACATCCATGGGAGAAGTTTAAAGCAGAAACCACTCCTGACCAAAAGGAACACAAAGGCCCATCTCACAATCACCGAAAATAAGATCTTAAGAGTTTTGGGAAAATATTGTTTGGACTGACGAGACAAATGTGTAACTCTTTGGGCTCAACGTTAAAGATAAAGAACATTGTACCGCTATTCAAGTGGTTGTCAGGTGGTGTGCTCACTTCTAGACGATTCTGAAGCACAATGCCCAGCTTTCAGTCAGTCACTTTAAGCTGAAAGCGCATCGGATTATACAGGAGAACAACAAAACGAAGAGCACCTGAAGTCAACCCCCGAATGCCTGAAAAAAATTAAATAAAGGTTTTAAAGTGGCCTAGAAAAAGTCCTGACTTAAATCTGATAGAGATGGGGTGACAAAACCTAAATTGGTTGAAATAAAAGAAAATGTCCAAAGAAGAGTAGGCCAAAATCCTTCTACAGGGACGCAAGACTCGTCAGTCCTCAAAAACCTCCAATGTCCCGTTTGGCCTCTAAAAGAATCAAAGACTTTTCACGGTTCTTTACAGATGTACCATGAAAGAGGGACAGATGACTGCGAGCCAAGAAGCAACTGATAAGACCCCGTTCTGTGTTTGCTCGCTCTTAAACTAACCCCAATGGCTATAACCTTAGCTTGCTGGTCTTCACTAATTTGATAAAATTCCTCCTACATCTTCACATCATGCTCCAGGAACATATAATGATCCAAAGCAGGGAGTTTCATGCCATGTCTCCAATGGGAGGTAAAACTGGCAGTCCTGTAGCGTGAAAGCACGTTGTCTCCTGCCTCTAAATTTCAACTGACCTGAAAGAAAATTAACTTAATAGCCCTGTAAATATGTGTTGTTGTTGTTGTTTTTTTTTCACATCCTATGAAAACAAGCCAGAAACTACCATGGTAGATTAATTCCAGCTTTTGAAAAAGAGAGCTTAGCACAGTATTAGAAACTTGGATCCCAACCGTCACGTTTTCTCATAAGAAAAAGTGATTCGTAAATACATACAATCTCTAAAATTTCCCCAACCTCTCTGATTTTCTTTTAGCTATAACACAACAAGACTTGGTGACATGATGGAGCAGAATTAAAATGTTCACTTTCTGATGTTGCTTATACTCAAACTAGATGCAGCCCAGCTAGCTGCTTCAGGAAGTTAGAAAAGTTGATGTTTAAAATTTAAATCAGCAATTGCTTCCAAAGTTGTGTGTGTTTATGATCCGTTTATTTATTTAGATCACGTAACATCAGGCTTGGATAGGTAATTAGTTTGGATGCTCCTGAGAGCATTGTTTTAAAAGGGTGGTGGTTTGGCAAGGCTATGAAAAATGGAGGCAACATCACTCTGTGATGTGACTCTGTTACACAACTTTGTGAAAGAAAATGAGACGTATTAATAAATATGAAATTCTTTCAAAAGAAACATTTGCTTACAGGTAAACACAAAAAATAGCAGATTTTACCCTTGAGCCAAAAAATTATCAAGAATATATATTTTTTTCTGTCTTGGGAATAAGTTAGGACACCCTACCTCAAATAATGATAATTATTATCCCCCTTTGACTGAAATACCGTCAGTCAGACGCTTCTTAGCCATCCACCAGTGTTTGGTGGGAAGGGTAAGGAAAGGTTACTCCATGCCTCACGTTTAGCTTTTAAGACGTTTAAGGGGTTTCTAGCACATACAGGTTGTTTAATGTATGTTCAGAAATCTTCTTAATAAGATCAAGCTCTAACTCAGCACAGAACTTTCCATTCCTTAATTCCCAGCCGGTCCCTGTTGTGATTTTTGAGTCACTCTCCTGTTCAAGGACCCAATGCTGATTCGGCTTTAATCTTTCCTTCAAGGACCCTTCGATACATGGCAAAGTTCACGGCTCATCCTATGACGGTGAGCTTGCAGCGTCCTGTTGCAGCAAAGCATGCCCTAACCATGACACTCCACATCCTTGCCTCACCATTGGTGTGATGTTCCTCTCCTGGAGCGCTGTATCTGGTTTGAGGTGAGCATTTCATCTTTCCTGGTTTCCAAATAATTCAGTTTTGGACTCATTTCTCCAAATATTATTCCAGAACTCCCTGTCCCCGTCTACGTTCTTTCTGGCAAACTGTAGTCTGGCCTTCATGAAAATATTGGTTTCCTCCTTGCAGACCTTCCATGAACATAAAACTGGACTACTCTCTACCCCAATTTCCATGCAAACTTTGCAAAAACCTTGCCATAATTGGCTGCAAATACAGGTACCTATTGTTCCTTCTTTTATCCATCTAAGATTATATATTAATTTATATATCCATAATTTCTGTGCTCTGCGAGCACTTGAAAGCACAACTCAGAGTCCTTGTTTGTGCTCACACTCTTGGCTTGTAAAGCTGATTATTCCAACTAACAGTATAGCAAGAGCCTGCTTTTGGACAAGTGAGGACTAAATCTCTTGTTTTTTGCAAATTTCTTTTAGTACCTTTTGACCTACTTTCAAGATGAGTTTGCTTAGACGACAAGCTCATGGATGTCCCAGCTTATATGGCCAACCATGCTGACAATTACTACAATCATCCTCCTCTTATAGACTATTTTTCAGAGAATCGAATGGCTTGTTTTTTTATTTCTCGATCCCTTAATAGACTCAAAAACTGCTGGAGTTGTCTTTCTGGAGGACTGTCGCAGGTTATTTGAATTTATCACAGTGTTCACTTTAACTATAGGCTTTCTTGTTTTGCACTTTTAGGTCGGGAATGAATGTGAGGATGTTCCTTTTACTCCTCCGTCACAAACCCAAAAGAAGAAAAAACACAACTTATGTTCATATGTAAAATAACCTCGCATTGGGGTTATTGTTTTGTAATAGGACTACCACTTCCTGAGTTGTGTTTGAATCAACTCATCCTAAAGGGTTAAGCAAAGGGAAAAAATAGACCAAATCTGTGGAATGAACTGCAGATGTGTCTTGACATTTCATTTAAAGTACAGTTTCCATTAATAGCCATTTACACACCCTGACTTTGTTTTCAAACACCTTACTAATCCTGACCTTTAGTCTCCTT
Organism: Poecilia mexicana; assembly: GCF_051168715.1. Classification (NCBI taxonomy): domain Eukaryota; kingdom Metazoa; phylum Chordata; class Actinopteri; order Cyprinodontiformes; family Poeciliidae; genus Poecilia; species Poecilia mexicana. Next base: position 1,198,550 of record NW_028263383.1, on the reverse strand, counting down.
AACATCTTAACCACACACACACCAAAGAGTGTTGTTCTCGTGGTGTTTTGCTGGTTTTTGAGTTTCTGATAGGTCCGCCGCCGGTCAAGGTCAGTCCGACTGAAAACGAGCCGAGCTGAGTCTTCGTAGGACTCTTACATGCATCGCGAGAAAATAAATTAAAGCAGAGAAGGCAGTAGAAGGATTATAAGACCTCAAGTTGCTGATCACAATGTCTGAGCTTTAACAAGACCCCTTCTCCCCAGATGCCCATCTCCCCAAAGACCAATTTTTACAGCGTAATTCACACCCTGGCTGTGAGCCAATGTAGTAAAGATGATGGCTCATATTATCTGTGTGAACGTGTTACATTTGAATTCATTGTGAGAATCTTCACCGATTTTTTTTTATTTTTTTTACGGTCTTTCTGGCCTCTAAGAAACACAAAATGGCTCAATCCTGTGCTGTATGCGTTTGTAATTAAGTTTTCCCTTCTGATTTGAAAAATAATAAATAAATAAATCTTTTGAAATACACCAGATGTTAAAAAAATATTTATTTGCATACGTTTTCCAAAATTTTTATCTTGTGTGTTTATTGTTTACAATTCTGCACGGCACGTTGAGCTGCTTTGAGTGTGAAAGGTGCTTTATAAATAAATAAAATTGACTGACTGTAAACTGTTAATCATCAAATAAAGTCTAATAGCCTTTTAATTTAGCACCAAATAATATACAAATTAGTCCAGTATTATTAACTATAGTACAGACACATTTTCTCAAAGTTGGAATATGTAACTTTTATAAAATATATGTTTTTTACATATTTGTTAAATCTGTCCCAACATAGTGAGAATATATGAGATAGATAATTTGTGAAAAAAGGGACTCCTCTGCCTTATCCTAGTGCTAACTACATAAACACACAGCTCAGTCAGAAACAACCAGAGACAGGAAGAGCATCTGAGTGCTGTCAATCATGCTTGTGAATGTGCTGCTCTCACCATCTCCCTTGCTCTCTGATACACTACAAATTCTCCCCATCAGCAGAGCCTGCTATGTTAGCGTGGCCACCAAAGGAGGCAGATAAACACTTCTCCTGCCATTAGCACATTGAGCAACACATACACAAGATGATTGACAGCCCTAAGACACTCTTCCTGAATTTGATTGGTTGTTTTAATCAATTTGACCAATTTAAAACTATCAGGATGTAACTGAATTTTTTTGTTTATTTATTTTTTATTATTTTTATTTCATTTGACTGGTGCTGCCATCCCTTATGGAATGACTCCCTGGTTGGCAAGCCATAGATCTCTTATCAATGATCATCACTGGTGGTGGAAGACAAGGCACCACAGTACCAAGACAGCTCATAGATTTATTGTCTGATTATTTACACTCGTAAAGAGGAGTTTGATAAAGATCTTTAGACTTCCCAAATATCCATCCTGACCTGCTGAACCATTTAAGATCAATGACATAAATCTTCCTGCTATGCTCTCATCATTAGCATGCTCAAAAACAAAGCACACATTCTACGCAAGTAATCGGCTTTGTATTTACATGACTCACTGCTAAAGTGAACCATGCCATGTCAGTAATAGCTTTGCAAACAACTGACACTTATTTCTAAAAAACAGAAGATTAACATAATATACAGCAACGTTCTTCTGTCATTTGCAGTTGTAGGAAACCAGCCTTTAACCCGCATGGAAAAAGAAGCCCATTCTTCTGCTGCCTGCTGTTTAAAAGTCAAACTTTCCCAGAGGTTACTTGTCAACCACATTACTGCATTGTAAACTGTCACATGTTGTCTAAACTAACTAGCAGGCTTCCTCTGATGCTCGAGGACATTTAGCTTTTGCTATCACTTACTGTGTAGAGTCTCAGTGAGGAAAACAACCAGAGATCACATCTCAGCAGCTGGGGCCGGTTGACCTTAGGGTATTTTTTCCAACATTGCTGACATTAACATGCAGTCCATGTAACACGCACAAGGGAGCAGTTAAAGAGCCACGCACTCAGAGAGCACAACCTCATTGGAGGATCGCTACAATGACACACCAGCAGTTGATGGCTTCAAACGGCTCATTTAAAATCATCCAGGATTTTTTACCAAGTCCTTTTAAAACCACCTGCCAGTCCCTTAGTTTTATGGATGCGTTTGTGACAGCAGATGTCCAACCATTAAATACACCATGCACACTATTTACTTCCGCTCACAAACTTATTTTAAACCATATGATCATGTTATTGTGATCTTTCTTAGAAAGCTGTAACATCACAGTTAGTTTGTTGTTTATTCCAAGCCGGGAAGAAATCAAATACAGGATAATAATGTGTCATTTTTTATAATGTCAGTTAAATAGGGAATTTCCTCGTTTTTAGCTCCAATCAGTAACTTCACTGTCCCTATTGAAGAAAAACATTCCCACAGCATGGTGCTGATAAGGCCATGTTTCAACATGAGGCTTAGTCTGTTCAAATGTGTAAACAAGTTTACTTGAATGACAGTTAAAGATTTAATATGGACTCTGTAAGCCCGTGGTGGTTACACTGTATGGAAAACCAATAAAGACAGCAATTCTGTCAAGTTTTAAACATTCCTTGTGAGTTTTTAAATTAGATCTGCTTATTTAGGAGTGCCGCTTATTCCCATCTCTTTAGAGTAAAGTTTAGAGGGTGCAAACTAAAACCTGTACCAGTGAGAAAAGTAACAAGAAAACCTCTTAATTTTTAACAAAATATTTGAAAAGAAAATGCTTTGTGGGAAAAAAAAAACTAAAATGCTTTAATCCTTTTTAGATTTTATGACTTAAACCTTTTTAATGTCATTACATTAAATGCTTTCCTGTTTTGCTTTTTTTTTTTTACTCGCTGGGCGCCCTTCTTGTAAATCCTTTATAGCTTCTAAACGCCACACCCAAAAGTGGAGTTGGTTAAGCATTTCGTTCCTTGCTTCATCAGAAACTCAAAGTATAGGCGGGTGAAGAAAATGGGGACACTCTTATGACAACTTCTGTTTTTCAAAGCATTTTTGCTCACACTGTATAAATACTTAATATAGGTTTTGCCAGTATTTGTGAATTTAAGTGATAGAAATACACTGGAAGTAAATAGAAAACAGAAGAATTGTTTTCTGTAGACTTCTGTAACATGTTTTTTAAAAAGTATCTTCTGGGGGTCAAACCAGATGCAGGATACAGGAAGTGATAGTTGCTAATGTTTATTTGCCTCAGGAGTTGACATTTGATTCAAACCTAACCTTAGACGCTCCAGATAAGTTAAAAAGCCATTATGATGTTCTAATCTTTGTGCTCCATAAGAAAAAAAAAAGGTAACTACTGTTAGCCAAGCAAGCTAACACATTATTTTGCTTTTTACACTTTCAAACTATATGGGATATTCATTTAAGATGGTCTGTGTGGAATATAATACAGAGAAAAATCTTTAAAAGTGCAAATAAATAGTTTTAACTTTGGTCATTTTTTTAACTTCAGAAACAAGGCAGCCATCTTGGATTTTGATGTTGGAGTTTTAAGGAAAACGCCAGCGTTCCCATTTGGATTTGAGAATCACTGGTTTACAGTAAATTCACTCGTGGACCTGGAGCAAAAAGCTCTCTGCAGAACAAAAAGCCTTTTTTCCCCCCCATTTTATTTGTTTACAAAAACATACATCAACGTTTATTATTTGCTGGGAAGAACATATTATTATGAAAAACCATATTAAGGCCCGTCCTGTGAAACTGAACTATCATCTGAATCTAGGGCACTGCTTAGATACATATTTGCAATATTTTTCTTTCCTGATAGAGTTAAATAGCTTTCTGAGAATTGGTGGAATTTGAATTTACATTGTGTAATCAGCATAAATTGGTGTTTACTTCTGATTCTATAAAACTCGTGGGTAGATACACAATTCCCTGGTTCTCATTGTATACAACTCCGAGTCTGCACTTGCTCCCAATTCTGAAGCTGGAAGCGAAGGCCGACATGTTCCAAAAATGTGCCCCTTCAAACTAACACAGTCACTAATTACTTATCCAGTTTGCCCACATTTAAAGAAGACATCATGGGAGCGCTTAAGGGAAACCGCACCCATATTTAACTGCATTTATGTAAATCATAGCCAGAGCTAAGTAATTTCTCCAAAACCATGACTGCTTACATTATGCAGATTACGTGAAAGAAAATAGGGATCAAAAAAGGTGGTTGTAATTTTGGTGAGGCCATCAAGCACTGCTGCCAACACAGCCAGGATCGAGAAATTGACTCGTCTTTCTGTCATCTATTTTTTTTTCTAAACAATATTTAGTTCAAATAACTTGTCTTGTTTAAGATTAGTTTGTCATATTTTGTAGAATTCAAAATAGTTTTATTTAGTCAATTTAAAAAATATTACTGAAGTTCATTTATGCCAGTCATTCACTTATTGATACGCACCTCATATATTAACACTGATGTTTTCAAGCCTTTATTTCTGCTGCGAGTCTCCATGTATAGCTAATGAAAACATGACCTTTCAAATTTGAATTACAGACCAATAAAATGATTACATAAATGTGAGCTTATTGTTTATCAGCTGCTCAAAGGTTGTTGTTTTCAGAAAATCTTAATTTATTGAATATGACTGTACATACTTCTGCAATGTCCTCAACTTTGCAGGAAAGATCAATTTCTACCGCATTTCTCAGAGGGGCCGTAACCCTTAGTGCCAACCGTGTCCTGGTGTGGCGGGTTGCCGTCGGGCGGCTCATTGGTCCTGTGGTTGCGTTGGCTTGGCTGCAGGCGGTAAGCTAAGCTTTGGTGGGAACCTCTCCGTCTTGACCTCCCTAAGGTTTGCTCTCCAGGTGGATGGTAATGGACCTTCCCTTCCTTGGAGCCTCTGAGAGCCGGAATTTGGATAAACTGGTGCACGAGCGATCATTGCTTCTGATCCTGAGCTCAACAGAAAGTCGGTGTAGTAACAAAGTCAGGCTTGCTTAAAAGCTCTTAAACATATAAATTAGAGCTTACTCTGGCGACCAAGGCATTGCAATAGCTCAATCGAAAACAGAAATAAACAGAAATGAAAGCAACTGGCTCAAGTTGGGCAATGTTCTTTATCGTGAACATACAAGAGGATGAAAAGGATTCTACACTTTCTCAGGTTTCAAATACTGGATTTTATGGATGTAAAATGGGAGTGACTGCTTGGCTGGTGTCAAGGGTGCCAAGCAAACTTATTTTAATAAGGCAGTCAATCAATTTAGTGAGCTCTTCAAATTACTCTGCTTGGAAAGACACGTCTAACTGAAGGTCATCAGCATAAAAAAATGCAGTTAAAAGACTAAAATATCTAAAATATATTTATACATAATGGGCCAAGCATTGAGCCTTGGGGAACCCCAACAGGTCACAGAGCTTTCACATAGAGTCATTAATAAAGTTGTGTTTAATGTGATATCTGGGGAAGGCTGATTTATGTTCACCTAGTTTTTCTGCAAATTATTTTGGAAAACATCACAAGCAAAGACCAGAGTGTGACCTGCAGAGTGAGTTGGACCAGACGAACGCAGAAGAAAGTTAAATCATCCAGAACATTTAGGGAATTCTTTTGCGGTTTTAGGAAATACGTCATCAGTGTGAATATTTAAATTGAGATTGACAATTTTATCACACAGTTCTGTTGTGATCTATGAGTAAAGTGCACCTATTCAATTATGGCATGAGTGTGGAAGTATATATATTTTTTAATTGTAGATGTCCCTACATGTATTCATTCATGAATCCAACATAGACCCTGTAAAAAAACTACAGCTTGCTTGTCCTTAGTCTTTGGAGTCCTTGAGGCTAATCCTCACACAGCGACTGAAGGATTTTTTTCTTCCTCTCATGTGGTTGGATAAACGTTTCTTCTAAAGTGTCCAAGACTCATTTTAAACCTCTCCTAACTTGTTATTTTCTCAAGCGAAGAGGTCTTTGTAGGTGTCAGATTTCTGTCAGGGTGACATAGCAGTCATTCCTGTGGAACAGAACATTTATTGCTGCTGTCTGGCTTATTGTTGCCATACATTCATCTAAAAAATAATATAAAAATTGCGCATTACTGACAAACATGAGATTTTTTATTTTATTTTATTTTTTTAAACCAGTTGTTTGAAAAGTTAGAAATTAGTATAAATGTCTTTTCATGCTTGGCAACTGATAATGACTGTAAGTTTAGAGAAGTGTCATGGGACCTGGCAAAGAAATGAGGGTAAATTCAGCTGATAGAGTTTGAACCTTTATGAATATTTAGTCGTACCAAGTGAAAAGAAGAGCGAGGTGCAACATTACATGTATTTAAATCAAACTGTTACAGCTCAGTCGACTCTCGGGTAAATTCAGTCAAATAAAATATGTCAGTCACCAGCAATAAGAGTCAGCAATCATGACTCTCGTTGTTTGTCATGACAAAAAAAAAGTAAATACAGTGATATTATCGGTACAAGAATGGCTGATATTGACAGAAATCCAGAAAGATAAAAATTCACCATTTTGTTTATAATCAGGAGTGCGCAAAAGTTTCATGACTAGAGTGAAAGGCAACCTGGTTGAGTTCCTCTTTCTGCTACCCCAACCACACCTGCACACTCAGAAATCTAATTTATTTATATTTTTTACAAATAGAATATGTCAAAAACTCCAAGATTAGTTTAAAATGATCTCTGTTCAAATAATTCAGTCTAAATATTCTAGATATTGAGCAAAAAATGCGAAATAAAATAAAAAATATCCAAAGTTGAGAATCGGTCGCCAGCTGCAGCATCCTTAGCCCCTGCAAAGGATAAATATATTTTATTTAAATTGAAAATAATCCGAATAAATTGTTTGGTACTCATGATGCTCCCCAGATTTTGGCGCCCTGGGAGGTGAGCCATCACCAACATCAGAAACTGCATTAGATTACATCACTGAGTCACATAAAATCTTGATAAGAGTCTAATATTGCTGTTAAATATCCCATTGTGGATTTAATAATCCCACAAGAGCTCATTAAACATCACAAAGTGTGTAATAAAATGTCACCTTACAGTGTCCCGTCTAGTAAGTGGTAAGTGTGAATATCATCTTATAAAACAGAGAGAATCTGCTCTATAAAGTTCTGATTTCTGTAAAAAACTGTTTGTTTTTTATCTATAAAGTTATTAAGTTTTGTTTATTTAGTTCAAATTGCATTAAATTACTCAAAAGGTTTTGATTAATTTAAATTAAAAAAGGTTTTAGTGGTTTCTAGTGAACATACAGGTAAATTTAAGAGCCTTTTCATCAAAAACATTTATTTATTTCTCAGTTATGAAATAAACTCTGTAGTGCAACAGAATGTTGGATTTTGTCATTATTCCAAAATTCACAAACGCAAACTGTTCAAGACTTTAGAAAGAATCGGTTTGGTTGAGAATCCAGAAGAAACACCAAGCTGCTCTTTGTTGTGTTGTCACCACACTTACTATTCTTATTCCAACATGAAGTGAAAATCTTGAGGCTCAAACCCCATTGCATAAATCATGCTCTGATAAAGGTTGAGATAAATTATGGAGGACAGCTAAACTTTCCATAAGAACCAGAAATCATTAAGTAAGAGTGGATCTTTCAGGGTTGATATCGAGGAATCTCTCTTTACCCCCTCCATCCCTTAAAACTCCCATTTTTATTATTGCATATATGATAGCATATATGCAATATGCTGCCATATCGCATATATGGTAGACAAATTACAGTGCTGATGAGAAATACAAATATCTAAATGTGCAATATTGGCAATTCTGCTTGAGCATCGATTGTGCTTTTTTTCTTTGCGTTGCAGACTGTACAAAGAAAACAAGCAAAAACTGTAGTATAGCATCAATGTTAGTGGATAATAGCGGCGTAAATAAGAACAGTAACTAATGATAATATCGACATAAAAACTAAAACATGAGTGTGCATTGCAATATGAATAGTTCTTCACACAAAATAATTAAGTGGTTTAATGTCAATGTCAAATTTAATTATATAACACTTTTAAAACAAGTTTAAAACGGCACCAAAGTGCTGTGTGACAATAACACAACAGAACAAGTTGATGAAAAGAGAAAGAGACAAAATAATAACTCAAAGGAAAATTTTAAGTATACAAATCTCTAACTGTATACAAGTACAGAAGCATGTGGAGAGCATTGGCCAGGCTCCGTGTGTGGATGCTTCCCTTTTTATTATCCTCCAGGAAACTATTTCTCTTTGAATGACATTCATACAACAGGCAGAACCCACTCAGGGTCAGTTCAGTTTAATGTCATGTGCAGATGTGAGTTCTGGTGGACCACTCTTGGATGTCTGTATCCATCTCATAATGTGGCTGACTGTGCAGTAAAAAAGAGAAAAAAACTGTAAATAAAGCAGGAACACAGTTATGTCACTCCTTTTTTTGGGTGATGCCTATTTCAGTGATGGACTGTGTGAAGAAAGCTGGCTACCATCAAAACATTTATGAAGCCAAAACGTCATTACCGTCTTGTTTTTCTTGAAAACAGTTTTATGTCTACAAACACTGGAGCTCTTTAACTTCCTTGTTTCTCATTAAACATTATGAATCCACCCATGCATAAATCTTAATGGGAATAAAGCCACGCAGGTGTTTCTAAAGTCCTAAGTGGTCAGCAATCACAGCTGTTTAAAAACATGAATTTGGCCAAAGGCTTGTGGTATTACAGCATTAAAAAACTCCTCAGCCATGGGGCCAATCCTTGGATTACTACCAAGCAGTACATGTAGGTCAGGGATTCCTCTATTTTTATTCTTCTTTACCTTGACGTTGTCTCAACTATCTATGGTGAGATAAACTGCTGCGATTAACCTTTTAGACCAAAGTCAGATTGGGATTCTGAAAATAATGCTGGTCCTCCCTGGAATTTTATGGAAAACCCTTGAAACTAAACAATAACCCCAAGCACACAGCCAATGGTTTGTATCAAAGCACATTCAGGTGTCAAAATGGCCCAGTCAAAGAGGTAAATCAAATGTCAACACACGACTGAGATGCTATTTTTTTAGTAAACGTATCCCAAAAAGCCTTGCAGCTGTGATTGTAGTGTAAAGTGGCTACAAAGTATCGACTCCGCTGGGTTGATTACAAAAATGCGGCATTCAAGTTTTCATTTATCCAACAAAAACTATGTATGTCACAATTATGAAACATTCTGAGAAGGTTTGACACGTAAAATCTTTATAAAACGACTTAAACTTGTTGGTTGCAATGTGAATGAAATGAGGAAAAGTTCAAGGGATGTGATTATTTTTAATTAGTGCAGATGAAGGAATAGCACCCTCAGTTGGATATCAGCACAGGAAGAAATTAAAATTGTTAATCTCGCCAAAGTTACTACATATACTGGGTCTGATGCATCAACAGACGGCACTCCATACATCATTTATCCCATTAGCAGTAAAATCTGCAATGCATCAGCACTCGTTAGCAATTCGTCCTGTCTCTGCTCAGTGAGAATGAATTAATTTCACTTTAAAACGATGTTACAGTGCTGTGACATCGCCTTATTTTACTCCTGTTCCACAAATAAAGGAAGGAAACACCTCTTTAGCACTCTGCTAAAGATATTTGAGGTTTCGTGAACTGGCTGGCTTCATGCTGTTTGCTCGTAGCCTTGGATGTTTAATTTCATGGATTTCTCAGTTTTTCCACTAGAAGAAGGTCTAACCTTGGCATTGTGCCTCTTGGAAGCCTTGCTTTTTCTTCCCTCCTCTCCCACACGTTCCCGCTCTTATGTGCTCCCTCCCTCAGCTCAAAGGGGGAGGGGAGGAGCGGTTCTTTCTACTTAATAATTACAGTTAAAGTAATGCTAAAGTGTGTGTGTGTGTGTGTGTGTGTGTGTGTGTGTGTGTGTGTGTGTGTGTGTGTGTGAATCCGAGATGACATGCTGCTTTTTCCTCTTGAAATGAGTCAGTTGTAGGCCTTTGCACGGATGAACTGTGACAACACGAGATCAAGACTCAACAACACAAAGCGTCGCAGTAGCGTCCAGACATGTTTTTGGGGGGGGAGGGTGAAGAAGAAGAAGAAAAAAAGGAAACTCCTTGGAGCAGGTGCTAGATGTTGCTGTCGGCGGTTTTATCAAGGACATTTTTGTCTGGCAGCCGGTCATGGCCGTCGTGTTTGCTCTCATTGGAATAAAAGTGAGGCCTTCAAGAGGATAGACTTAAAAAGAGAATTACCTAAGATGTATCATGCTGGATTTAATGCTATTGTGAAGATCTGAAGCAGAAGGAGGGTCACTCCAAACCTGCTTGCGCCGAAATTAAATGAACACATTGCTGATGTCATTTGTTGGAACACAAAAAGGATAAAACCGGTGTTTCCTCAATGTGGTAGTGTTAAAAATAAAAATCATATCAGAATTATTATGTAACTTTGAGAAGGGCTTTCCTTTAAAAACATGATCTAAGCAAGCCCATACAGCATAAATTATTATAAATGCATAAATTTAAAGTAACATAAAAAGTATTTGTGCCCTTAGAGGACTTCTTTGCTTTTCCCCCCCAACATTTAATAATTTGAGCAAACTAATATTAATCTCAAAAAGATAAATTGAGCAAATACAAAACTGTTTTCAAATGCTAATTTCATTTATTAAGCTAATCAATCTGTTCTGGTTTGAAAATTGCTTTTGTTGTTAAAATATGAGAGAACTTTGATTAATTTTTAGTACAATTGCATTTATACCACCCAGCTCTGATGACCTCCTGATCTGAAAAACCAACCAAACAAAAAAAATAATAATAATAAAAGAGAAATTACTTAACTAGAACCTGTCAGACAACGTGAAGTAGGTTTAAATCAACGACCGGATGAGAAACAAGACCACCGAGTCTCGGGAGGGGTTGCAAAATGATTTCTAAGGCTTTGAGAATCCACCAAAGTATAGCGAGAGCCGTTATTTTCCATACAAGTGGAAAAACCATGGCACAGTGGTGAACCTTCCCATGACAAGTTAAATCCAAGAGTGTGTTGATGACTCATCCGGGAGGTCACAAAACAACCCAGAAGAACATCTAAATTACTGCAGCTTCGCTTGTCTTACTCAAGGTTGATGTTCACGATTCACTGATAAGAAAGAGACCAGACAAAAATGGCAGCCATGGGAGAGTTTAAAAGCCAAAATCCCTCCTGAGCAACAACAACAACGACGGACGACTTGTCTCACATTTGCCAACATCTTGATGATCCCAAAGATCAACTCTTTGAAAGGTGGCAATTCAACTAACAGCACTGCAGACAGAAAAAACATAACAGTTAAACAAGGTGATGGTCGTGTGATGATGTGGAGTCTGCTTTAATGTGTTAGAAACCGGACAACTTGCTGTAACTCATCAAATACTGAAATCCCGAAGGAGAAAGTTTGGTAATTAGCTTGAAACTGTAAGCTCAAGCACACTTGGATAATTCTGATGGATAATGATTTGAACACATATCAGAGCCTGAATGACTACTGCAGGCTACTCTCAAGTTTCATTTCTCTAAGTTTTTATTTGTTCTTTCTTCACACCTGCTTTTAATAGAAGCAATTCAAGCTTATCTACAGTCAGCGTTGCAAATAACTTTGTTTTTCTGTTGTGCAGTTTGGTTATGTCTATTAGAACAGTTTACTGCAAATTCAGACCACAATAATACATCCTTGTTATTATGACTTGGCTCAAAACGCCACAAAAAAACATACACACGCCAAAGTTTGAACATTTTTCTTCTTAAGAAATATAGTTTTGGTGAAAATTAAACATTTTGTAACTTTGAGATTATAAATGTTTTGTACGGAGATAAAATAGAAACATCATAATAGCAGAGCACAGACCTTTAAAGGGCAAGGGACTTACCGGGCTCCTAGGTGTTACATATAACACTCAAAGTGTTGCAGAAAGAAACACATCTGAAATTCCAAACCTAACCGCAAAAATAAACAAAAAGCCTCAACAATATGACACGACACCTTTCTGGATTCAGAATAGTGGAAAACAAACAAACAGATTTGTTGAGAAGACAGCATAAAACGTTAGATTTTGATACTTTGATACTGAACTTAAATAATAGATGTGGCATACATAGAATTGTAGAACAAAATGCTAAACCTTTTAAGCTGACCTTGTAATATGTTTTTGTTTTTTTTAAATAATCCCTAAAATCAGCACTGACGTCTAACTCGCCACCTAGTGTGCAACAGTGGCATATAACCAAGATAATTGTTTCAACAGGATCAAAACATTTGCATTTACAGGCTGTAAGATTTATGGAAGTCAGAAATGCCTTCTAATGTGTAAATAGGCACATATTGCCTCAGCAGTGATATCAAATGACAAGTTAAGGTTCCAGTTATTCACATCTGTATGAGGAATGGCTGGAATGACTGTACATCATAAAACATTAGTTTTTTTAATTTTTTATTTTGAAGCCAAAACTAGACCCACATGTTAGAATTTATTGCTTTATTTTCTGCAGTCCACACATAATTTTAGAAATAGGTTTAAATATGTGCACGTACCCTGCCTAATATATTGGCCAAAGATGCTGTATTACATTTGCAAAAAATATGTTTGACATATTTGTTAAAAAAACGTCACTATATTATGACAGTATAGCTTCAGACGTATTGGCAGTTGTTTTGAATGTCCTCCTCTTGTAGACTACTTTCCTTTCCACAGAAATTATCCCTTTGAAATTCTTTTATAATGGAATAAAACCTCTTACCAAACTGATGAACTGCTAGTCTTCGAAAAACTCTTTTGAACTTGAGTTCACATCAACTCATTCACCAGGGGAACCCCAGAATACATCAGCATCTTAAATAGGACAAGCATGGAAAATAAATGATGCGATACACCTCAAAAAAGTGTGAAATTACTTTTTTGATGTGTGAATAAATGTGAAGGTTCCCTAATTTGTTCTTCCCTAAAAACTTTATTTGTATTGCTTTATGATTATTTAGCCTTCTCAGTATTAAGAATTAAGATTACATATCCATACGTCCCACTATGTTGATGTTGTAGAGTGTTTTTTATTTTTTTCACATCACTATCTATCTGTGCTTAAGGCTTGTATTAGATAAAATCCACAGGATTGTTTTTTCCCCTCCCACAAATTCCTGCAATAAAAAACACAGCAACAGTTTAAGTAAATCGTTAAAGCCATCAAAATGACTGACATTCACATACAGTTGGTGATTTTTCAAGAGCTGTGGTCGCCAAGAGGAAAAATCTGTTTTGAAGGAGACAATTTCCTTCAGGAGAGTTGAAGTCATAGATGCAAGACCCGTGACTTAAGTGCCTGACACTGGTTTAAATTGGAACTGAGGCTGGTTTTGTTTTTATACAAAACCAAAACCATTGGCCCTGCAGAAGCTGCTAATCCAGAAACCAGAGATGCACTAAGCCTGAGTCAGAAACGAGGCGAAACCGCCATGGCAAACACAATACGGCCTGACGAGATGATGAAAGAAGAAGAAGAAAAAAAAGTAAGCATGAAAGTGGGCTGTTATGCAAAAAGCTGCTTGAACTAAGTGATGAGTAACAGGTAGAAATAAGATGTCAACAAAAAGGTACTGGGGACATCTAGGGGCAATAACAGGTATAAGAGGAAGAAAATGAGAGAAACAGAGAGTGCAACTGACAAAAATATAAATAGTCAGGGATCATTCAAGTTCAACTTTTCTGACGGCATTTGCTTGTGGAAAACTTTTATAAATCATTTCAAGGTGTTCACCAGATGTGTATTTTGACTTCAGATGTCAGAGAATAGAGTTCTTTTTTCAGTAAAGTTTAAAAACGACATTATTGGGCTTACATTTTCCAGACCTTTGTACATATAAATGTAACTCAGGTTTCGGTTTACAACAAAACATTCCTGACTGGGTGGGGTAAAAGGAGTTCACATCTAGTCCTTGGTTTGCTCGAATGAATGAACATGCTAGACAATGAACCGTAAAAATAACATTTAAGATCTCAGTGCTTCAGGTTTCAGTTTTGTTTTCCTGTAAGTAATCAGAAGCTTCTCCGGAAAGACAGCAGAAGCTTCTCTAAGTTTTAATTTGAATCAATGAAAAATGATTTATTACTTCTTGAAATTACTTTTTAAGGAGATGTAAAGGAGATTATCAACTAATGAAGTCTTCACCCTTAAAGATATTAAAATGTCTTTCATACCAAAGTCAAACACAAAATTAATTTTGAGAGAAAATAAAACACCGGGAGGTTAAGTATTTCAATGGGCTGTTTCATAAAATTTAACAGTGGAGTTAGAAGTAAGATTTGGACACTTTAAAGGGACAGTTTGGGATTTTTTTATGTGAGGTTCTGTTAAAAGGTTATAAAAAGTTAGTATCTTGCTAGAAGTATATAAATCTCTGTCTTCATTTCATGTAAACCCAGATAAGCTGGTCTTGGAAGTTGAAGCTAAAGACTAGTCCAAAATCAAATCAAAATCAAAATCAAATTTTATTTGTATAGCACATTTCATCAGCAAGGCATTTCAAAGTGCTTTAAAGAGAGGTTAAGACCAAAGTGGACTTCAACTGTCTTAAAACAAACCCAATTTCAAAAAAATCATCACAACAGTTCATGAAAAGTAATTAAAATCAAATAATATAAGAGGCCAAAATATTACAGTGGTTAATGTGAAATGTATCCTATTACTGTTATATTGTACATTTACCAGAAATGGTTGTTTTTTTTCCTTACTTTTTCTTTATTATTGTTCTTCTTAATTGCTTTTGGTGAATGAACAAATACATATTGAGCAAATATGCACCTTCAGTGTCAGTTTTCTATATTATTAATATTTAATAAACTAAAAGGCCCAAAAATTGATACTTATACATGTGAACTTTTTATTATAACATAAGATACATGCGTGAAATTATTTCCTTTATCTTAAATATATTTTTTTTCTTTAAATTATTTGTAATGAATATTTTTATTTTATGACCATGTGTTGAAAAAATTGTGAATTTATTTTATCTCTCCATCTTGCAATTCAAAATCATTCAATCAGTGATTTGATTCATAAGGCAGTTGCTGCTGAATTGTTGTGCATGGTTAAATCAGTGACATGATGTTTATTTTGTAATAATTCATGATGTACTTCTGTACAGGAAGTTTAAAAAAATCTAAATATATTTGTATTTATGTATTTTATCATGGATGTGGTTAGTATTTTTATTTGATTCCCCCAATTTAATTACATCATCAAATAAATGAGGTCTTTAAAATATTTGGAGAAAGTTATTTTTATTTGGTTTAAGAAGTTTTTTACTTCTGGGATTTGTGTCACCATTAGCTTTTTACAGCATTAAGATAATCCAGAAACTAATCTTCTTGTTCTAAACAAGAATGCAAAGAAAACACAAAGTACAAAGCAAATGGAAGGGGGCAGTATTAATCTTGTTTTGAAGACAAATATTTTAGCTACAAAATGTCACAGATATATTGGGGCCAATCTCAGATCACCTTGTCTAGCATATTATATTTACCACCCAAAGACGTACATTAGCCTGCTGAGTTTAGAAATGATTAATCATCATCTATCCTAAATGAAGACACCAAAACTTTTATCTACTTTGCTACAGCAGCCTCACGTCTGTCAGACCGCCCCAGGCAGCTGTGGCTGCAATCCAGTTGCTTGTCATCATCAGGAAGCAACTCTAAATCTGTGCTTGAATGGCAACAACTGGTTTTATGTAAACCGTCTGAGTGTCCTTTAAAAGCTCTGTGCAAGTCTGAGGTCATTTCATTTCATTAGTGGAAATAATAAACGGTAATTTGCTTATAAGATTTTAACAGAATCACCTTAAAAACCCTTCAAAGTAAATTGCCTTCCATGCAATTTCGTTGCCACAAGAAACATAAACATAGATGTGTCAAGTTTGCCGTCCGATCTTTCGAATGAATCAGCAGCCAGTGTTTGACTTGGTTTTCCTCTAGACTCTGATGTCTACTGCCCAAAAGCTGAGACAGAGCTGATGGAAACAAATAAAGCAGCTGTTACATTGAGGAGAGACGTGGCTTCAGGCGTTAAGATACAATTTTTAGATTCTAATCTCAACTGCATGATATCAAAGACTCTTCTTCTTCCTCATAGTCATTCCACTTTGCAGAGGAGTAAAGAAAACAGTTGAATGTTTAACTTCTTTCTTTCCAACAGTTGACATCTTTGTTTCCAGATCACAGTTCTTGTATTGCAGGCTTAGGCTTAACATACCAACCTGTCACATTTCAGTAATGTGTTCTGTGATGGATGGGGAAAATACCTCTATTGGTTCCTTGCCAGTGTCAAGCAAAATGTGCATAACTGCTGTTTATTTATTACTGCTGTCATGTATGTTAACACACTGCTTTTATATCTCAACCTTATTATGCCGTGACTTTGAACCTTTGACTTTAGTCAATGGCTTGTGATTTCCTTCCAGAAGCTTCTGATGATAGTTAGCTGGAGTTCTGGCCCTTTCCTCCTGACAGAACTGGTGGAACTGAGTCAAATTTTTAGGCCGCCTACTCGTACCCGTCTCCTTATTGAGCAATATGGTGGTCGGACGTTCCTATTGTATCTATAACTTTAAGTGTTTGAACAGATTAAAATGGCGCATCCTAGCATCTGGAAAATGTTGCCAAGGAAGAATGAGACTTGTGCATCTCCATAGTTCTCTTCCTGATATCTTCGCCTATCAGAAGTCTTCAAAGTTATGACATCATCATCTGGACTTTCCCTCATTGCTTAAAGAGACAGAAATTTACATACAGAAGGATTACTGATTTTTAAGACATTTGATATATTGTTTGTAGTTTTTGAGACATGTAGCAAATAAAATTAATTTGAGGAATTACCTAAAAGGGGAGAAGTTTCAGACAGCTTCAGACAGTTAAAAAAAAAAAATAGTATGTGTCTTTTTATTTGAACTATGTAAACTTCTGGTTTTAACTGGAGATTTAACAAGCTGGCAAAAGCATTTCTCCGATTTTAGTCCAACTTGATATGACAGCATCACTCACTTTCTGTACGTTTCTGTAGATTTCTTCACTGCACTTCACTTCCAGAGTTGCTCTGTTGGGTTTTGGTGACAGTGCTGTTGTTGTGTTTAAGGTAAGTAGGGCGTAACAACGAAAAGATGGGTACCCGAGGGTGATAACTAGATGGATGCAGTCAGTAGGAATATCTTAGTAGGCTGCGGCATTCACACGAAGTTTGCTTGATGATAAAGGGATCAACTGTGTTTCCCACAGTTATTGATACCAGGCAGGAGGAGTCCATGTTTTTATCTGAATGTTGCAGCTGAAACGGAGACTCACTGAAGAAGGCAAGATTTTTCCAATCTGTGATTGTCCAATTATGGTAAGCTTATGTGAACTGTGTCTTCAGTTACTCATCCTCAGATGGCAGGAGCGGTATCCGGTGTGGTCTTCTGCTGCTGCAGCCAATCTTAGGCTCAGAAGTGGTGTTCTGCCTTTGTTGTAACGAGTGGTTATTTGAGCTGTTGTTCACTTTCCATCATGAACCAATCTGTCCCAAACCAGTTCTCCTCTGACAACAAGACATTTTCTTCCACCGAAGCGTAGCTCACTGGGAATGTTCTCCATTTTAGATGACCCTCTGTGAACTTGAGAGATGGTTGTTTTTGAGAATCCCAGGACATCTGGAGCCTTTGAATACTCACACCATCCCATCTGGCACTGACTTTTAACTTTCAGTGACTTCAAAGTCACTGAAACTCCCTTTCTTCTCCATTCTGATCGCAATGAATGAAGACCACCGTCAGCAAGTCATCCTAAAAGATGTCCAGAAGCTAAAATGCATCAAACTAGTGCTGTGATTTGTTGATTTGCAGTATGGTTGAGCAAATGAATAGGTTGACCAATAAAGGGATTGTTCAATGTAAATTACAAATCATTCTGTGCAATCAGGGTAGATGAGTCTCACTGCCAACTTTAGGTTCATGTTGTGATGAAATTAGCTTTGAATCTGAGTTGTATAATAAGTCAAATGTAGTGATAGAAACAATATCACTCACATCAGAGCTACAAGGCCTTACAGACATCAAACCTGCTCGACTACAAGCAACTCAATCTAAGTTAACACCATATTTATTTTTCATTTCTCTTTTTCTGTAATATTGTTTTAAGATGGTTGCTAATATGGGTGCACACATTTAGTAAATACCATGCTTAGATCATTTTCCGTACGTTTTTTGCTGATCTTTAAAGAAGTGGTTGGGGGAGAGGACTGTTTATGATGCAACACCAGGAAGTGGCGCAATCCATCAGGCTGCAGGAAGCAGGGGACATGACTGTGGAGAAACTACCAAGACTCTCTATGTTAAACTGTCAAACACTATTGGTGTTATGCTAGTTTAGTTTTCACATTGTGTTGTAGTTACTATTTTTTTGCTGACTTGAATTAATTTCCTAGCTTTATCGTTTGTTTTAGTCTGCTTTCTCCTCCTCGTTTCTTGTTAGCTAACCTTTGTGTATAAATTCCACATGTTCGTTGTGGGAGCTCAGTTCCAAATTGGTCAATGAATCCCTTTTTAAAAATGAAATAAAAGTTAAGATTCATTTAGATAAGGAACAATAGGTCAACAATGGCAGAGAGAGAGAAGGAAGAAGAGACTAGAGGGAGCTTCAAATTTAGTTACCAGCCTCTGATTAAATACAGCAGAGTTCTCTTATCATCTTACCGACAGGTCTAAATTAAATTAACTAGACTCAGACTGGATTGGCAGCTTGTTTTAAATAATTGGTAAGCATCCTGATTGTGTATGTCAGTGTGGACAACCAGAAAGTGTGATTAATGTTTTGATGGGCTGTCCAAAATTCTCGCATGAAAGGCAGGTTTTGTATAAACTCTTATCAGATTAGGAGCTTAAAATATTTTCAGGCTTGAGGCCCGCATCCTGATGACTTAGATTTGGACAATTTAAAATGAGGGCCTGCACCATCTTCTGGTAAAACACGTGACTCAGTTTTTATCTCATCTTTCTATAAGGAAATAAGCTTGAAAAGGCCAAACGACAATGACATTGAGCATTTCCTTATGGCCAAACACTGACTGGGCAATTCAGTTGACTCCACTTTTGACTTGTAAAGCCAAAAGTGCATATACATACAGATATACCAATAAACTGATTATAATAACGCTGGTATTTTATATAAATATTGAAAACAGTGAGACCTATGGTCAGTGGTTACACTCTCAATGTGGAACCAAATGAGTCCCCCAAGGAGCTTTATGTGAGACTCAAAGAGCTTTATGGGAAATGTATCCCGCCTTCAGCTAAGACTGTTGAAGAAATTAATGAAGTCATAATTCTTGAACAGTATTTGCGAATGTTGTCTCCAGAACTCCAAGTTTCGATTAAGGAATGAAACCCAAAAAGATTAAGCAGAGGCAGTTTCCTTGGCAGATGCATTTGTGGCAGCCTGTACGAAGAACAAATCATGGGCTTTTAAAGCAGCAAAAAGGGATTTCACCCCAACTCCAGGTAACACCAGTACAACTGGAAAGATGAGCAATCAGTCTGGAAAGGAGAAATGTTATTCGCCCTCAGCTAAACAAAATCTCTGGAAAAAAAAAAAAAACATCTCTATTTGTTGGGGACAAACTCTCTGTGATGTGTTTAGTACCCAGAGAGGGCCAGGTATTAAAATGACAAAAACAGTCATTGGTGTTTTTGTCATTTTGTCATTCAATCCACTGAGGAGAACGATGGGCAGAGGCTCAAAGCCTTGATTGGTACAGGAGGCACCCAGTCACTTGTACACTGCCGGTATGTTTCACCACTTAAAATTTACACCTCAGAAACCCATCTGCTGTGTTCATGTAAATGGAAAGCATTATCCAACTTTTTACCTGTTAAATGTGGGTGTCATGGATGAACTACCCTTTCCTGTTGCCTTGGAAAATAATCTTCCAATGTCCACTAACTAGCTGTATCTAAAATGTGCAATGTTGTCTTGATATGTTCCCAGTCAAAGGCCTCTAGGGAAGATGATCCCAGCCTAAGAGCATTACCGTTTTATGAGGCTGCGATTGAAGCGGGTCCAACCAAAGCACAGAAGTCTCATATGGCAGCGCAAACAAGACAAATTCAGACACGCAACAGAATCTTCTGTGTTACCTGAACCTGACGTACAGCCAGACTTTGACACGTCTAATAATATTGTTTCACTGCAGCAACAGGATAGAGGCTTGGCTGACTTTATCAAAAGAGCTGAAGAGGGTGGAACTGCAGAGTAATTCTGGATGCAAAATGGCATCCTTTATAGGAAACAGGGAGCAGTAAAACAGCTTGTAGTACTCAGCACAGCCAGAGAAACTGTTTTAACTTTGGGCCATTCAATTCCCTGGGCTGGTCACCTGGGGAAACATAAAACAATAGCCCGTGTCCAACAGTGTTTCTACTGGACTGGATAACATAAAGATGGTGCCAGCTTTTGCAGGAGTTGCTCTCAATGCCAAAAAACGTCTGCCAGGTTTGCAATAATTGCTCTTGCCAACCCAACCCAGGCCTGGATCAAATATTGACTCAGTCCATGGGTTGACACAGGAGACCAGAGATGGGCTTTGGGTTCTACCCAGCATGTTGGGTTAGGTCTTCAACCCAATTAATTAGTTAAAGTGACATATGTCTTCACTTTAAAGGGGACCTCTAATGCAAAATTTACTCTTTTTGCACATTTTTACACTTTGATTGCCTCTGAAAAAACAAAACATAAAAAATAAAATGAAAAAAGTAAAATAAGACAAAAAAAAAAAAATCCTGATTGCTAAGGCATGATCAACGGGCACTGTGCCATTGCCTAGCAACCCTAGCCCCTCACCTAGCAACCCAAGTGGAGCTCCAGCACATTTGGGAAACAGCTTTAACCCAATTGTTTTGTTGGCGACCTGCCATCCAGACACTGCTGCTGTATTCTTGTTGGTTGTGCAGGAAGTTCTTCTTGTGCTGCTTTTTTATATGATTCAAGGTCAAAGATTTAAGGTTGCACAATTAAGCATTAGTTTACAACCATTTCTTTTACGCGAGTGTAAAAGTTGAGTTGGGGGGTTGGCCAGCAGCATCTGAGGCTCTGAAACAGCTCAGCTTATAATCTTGTGCAAAAAAACAAAAAATGTTTAGAGACACAAATGTGTCAACACAACATCCGTTGATTATCATAAAACTTATCTGCACCAAGCAGATAAGTCCAATCTGCAGGTCACTTCCTTAGCAGAAGTGATCTGTTCATCTCTTTCCTGATAGTTAAAATGTTTGGTAAATGAAACAATATCTCAGAACGTAACTGTAGCACATCAACTTCAGCAAACCTTTGTGTGTGAAACAGCAGTCTTCAGTAGCTAGTTCAGAACAGTTTTAACTGTGCTCTCCTCTGCTTGGCAGTTGAACTGCAGTTCGTGGCATTTAGCCTGTAAAAAAAAAAAAAAATCCAAGATGAGTCATTTATCCTTGTTTTGTTTATAGTGTCGTTTGACTGCACCACGAGTCAAGTTGTTTTTAATCATAGAACGTATATTTAGACTATGTTTGTAAGTGTGGTCACTTTTAACCCATTTATTACCCTCAAGTCATCGCAGATGTAAATTTGTTTTTGCCCTTTAAACTGGTATTGCACAGTCAAAAACCCACAGTAACACTCAATAAGCGCCAAATACTTAAAGCTGGCAAGAGCACTCACGGCACATATTTTTGATAATGCTACAGCTGTAATACCCAAATAAATTCAGGTTGCATATATACACACAAGTTTGCCCACAAGGGAGTCAACCCACCATAAAGTTGCTCTTTAATTAAATCCTAATTCAGTTGAAGCACATCAGCTGAAAATCTTTAATCACGTAAATTAAATACATCTTTGCAGTTACTTCTCTGCAGGACGGTCAGGGAAAAAGCGTTAAAAGCTGCAGTGTCAGAGTCTTTGCACCATCTCCCATCCATAAACAAAATAAATAAAAATATGGGGCAGCAGACCACAACCTTTGTAACCTGATAGTTCTCAGAGTTGGACTATGAAGCTTCAGTTAGTATTCTTACATACAGTTGCTTGCAAAAGTATTCATACCAATTCAACTTTTCCATATTTTGTCACATTACAACCACAAGCAAATATATTTCATTGAAATTTTATGTGAAAGACCAACACAAATTTTGTGAAGTACAAAATTATACATGATTTTTTTTTTTTTTTTTTAAACAAATAAAAACTGAAACACGTGGTGTGTAAATAAATTCAGAGTCCACCTGAGTGTAATCCAATATCAGGACAAATGCAGCGCCCTGTGACGGCTTCAGTGAGAATACTGGGGTGCAAACAGCATCAAGAAGTCCAAGGAACACATCAGTCCGGTCAGGGAGTTAAAAGCAGGCTCAGGTTCTAAAAAGATTTCCCCAAGCTTTGAACATCTCACGTAGCACTGTTCAAGTCATCTTCCAGAAATGGAAAGAGAATGCCACAACAGTAAACCTACCAAGACAAGGTTGTCCACCTAAACTCACAGGCCGAACATGGAGAGCACCGATCGGAGAGAACATGGTGGCTCTGGACCAAATCCACAGCTCAGGTAACCCTGAATCTGTCCACATGGCAACTTTTAGTTGTGCACTGCACAAATGTGGTTTTAATGACAGAGTGGCAAGTGGCAGTTTGCCAGAGGCCATATTAGACACAGGAAACGTGGAAAAAAGAGCTTTGGTCATTGGAGACCAAAATTTAACATTTTGGCCAAAATGCAAAACGCTTATTTTGAAAACTGATAAAACGTTTCACACATTTGATGAAGCATTTAATAGAATTTATTCACTCAAAACTCACATTACTACATACTATAATTTGCTGAATTATTTCAAAAGTGTATATTAGATCCCTGTTGAAGTTCATCACGTGCCACATTTCCATCAGTGTTTTAAAAGTCAGTAGGTCACAGAGGCCCCTACTTTAACCTCCAGCCAACATTATAAAAGGAGGATGGAAATGGTCCACTCACGTCTTCTAAAATGAGAAAGATTCCAACCAGCATTCCCTCGGTGAGATCCTCTTCTGACCAACGCGCTCCGGTTCACGCTGAAAAGCCGTAACGTTACGCGATAGCACAATGGGGCATATGCCACGGACTTCCGTTTTAGCACTTCCGCATGTTTTTGTCACATAGAATGGCTCCGGTGTACAGGCAACAGTATGTTAACAGTGGCTTCTCAGTCGCTGCAGGACTATGGACCTTACCACAGGGTCCGCGTTTCATTGGCTAATGCCCATTTGACGTCACTGCGCAGCTACCACGTTATTGACCGTCTCACAAACAAAAGCTACAGTAGTATACACATGCTAATGTAGATTGTGGACCAGCAGACCACAATCTACACAATCAAAGATTTTGCGACAGAACTCAAATAAGAATGGTTCTCCACTGTCAGTGGGGAATCTGTACAGGCGATGTCAGGCATCCTAATCGTATTTGTGAAAATAAAATTCACAGATTTCCCAAATCTGATATGGAATGCCTAGCTTGGATCAAAGCTTGTGCACGACCGCATTTGCAGCTCAACCGTCGTAGGATCAATAAAAAGAAAGGAGTGTGTGCTGGTGTAAGTATCATTACTTTGCTTTCTTTGTGTTTAGTGAATGGGGATATTTTGAGTGGCCCTGCGACAGACTGGCGACCTGTCCAGGGTGACCCCGCCTCTCGCCCGGAACGTTAGCTAGAGATAGGCACCAGCACCTCCCGATCCCTTTTGAATTTTGAAGTTTGAAATATTGTAAGGTCTTAAGGAGGGCTATAATGTGTGAACAATGACCCCCAACTCTGAAAAAAGTCAATAATAAACACATTCATTTTGAAAACCTTTTAGCTAAGTACAGCATAATGGCAGTACCGATACAACTTCTACACCGTGAAGCCTGTTGGTTACACAGTCTTACGTTAGCTGAACAGATCAATATGCAATGTGTACCGTATCAGACATACATTAAAGATTTTATTTTACCTGAAAAGGCTTTTTACGAAACTGTAATCGTGTTAGCCACGCTAGCACCGAGTACAGTGCGTCAGGCCTAGGCACACTCAAACATTTGCCAACAACAGAAATCACTGATTCCAAAAGTAACCCTCAAAACCATGAATGCCTGACTTACCCAGCCTTGCAAGAACAATAGGCATCAGTGATCTTGTCCACAGCTATATTCATGCTGATGGTGTGAGGAACTGCTGTTTTCCTCATCGACCGGTCGCATTTAGCTGCGACGCGCACAATGTTGGAGGCATCTCGTGGCTCAAACACCTTGATTTCGTCCAAAAAAGATGATATGAACTCGTTTGTTCCCCTGTCCATTGTCGTCGCTCATATTTTTTGAAAATCCGGCAGAAATTCTACACTAATCGACTAGGGCTGAAACGATTCCTCGAATGATTCGAGTACCTCGATTACTAAAATTCCTCGAGGAAAATTTACCTGCCTCGAAGCTTCGTTAATTTATGTTTTATTAGTTAGCGCACCGTGTTCCGGCCGGGACTTCATTTGCGTTGCGCGGAGCTCTCACTTCCGCCTCTGAGTTGTTGACAAAAGCTAAGTCTCAGCGGCATAAAGTCCAATCTTCAAGATTGGCCCGTGGGGATTTTATTGATTGATGATAATGCCCGACTTTTTATCGTTTTTGGGGAACCAATAAGCATCCTTAAAATGACTGGGGGAATGCCTGGAGTACGGCAGCATTTCTCCTCCGGGGCTGCTGGTTGAAAGCGAACGGCGGGAAGAGCGCTGAGGTGAGCGGATAGACTGAACAGGGCGGGCGGCTGAGTAGCTGATGCTTACCGTGTAAATGTAGCTTTACCGACGAACCGCACAATAAATTTCATATCCCGGTCTGAAGAAACGGGTGGCGGAGCGCATCGTACATGGCTGGTAGATGAGTTTCTGAGTGTGACCAGTGAAGGTGTCGTAAATATCCCGTATTGCTTCCCCCCGTGTTCGTCCCCCGGTCTAACGGTTCGTCAGTCCGCTGGTCTATTTCCTCCCCTCCACCCTATCTTACGTTCGTTCATTCGCCCTCTCCTCCCACTCCAGGCGGCATTTCCCGTATTTTCAAACCCAAAGCGTGACAGGTTAGGTGGCAAGGTGAGTTTAATTAATCTATTAAACTCACTGAAGATGAATACATAAACTAAAAGCTGGATTGTAGACATTTTTTATAAGCATATTTGTGAGCCTGCCTCTTTGTTATTAAATTCAATATAATTTCAGATTTTTCTATAACTTTTCTTCTGGTTAACTTAGAAAGTGAGCTATTATTGTTACAGGTTAGTTTTCTAAACTACAAAAAAGCAACTGTTAGGGATACTCAAATATGAAAAATTGGACTGATATTGATATCTGATAGTAACACCGGTATTATGCCAGATTTACCAATATTTCATTTTATTTTTATTTTTTATCCGATTACTCGATTAATCGTAAGAATAATCGATAGATTACTCGATTACTAAAATATTCGTTTACAACAGTCAGAAATACTTTGTAGAGAGTCAGTTGAAACGAAAGACGCCATGTTTACACATAGAAACTAAGCTCCGCGAGGCTTTGTTTGTGAGACATGCAGCCACGTGGGACTGTCGAGGGGCGTTTCTGGGCGGGGCTTGGTAAGGTCCATTAATGATGCCTATAGAATTATTCAGACGTCCTGAAACGCTCCAACAACAACAAAGGGTTTAAGCTGGATGTGTCAAAACTTCACAATAACTTCAAAGGTAAGTTAATAAATCGTTTGTATTCACCATAATCCCTCATATGCAGTGGCGCAACTACACATTATTCAGGTGGATGCGAAAACATAAATCGGCGCGCCCCCCCCCCCAGGGAAGGAACGTCAGGGTGAAGGAGCGATGCTGATCTGGTTTCAAGATCATAGTTTAACCAAGTACTGTAAAAAAAAAAAAAAAGTTAGTCCATGTTGTGATGATCCGGCAGATCGTGGACTGATGGACGCTGTCAGCTGGTCCAGGTACTTGGATCCAATGGAAAGGTAATCGGCACAGCGAGCATGGCTCAGAAACACATCACGAGGTGTTGCGATGCAAACCTGAAAAATAAAAAAAAACAACAAACTAATAAGGTCCATATTTAGCTGCACAACGTAATCAAAACTAATAAATCCTCAGCTCTTTTTGAGAGTTTTGCTTGAAAATAAATTGACAATATCTCAGGAAATGTTTAAGTGAAATAGTTCTGGTATCACAAAGAAACTGCAAAAAATGTTTCAGAGGTGTAACAACACTTAAGTTATTGAGTAAGAGTGAACTAAAATACTACTTAGAAAATACATGTTAAAATCTGAATACTATTTTGAAAGTGTGTAGCTGAAATTAATTTAAACTACTAGCAGGCAAAGCACAATGTTCGCCTAATATCTGCACCAACAGTAATACAAAAAAATGATGCATATAAGAGGCATTAGTTTATAAAAGTCGAGCCAAACCTAAATTTATCATTTTAAAAACAAAAAGCAGCTGGAGAATGTAACTCCATAACCTCATTTTCTAAGCAGAAGCTCAGAGGGAAAAAAAACAAGAGAGAAATTATGTTGTGTAAAACAAGAACAGATTATAGCAGCCAAGGGAAAAATTCACTCTAATGTGGATTATAATTATGAAACAGCAAAGGTAGATGTCATATTTTCGGGATTCGGGAAATACGTGATTTCTACCACTTGTTCTTTGGATTTTTCATGTGGATCGGTGCCACTTACGGCTGTAAAGCGAAGGTTAATCACACACAAAATTTAAACCACTGACTACTTGTGTGGTTTGGATCGGGCTGAAGCATTGCTGCCCTCGGCTGTTCTTAAATTACCGTGCTCGGTATCAGAGGGGCGCTCCGACTGCATGTTAAATGTATTTTATATAATTGTCATATAAACAAAAACTAAGAAGTTGCCTAAAAATAATTTAATACTCTGTATAGCACAAACGCATCAACACACATATTGACTTACCTTGTGCCGAATCGCTGCCTCTGTTTTCAGCCTGTTCCCGTAGCAGTGGATTTCCTCCTGCATTATTTTCCTCCAACAAATTATTCCACTGAACGAAGCACGTACAGCTCCCTTTTAACCTCCGTCTTCCCATTTCTGACACTGGATCTTCAATATCCTCAAGCTTTGAAATAGCAGGCAGCTACAAACCGTGTGTTAGCTGTAGTGGCTAAGTTTTGGCTACAGTCCGCTGTCGCCTTGATATCGGCAGGAAAATGAAAAAAACTAAGCACTGGATGGTACCGGCTAATTACTGGACACAACGGCACACCAAAAAACTCGATTGTTGTACCAGTAGCTCACAGATATTTTAAGTTTTTCACCTTTTACATGGTACAGATCTTGCAGCTTTGGCTAAAAACAATAGGAGCAAGCAGGACCCGGAACCAATCTATGTGACATAAATTCAAACGGAAATACGTCACCACCTCTCGTGGCATATACCATAGACATAATATTATGTCTATGGCATATACCGCATTAGACCTAGCATGTTATTTTCCCAGAATGCATTTTTGTGTAAGCCGAACGCCATTGCTGCTTCTTCTTCTTTTTATTTATTTATTTATTTATTTATTTATTTATTTATTTATTTATTTATTTATTTTAATGGCGGTTGGTAAGCAACTTATTGATGTGCCTTACCGCCATCTACTGGAGGGGAGTGTGGACCGAGATGCCGCCACACCCAAAACAAAACAAAAAATGATCCTGTCTATCAATTTCTTCTTAAGGTATTTGGACAGAACAAAAATATTCAGAAGTAGAAATTTTTTCCAAAATATCTTGTTTATTTAACTATTGTCATGTAATCTAAATATCTTCTCTCAACAGAATATTTTGAACAGAACAGCATAACATGTTTTAATGTCTCTTCTTGAAAACAAAAATCACATTTTCCTCTTTTTCCCATTTAAAATAAAGTGACTATTTGTGCTACCTCGTCACAGATAGTTAGAAAACCATCATCTGTGTGACATTGTTTTATTTAAATTAATAAAAAACCAAAACAGCCTACAGTATTTTCACTGTATTTTTTTTTTGCATTTAAAATAAATATTTCTCAAATAAAGTCTAAAATTACAACTAACTGAGGATTATTATTATTATTATTATTTCTAGTTTCTCTCTCAGAACTTTAAGTTGAAGTTCATGTAACATATATTATTAATTTCAGTAATATATTCTGTTAACTTGATTACGTCAGTCCAGCTGACTAAAACCCAATATTATTTATTATAGTGCATAGTCTATAAATTCCCCAAAGTGGTAAAATAACCAACAGCTGAACTATTCAAACAGAAGACTACCCTCGTCATGATTTAGTTTAAAGAGGCCTCAGAGGCAGATACTTCTGTGGCAGTAACAGAGTTTATAATGAAGAAAATAAATAGGAAAACTGACAGAGTTCACATGAAGGGACCAAGAATAGGCAAACTGCAAGCAAAGGACCATAAAACAGGAGAATCCAGCAGGAAATGACACAAACGAAGAAGCTTAAATACTGTGCGAAAGATTAGAAGATGTAGGTGGTTGATTACATGCAGGGTGCAGCTGATGGAGAGAAACTGAGAATTAAGCAGGTGCTTGTTTTGCAGCTGTGTTAACGTCAATAATTTTTTTCACCCAGTAGAAAATGTGTGCATTCAAATAACTGGAGACTGTCTGCTATTACGATTTAAAGCTACAAAGAAACAAAAGTTTCGCAGATAACAAATTCCAGGCTAAAATGTAAGCTTCACTGTCTGTCAGACAATTTGGGATGATTTTGCTTCCTGAAGCAGGAGAATACACTCAGCGATTTGCTATGCAGTTTAAGGTTTAAGGTATAGAGTTCTCAATCAGGTGCAGCGAGTGTATGCTATGTCACAAAATGGGAAGATGAATTTAGGATCAACACTGAAAGTTTTGTTTTGACAGTAGCAGTCTAACTCAAAATACGATTGGGATAAAAAATATATACATATTTTTTTTCTACCAGGTAAACCCCCTGCCAAGCTTCATTAATTTGCAAACACTCAATGTTTGCCCATATTGCGCTGTCGCACAGTATGTGTGTAGCATCCCGTATGTTGTATTTATTTTCAGATTTATTCAAAACAAGACGTACACATTAGTCTGAAATGTCTGAACAGTTTGAAAGTCAGTAAACAACCACCAAAAATAATCATTTAAAACCAGTATATTTTTTCTTGTAAAGCAGTGACCAGGCAGTTGCCAAAACTTGCCTCCTCATCAAAGTCCACATGGTCCTCAGATTCATGAGGTCACAGGTCTGACCATAATAAAAAAAAGTATATCATTTTACTTAAAGTACCTGTGGTTTTAGGCACAGCTGATCAGGGGCAGGAACAAAGATTTGGTTAGGGTCACACTTAATAAAAAAAAAAAAAATAATAGTCTATGCTATTCATGCGGCTCACTCCGGTATCTGCCTGGCTAAAACGCCAACAGACTGCAGTTGTCACAGCTAGGGGAAAAGACAGAGACTCTCCTTTCATTTTGGGAGGCTGTCTGTCACAGCAGTGCAGAGAGACGCAACAGGTTGTGCACAGGTGCTATGCCGAAGAGCGCATGCCTGCAGAGATTCGCAGGAACATCACTCAAAATACCTGCGTATCGATGAGAGTGCATACTGAAATATGACCGACAAGATGACTTTTAGAAATATTTATATCAACATGTTTCTTATCCATAAATGTCCTGAAATGGCAGATGAATTGAAAACAGGACGGTTTTGACACATTTTATCAAACACGTCACAGTTGTGCATGTTTGTGTTCAGTGTTTCAATCATTCGTTCTCAGCTCTCTGGTCACAGTCCTCGCTTTCTCTGCCAATGAAACAATATTTTAAGCATCCAAGCACTTGGTATGGGTGCAAATAGGACAAAGTCTAAGTGAGACTACACTTACATCGGCTGTTGATGGTAAAGTACATAGCAGTTTGTCCCAGCATTGAATAAATTTAACTCAGTCTTGGTGGTTTGCATTGATTCACTTCTGATGGCATGGGATGCTATCAAATCCCCAGCTTGGATTATTTTGCCTCTGACTCCACCAATGAAGTCTTTAGGAAAGAGTGGTAGGGACAAAACTTTTGTTGGATCTATATAGAGCCCAGAGGACACATGAAAACAGGACAGAAATCTTAAATATGCTGCAAAAGGTTGAAAGAGTCAATTTAGATTGAAACATGTTTATGTGTCAAAACAGCAGCTCAAAGACCTAGGTCTAAATCTGAATGGAATCCAAGCTAACTGAGGATGAGATATTTTGTCAAAAGAAATATGCAGAAATTTCCATATCTAGACATGCAACCCTGGTGGAGACACACACCAAAAGACTGATGTAATTTCAGCCAGCTGTAGTTCTGCTAAGTATTGACTCACACTTAGCAACGTAAGTAAAACGAATGCCAACTATACTTCTACTTCTAAACACTTTTGAAAACCCTAGGAGATTTTACTTACGCTTTCCAAGTCTGTGTTGTTTCATGTTGTGTAACACAAAGTAGTGCATAATAGCAGAGCAAAAAAGGTGTGAATAAAACACATTGAAGTTTGTGGCAGAATGTGAAAAGTTCCCTTTGCAGGGCACGGTGTGAATAGTCAAACAACTTTGATTAAGTTTTAATAGCAACCTCCTTCTCTTTGCTCTGGCTTCACCTTTTAAACATGTCTGGTGATCCTCTTTCACAATTAAATATCAGGTGCTGAAAATATTAATGACATCCAGTTAGTCAATGAAGAAGTAATTATATGAGGTCTGATGTGGTGTATTTAATTTGCTCGACTTTTTCAGAGCAGGCAGGGAACAGATAATCCTTGTTCAACCACATTTCTACCTCGTTTAACAATCTCCTCCAGAAAGATGCCCGACTCCTCCAAACAGAAGTCAGAGTGACACTGAGAGTGCAGCATTCACACTGAGAGAGGTCACGGTGCACCCGTACAGGGGATGAGGCAGAGCTTACAGCAGGCAGCCTTATTTTCTGTGGCACTAAGCTTTACAGGACATTATTTCTGATTCGTTGTGTCATTTTCAAAAGTAGAGGAACATGGAGAAAATATTGTGTCTGTAAGCAACAGGTGATCATCAGCTTGCTTAAAATTCTGACCTTTTATACATGAAAATCCCATCAAGGCAATTTAGAAGTTCCCTGCATGCTAACAAGGTTGTTTTATAGTCTTCTGTTGTTTTGATTTCAGATAATGGAGGGCTGAAAATTGTGCAAAATCGACTTCAGACTACATCGACATCCCCAAACCCATTATTTCGTAAAACGTGAAACCTATCCCTGAACATAAATATACAGAATATCTTAAGAGTGATCACTGTCACTTTCACACCTCATAGCCCGGTAGACTTGTTTCGACTGGGGACCAAAATCGCAACTTTTGTTAAATTTTCAGCTGCTGTGGTTCACTTTCACACTGCACTGTCTCCAATGATCTAAACTAATTGAGGAACCTCTTCACCTCCTTGCCTGTGGTGGCGCTGTGGGCCACTTCCTTCTTCATGGAATAGTGAAGTAGAGTCAGATTTCTCTTTTGTCTTTGGTATAAGATCACAAACTACTTCTCCCTCAATGCTCACGTTTGTTTAGGTTGTATTTACCCAGAATACCCTGTGCTGTCATTCGCATCCCAGGTTGGGGGCGGTCTCCAGTCCGCTTGCATGTGCATTCGATCCGCGCTGGAATTCACTTTCTTGGTTCGCATCAAAGTTCAATTGCTCATTCTCCAAACAAACCGGTCTGGTTTGTGGTGCAAAAGTTCCAGTTTGAGTCTGTCAAACCAGAACGGATACCTCTCCACAGGTGGCTGGTACTTTTCCATGGATGGAAAGTTTTACAGTTCCAGTATTTCTACACATTGCTGGGACAGCTGAACATTATTTGTGGCTTATCAGCTTCTCTGAAAGGTGTGTACCAGAGAAGACCTTTCTCTGAAAGGTGTGTACAAAATCGACTTCAGACTACATCAACATCCCCAAACCCATTATTTGGGTACACACCTTTCTGTGAAAGGTGTGTACCCAAATAATGGGTAAACCATTATGGGTATTACCAATCATTGGTACACACCAATGATTCAGAGAAGCTGAATCATTGGTGTGTACCAAAGTCTTCTTTGGTACACACCAATGATTCTAAGAATTTTAAGAATGCTGAAAATTGGTCAATGAAAATTACTTCCTTTTTTTTGTTGTTTTTTTGCCCTTCTCCTGCAGAATCTGTCTAATTTCTACACTACACAGATAAAACAGATTACAGTCAGTACTGTACATGCAAACATACACATCCGATTCAGCTGACGCAAACATTCGGAACCACAGTTGCCTTTTGTTCATTACGAGTACAACAGGTGCTGAAGTGATCGAAGATGCTGAGAGTCAGAAAAAGAACACCAGGTTCCGAACTGATGAGACGCGTTTCAGAGCTGATGACTCAAAGAGGTGGAATCCTGACAAGAATGTCGCTCCATTAAAAGTAAAGAGTGATGTGGACTTATTTGATTCACCGTTGCACATCGCCAAAGGCAGTAAAATGACTCAGCTCATCAAATTATCTATTCAGTCATAATTACTCATAAAATTTAAACCAAATGAGGTTTTAAAACTCGCACAAATACTGTACTTGCTGTATCTTGTCAGGGCAACAAGATTACGTCCTATATTTTTCTTTAAACGAATGTAAAAAGATCTTTTGTTTAGTGATGGGCTGTGTAACTAGACTGTTAAAGTTCGGCTTAGTGGCCTCCAGTCTCCACGGTTTGTATTCTGCATTTCAAGAAGCAAATCAAACGGAAGGATTTTAGAAAATTTGTTTAATTAGAGGAATCACCAGAAATACCACACATTGTGATGTTTATGTAGCGCGAGGATAAAAAGAATGAATTGTATGCCATGTGATATTCCTGATCTGTTTTTTATAATGACCAGCTGGCTGCTTTCTGATTATATACGTATGTGACTGGCCACAGCCTAATAGGAAGATGCCTACACAGGGGAGTTTCGAGTTATGTACAGAATCTAAACAAGAAGTGAAGAAGACATGGCCATTTGAACGTTGGCACTATCCAATCCATTTATTTATTCATTTATTTATTTTTATTTTTTTTTGAGAAAATGATTTTCAAAGTTTGTCCTCAGACCTGCTGAACAACCTGGGCGAGTTAACAAATGCCGTTCGTTTTACATGTCACATGTACTGACTGTCGACAAGCTGTCGACAGGCTGTCGACACGCTATGCCTGCGAGATGTGCAGATAAAAGATTTCATAAGCCAGCTTTGGTCAGGCTTATCTAATTTTTAGAGGTTTTCGGCTCGTCTTGTTATGGAGGCCTCTGTGAACCCTGGGCTTTTGTGGACTGGAGAGCAGAAACACAGGCTGTAACTTTATTTAGTGACACCACAAATATTGTTTTCATTAAAAATGATAGATAATTTTCATTTTAATTCACTTTAGCCAAAAGTCTGTCGCTCCTTCACGCTCTTCTGTGCACGTGGCTTCCCAGTTCGTATTGAACGTTCGGAAAACCTCGCCCCTGCGTCATCATAAACATTCGGGGAATGTTCGGCGAACATATAAAATGACACACACCTGTATTAATGACGTTAAAGACTATCAAGACAAATGTAATTATAAAATAAGTCACTTTATTTCCCTTGGTTGTTTGGTTTTCTCCATTGTGTTTGATTTGATTATTTTCCCTGGGTTTTTTTTTTTTGTTGTTGTTCATCTGGTCTCATATTCAGTTCATGTCTCTGTGTTGCGACATAGGTAAAAAATAAAAAATATTGCGTTTACTTCCTTCATTTATTCCTGATATCTGCTCTTATGTATCTGGATTTAGTTGTAGTAGATCAGTGTTGTTCCTTCGCCAACGCTTTCCTCAGCTCGCTCCCACAGCTGTTCCCAATCACCTGATTTCCTCACCTCCATCCAACATCACTCATGTCCTGTCCTGTTCTCCGTTTGCTGCTGTTGGATGTTCTCTCATTTCATTATTGAAATTCCACCATGATCCTCCCCAGCTGGTGCCTGTATTTCAGTTCAGCTGTTGATCCACACTACATGACAAAAACAGATTTAAAGTAGCTTACAAACGCTGGGTGATAGGTGATACACCTGATATGATAACTTGTGAATGACGTTCTGACCTACATCTATATTTATAAACTTTATGTCATCCGAAATACGACAAATTATTGGTGCCTAGTTTGTGGTGGGGCTGTAAACTAAGAATTAAAACGTTTTAGCTGGGGAACTGTGAATGTTAATTAATTGATTTTAATCTGACTGAACTGATTTTAAGTTCTTGATGAGGATGAATTGTGTCACTGAGCTTTTTTTTTTGTGAGCGTTTGTATGTTCTCCACATGCATGCATGTAGTTTGGGGCTATGTAAACGAATGTCAGGCAAATGTGTGATCCACTGCTTATTCAACTCTTTAACATGAATCAAAGCATAATTACACACAAGATTCCAGCAGCGGTGCCTCTGAAGGAGTGTAGACAGGTTCACAGTTAATCACAGAGGAACACTCAGATATGAGAGATTTATTAACCATTCAAGCATAATTTGAAGTCTGTACCCTTTTCTGTATATTTTATGACTGGCAGCAAGAAAACCATGCTAAACAGAAAGCAAATTCCTGATTCTTCGCTTAACGTTCCCAGGTTCAAGAATCAGTTCATGACTTTGTGTGGGGGAGGAAGGTGTTGAAAACCTGCCTGAGGCGTGTAACGACAGCACTGGAAGATGCATCACTGCTGGGAAATCTGCTTCAGGAAAAAGCCTCAGTTTCCTCTGCAGAACGCAAGAAAACTGTTTAAAACTGGATCAGCAAGCTGGGGAAGGGATTCGTTTTTAAAAGAGATGACTTAGTAAATCACACAGGAAGGATTAATAGAGCAACTAAATGTCCAGAAAGGAAATTTCTTGTTTTCACATCTCACCCAAACTCATTATAACATTTAAAGTGTAATTTATGGAGCAGAAAGCAATTATTCTGTAACAACACAGGTATGAATGATAATTTTGCAATTGTTTTTGTTTAAACCCGGAAGAGAAAATGTCCAAGTTTCCAGTGGGAAGACCTGGAAAAGAACTGCCTGACATGACAGAAGGATTTGTTCAAGGGTATGATTATAAATTTATTTTTCCAATATTGTACTTTTGATTTGATCCATTTCACTTTTTATGTATGGGTTTAGAAAAAAAAAGGAAGGAAGGAATTATCCAACTGATTTTCAAATAATGTGAAGTTACTCTTTCAGTATAAATTATTACCGTATGTTCAGGTTAATACATTTCTTTTCAGGATTAAATCTGATTTATGAAAAGCTTGTGAGCTTTTCATGAATATAAAATATTTAATTGGACTACATGAGCTCTCTTGTCAAGCAGCTGCTTTCAAAAACAAAATGTTTAACTCCTCCATTTCTGTAATGACAGCAACAAACAATAAAAAGTTAAAAATTATTCCAGTCTTTCTTCTTGATAGATTTGTGTGTTTGTGTAACATGCCAAGCCTCTCGTCGCCTGACAGATGAAACCCTGGGTAAAGGGAAGGCGTATGATCTCAAGCACAACACTTGTTTCCTGCATAATCTGCCCTGCACTTGCATTGTCTGTTATCTGACTGAGACCTACTGAACAACTTACAGATCTACCAAAATGCTCAGGTAATTATTCCTGATTTATTTCATATGATATTTTTAAAATTTTTCGTCATGTATTTAACAATGTATGTCTGATTTGTTAATAATTATTTTTACCTTATATGAAAAGAAAAGATCAACAAGAGCTGTGGCATTTAAATTATTAAAATCTCTAATTATATTTTATCATACTGTTCTGATTATGAAAGTCATTTGAATAAAGGGTAGCTGTAATAAGTTTTCTGTTATGTGTGGGATCAAGAGCAAAGGAGAATTTTTAAAAAATGTGTTTGAGTACTAAAAAAAAAACAAGGAAATTTTATCTCTTTTAGAAATACTAGCCTTTCACTTGAGACATTTTTCAATGTAGTTTATAAACATCGCATTTGCTTTTTAGACAGATACAAACGCTCCAGTAGTTTCTTTTTGTTGAAGCTTTTAAAAGTACGTTTGTTTGCAGTCATAATCTAGAGAACAGATAAAAGTCTTCCTCAAGTTTATGTTTCAAGAAACGTTGATTTGTGGCTCCAAAGGTCTTGGCAGTTTGACAAATATTTTGCATAAGTTCCTGTAAGAGATTTTTTTATTTTTCCTGAAACTGTTGAAAGAGAGGAATTGTTTAAACAAAGATAACCAGATGAATGTTGGAATGTTGTGTTACCACAGCACAACTTAAAAAACAAAAGAAAATTTTATGCACATTTTTTGTGAAATGTCTACATCTGAAACTTTTTTGGGTTGTTTTAGCTTTATTATCCTAAACTTTGAAAGACATTTTGTTATGATCTGTGTTTTCTGTGTAGTTATTTTTTAGGTTTATCTGTGTTTTAGTTCATTTTCCCCTGTGAGTCTGTCTTCCCTGTTGATTGCTCCCCAGGTGTGTCTACTTACCTGATTACCCTCCCTGTCTATTTAAGTCCACCTGTTGTCTTTGTGTTTTGTCGGATCCTTGTCTAATGTCAGTTTGTCTAATGCTTTCCAGTAGAACTGTACAGTCCTGGTTTGCTAAGCTCTAGTTTCACTTGTTAGTTGCTACACCGTCTACAATGATAAATCCTTTCCCTACTTTTGTGACAGTTATCATTTGCAATTAGACTGAAAGAAAGTAAGTATGTTTGAAAACTATGAAAATCAAAATGAAAAAAACAAAAAGATGAGGTTCATCTATTGGGAAAAGGGCGGGAGGTGGTAGGAAAGGTCCAATAATCTTGCTGATGTTTTATTCATAGCTGAAAGTAAAAATCCAAGGGTTAAGTGAGACTTTTTTGTACTTAAATAATATTAGTTTATTTCAAACACTAAGTTTTGGAGAAAATTTAGAATGGGTTTTTAAATCTCTAAAACCTATACATTTTTTAGGAGTGTGCATGTTTTTGAGAGCCAGTGGAAGAAATACTTTGACAATTGCCAGTTCAGCACTATTATTAACAGATGTCTTTTTTTGGCATTGCAGGTTTGGTAAAAGACCATTTCAGAGAGTAGTCTGTGTAGTAACCTCTGTGACGGTGGGAACTCTTATGCTGGTCACTTTCTTTTACTATTCTGATGATCTCTCCAACTCGGACCACAAACTTCAAATTGATATCAGAAACTATGAATGTCACATGCTGTCCTCAGTCAGAGAATCCCCAAAAATTGACCCCTCACCAAGATGTGAAAGAAATATATCTGTTGAACAGATCCAGAACTTCAGCTCACTTCCTACTAACATTAAAGACCTCCTCTACTACCGTCACTGCCGACACTTTCCCATGCTACTTGACGTACCCAACAAGTGTGGTGGAGCCAATGCATCATCTGATGTCTTCCTTCTACTGGTCATCAAAAGTTCTGCCGTGAACTACGACCGCAGAGAAGTGCTGCGCAAGACCTGGGCCAAGGAGAGACTGTCTAACGGCGTGTGGATCCGAAGGATCTTCATCTCAGGAACGATGGGCACGGGTTATGAGAAGAAGAGACTAAACCAACTCCTCAAGCTTGAGCAAAGCAAGTACAACGACATAATCCAGTGGGATTTCAAGGACACGTTTTACAACCTCACGCTGAAGCAAATGCTCTTTTTGGAGTGGATGGAGAGAAACTGCCCACGGGCCCACTTCCTGTTTAATGGTGATGACGATGTCTTTGCTAACACGGACAACATGGTTGTGTATCTCCAAAACTTTGAACACAAAGGTGGAAGGAAGCATCTGTTTGCAGGTCATCTGATCTACAACGTGGGACCCATCCGTTCGCCACAGAGTAAATACTACGTTCCAGAGCAGCTCTATGAGTCCA
The DNA here is from genome assembly GCF_051168715.1 of Poecilia mexicana. Lineage (NCBI taxonomy): Eukaryota > Metazoa > Chordata > Actinopteri > Cyprinodontiformes > Poeciliidae > Poecilia > Poecilia mexicana. Next base: position 1,160,550 of record NW_028263383.1, on the reverse strand, counting down.
AGTTATACCCTGCTTACTGCGGTGGTGGGGGCTTCCTCTTGTCTGGCTACACGGCTTCGGTCATTTACGCCAACTCACACTCCATCCCCATTCTTCCGATTGACGACGTTTACATGGGGATGTGTCTGGCTCGGGCAGGGTTTAAACCGGAGCACCATCTTGGAGTGAGAACAGCTGGACTGCATGTTCCTGGCAAGAATGTTGATGAGCTTGACCCTTGTTTCTTTAAAGAAATGCTTCTTGTGCACAGAATGCTGTCAGGCGAGATGTATACTCTGTGGCACAGAATTCATGACCCAGACCTTCGGTGTGCCCCTCTCAATTCCAGATTGTAAACTGGATGCTCTTTTTTTTTGTTTTTTTTCCCCCCACTACAGTAGTGTCTGCTCTAGAGCCAGGCAGATCCTGTTGTAGATCCAGATCAGCTGGTTCCAGCAGTGGTTTTTCCTCTGAATTTCTCTAGAGCGGAATTTGATTTTCCACTCATACATTTGAATGTACAACCAATTTTTTAAGTTTCTTCACAACATATGGGTTTTCAATTATAGCTTACAGAAATAAAACTGGCTCAAACTTAGAGATGGTGGGGATATACATATAATTTATTCAATAAATATTAAATATTGTCATTATGGAGACAAATCGTTGTTCTGTGGTAAGCAAAATGTGCATATGGCAAGCAGAGTTTTATTTCATGTACATGATGTAAAGGATGTTGTATGTATTTTAAAGTTCTTAATAAAACAAGGTTATGGGTCTGGTGTCTCATAAAATTTATCCAAAGCATCTAAAAAAATATTTTATATAACAGAAGAAAAAATCCAGCCAAACCGGAGGGTAATCTGCCATTTCACACAAAATATAAAACTGTCTAGCGAGAGTTTGAGATGTTAAAAAGGAAAGGCTCATGCAGAAAACAAAGATTTAGTTCTGCCAAACACCAACTACACCAGATTAGAATCAAGAGAAAAAAGATTCAATTTGATTTTTTTTACAACATTTAAAAAGGTTATTGGCTCTAATGTAGAGCTTTTGGTATTACAGTATCAAAAATAATAAAGACACTGGTCCTGGGCCAGAAACTGCAGCCTCGCAGCCGATTGCCTATAACTTCTGGTTTCAAAACCATATTGCTAATATCAAATAAGATGCCTTACAGTCCAAGACTCTTTTTAATAAAAAAGCTGGACTTAGACCAGATAATAACAGCCCCAAGCCAAATGCCCCAAATCACAGATCCCCAAACCAGGCTGCTAATCCCAGGTTAGCTGCCTCATATTCCTTGACTGATTTTAATAAAGAAACTGATTGCAGACCAGATGCTGTTGGCCCCAAGACCTCTGGGGCCCCAAATTAGGTGATTTACAATCCTTGACTGTTTTACAAAAGATATCTGTAGAGGGAGAAACAACGCATCGGGTTGCATGCAAAGTGCAGAATTTTGCATTTATTTACAAGAATTAGATCAAGTAAAGATGGTGGCACAAATGTTTGTCAAAGGGAGATCAGTTTATAATATCGTAGCAAATCACAAACAGTTGTGCTCCAGAAATCACAACTTTCTAACATCACACAGATTGGGCTGACCACATGTGCAATCGAAGTCAACGGTCATCTGTAGCGCTAACGTTTGGCTAAAGCAGCGTGGAAACTGTGTGAATTCAACAAAACAACATTCTGGTTCAATGGTTCAAGTATGAGGTTGTGTCTGGGTAGATTGAGACTAGTCATTACAGAGATTATTTTATTGTGTCTAACCAGCCAAAAATATTAGTCACTGTAATAGCCACATTATTCTCTTCTCTTCTGCTCTTCACTGCGAACTGGTTGTTTGAATACATGTCATTTCTTGTTTTTATTTGAGTGAACTCATTCCTTTATCTGTTGTTTTTTACAGACATGTTTATCACCTTGATCATTCGAGAACAAGGATGTAAAAAAAAAAAACCTCATTACACATCATTGCACCGGATACAGCAGCCTTGGCCTTCATCACTGACACATTTTTATTTTTATGGTCATATGTGGACGACTTCTTTGTTATTTGTTGGCCTACATAAATCGAAACGCCACCAGGGGATATTCTCTTCATTGTGAGAACTTACTTTTACTTTCAGTGCCTGAAGTCTGAACTGAACTTGGAAAGAAATCTCTTTTCAACTTTCTGCTCATAGGACCAGAAGGAATCATTTATCTGTAAATGTTTTAATTGAGGAATCTTTTTACAGTTTTATTTACGATGGTGGTAACTTTTTTTTCTGTTTTGCTGCGAATGTTTTATAAACTCTGTGTGCTGCTGCCAGTCTTGGCAAGGACTCTCTTGTAAAAGAGATTTTAAATCTCAATGGGATTTTCCTTGTGAAATAATTATTAATAATAATAATATGCTCAGGCAACAGGACTCGCTCCTGTCAGACTGCCCCAGGTCAGCTATGTCAACAATGTGGGTTACCACTGTGAGCTTGTGACTCTGTACATGAATGAGTGAATGACTTAATGTAGTGTGACACACTTTGGGATCCTTTTGGACTTGATAAAGCACTATACAAGTACCGGCCCTTTCTAGGCCCTTTTGTACTGAGGTACAGCTTCACCTAGAGCGTCATCTTATAGTGAGAAAAGTATGGCTGCATGTCGTTGGTAGGAATATTGATAGACATGACCGTCGCTTTTATAAGGAAACGTTCCTTTTAGGGGGTTTAACAAGATCTCTCCATATCACAGTATTTCTTGTTGAGGTACATGCCATCTCGTGAACACTTGCCAGTTGCAGTCACCAGGGCTTTGCATGAAGAAGTTGACACTTAAATAATTTGTTTGGTAGCATTTTTGGTTTCCAGTATAAATCCAACAGTGTGACAGACAACATTTAAAAAATATGGGCAAGTACTCCAAGATGCTTAGATCCAAAAAGAGGGAGAAAGAATTGCTATACCAACTGCTGGATGGATATCTAAGGTTACATTCACACTGCAGCCTGGAGTGACCCAATTCCGATTATTTTTTTTATTTTTTTATTTTTTTTGACGTAGCCTTTAACACTTTCAAATGCGATTTGTATGTGTCCTGCAGTGTGAAGGACAAACCACCTGAAAGTGTGCAGTAGAGGGCGCAATAACGTCAGTGTTCTCAGTGTTTTGCCCTATGGTTTTGTCAACCGCCATAAAAAGAAGTAGTTCTCTGTGTTTGCGGAAGTGAACATGGATGCTAACGGTGAACATGGATGCTAACGATGTAGCTTAGCTTACACATCTGAAGTTGGTGTCCGACCGGAGCAGCATATTAACAACTTAATCCTCATTATCGTCCGCCGTGGCTGTTGTTTTTCTTCCTGCTTGCGCGTATCAGCACGTAGAATAGTGATTTTTAGGTCGCATTACGTCAACAAAAACAAATAATTGGTCACTTCAGGCTGCAGTGTGAAGGCAGCCCAAGAGTACGTTAAGTTCACAGTAGTGATGGGTCCGGCAACACTGATGCGTCGGCGCATGTGTCAAGCCCATAGACCAAAACCCGTGTTGGTGCGCGTATTGGTTTCAGCAAGTCACGTGACCGATACAGGAACTGTTTCGAAATGACATTAACGCGCCAAACTGTGTTTATAAGGAAGCGAATCTGTCAATCTGTCAAATGCATTTGCCAAACGAATTCTTAACCTTTTACAGCATCAACTATGGAGCAGCTTCAAAGGAAAGGTTTCCGCAGTGTGAGACCATTTTGACCTTATATTGGAAAATAAATTTGTTTTCATTTTTGTTGTTTCATCTGGTTCTTGTCAGTTTCTACTTGATCTATCTGAATCCAAATTCAGTTGAAACTGACTTTTAGTTTACTTTCATATTATGTTCTGCGGGTTAAGTGTCGCATATGTTTTAACTAAACTGTCTTATTTAAATAAATCCACCTTTTCAATGTCGAGGCATTTTGAGGCCAGGCATGAGAATGAAGTCCCAGATACACCTAGGATAACTCAGATACAGCCATTCTACAAATTACTCAATTGATTTTTATAAATTATTTCATATGCAAGGAACCCTCGCTATAACGCAGTTCACCTTTCATGGTATCGCTGCTTTGCATATTTTTTTGTGCAGTTTTTTCCCCCACAGTGTTCTGCGTCCTAATTGACCCTCCATCCATCCATCCATTTTCCTTCACCCTTGTCCCTCAGTGGGGTCGGGAGGGGTGCTGGTGCCTATCTCCAGCTCACGTTCTGGGCGAGAGGCGGGGTACACCCTGGACAGGTTGCCAGTCTGTCGCAGGGCAACACAGAGACACACAGGACAAACAACCATGCACACACACACTCACACCTAGGGGCAATTCGGAAAGGCCAATTAACCTGACAGTCATGTTTTTGGACTGTGGGAGGAACCTGGAGAAAACCCACGCATGCACAGGGAGAACATGCAAACTCCATGCAGAAAGACCGGGGCCGGGAATCGAACCCAGAACCTTCTTGCTGCAAGGCGACAGCTCTACCAACTGCACCACTGTGCAGCCCCCTAATTGACCCTATGATTGGTAAAAACAGTTTCCGTGCTTCTTCCCTACCTGAGTGCCAATAAAGTTACGGTATTTAATACAGATTGGCCATTCAGGAGATGGAAATTGAAACTTTGAATGCCAGCTGGAAAAACCTGTGGCCAGAGGCAGCAGAACCCGACCGGAGGGCCGCTTGATGAGATCCATCGCTCTGCCGTAGATACAGCTGTGAATCTCGCGGGGCAGCTTGGAGGAGACGCTTTAATGACAAGACTCCGAATCACAGGCCCGATTGATGAACACGCACATCTGCTGATCTGAAAACAGGCTTTGTTCTTTGGTTTCAATGTAGAGTATTTATTTATGCTGTGTAATAAATGTAAAAAATATAGGTAACTACTTCACGGATTTTGCCTATCACGGGTTATTTTCGGAATCAACCACTAAGAAAAACAAGGATTCGCTGTCAATGTAGTGTTTACTTAATTTTTTCTACAGCAGAAGTTTTGTCAAAAAAGAGTAACAGATTAAATTTCAAAATGTTGTAAAACTTTTTTTAAATAAAAAATTTGTGGAAAAAGAAACAGTCCATGCATCCTCATTCCAAACACATTCACTTAAATTTTCACTTTATGGTACATGTTCACATTATTTATTGACTGTATATCATATTTTAAATTTAACTGAAGATATGACATAATACAATATATAGTATTCAATAAAATGCAAAGACTAAAATCTTATTGTATGGACTAGGTCATCAAATCACTACGTTGCCTGAAGGAATTTTTAATGTCCAGCAGGTGTCAGTATTGAGTGACACAGAATCGTGGTACAGCTGACATTTCCCAGTTGTCCCAGTTGAGAGAACTGTCCTAAGTTCTTAAGAGATGAAAACAAACCAGAAAACGAAAGACCAGTGTGTTGAATTTGTGGCAAAAATCTAAAAAAAATGCTGAATAAAGGCGTTTAGAGGCATAAATTTGATCTTTGAAGTTTTCTTCAAGCTAATATTAAAGTCTCATCCCGTCCATTCCTGTTCTCCCGAAATCAGTAACATGTCTCGTTTTGTCTCAAGGATTGCCTAGTTCCTTGATAACAGAATATCAGGCTATGTGGTACAGGTCTTCAGTGAGCCCCCACAATGCCAGATTTGAACTGTTAAGGTCTTTTTCACACCAGAGTAGGTCTGGTTCTAGAGCCAGCCAGATGCTAAAGTAGAGCGGGTTCTGACTGTGTTTTCTTGCCAAAGGGCCAATCATTAAAATACTAAATTGAATTGCTCCAGTCCTCCTGTGGTGTTTGTTATGAGACGGGGTCATTTATAGCCCAGAAGTCTTTTACTCTGTGTGTGGTCCGGTGGGGTTGCTCTGACCCGTGCATACTTTTACAAGATTTTTTTATTGTGTGTGTGGTTTTGGAAACTGACGGTCTGACGGGACCTCCTAAGCGTTGCTCTAAGACTGCCGGAGGACTACAAGGTAGCTTGATTTTCATGTGACTCAGCTGCAGGAAAGACCGATGAGTTACTTGAGAAACAGGTGTGGCTAATCAGAAAGAAAAAAAAAAAGCCCAGAGCAAGAAAACTGAGGGAAGATGACTAACACAAGTATTCAAGGAAATAACTATCAAGAGACATACATGTCAGTTTCTACCCTGAATTGTGAGGAAAACTGGAATCTTTCAGACAGATACGACTGACGCCAGCCTAGTACTTTTCCTTTTATACCCACATGTTCAAGATTTTCCAAGCAGATATTGTGGTCAGCAGCACCAAGATCTAACAAAACTAGAACAGACATAAGTCCACTATCTGAGGCCAAGACAATATAATTCGTAATGTTCTCAAGTGTTGTTTTAGTGCTATGATGAGATTTAAATGATGTACAACTGTTTTCTCAATGACTTTAGAAAGGAAAGGAAGATTAGATATAGATACGTAAGTCATAATGTCAACTTTAATGTCACTTGAATTAAGAAACTTTCCATTCAATGTGTTTTGAAGGGTGCATATGGATATCCAACGTCTTTCAGCCGATCATATTCATCAGTACGTAAGAATAGCTTAAATGAAATCACTCAATGAAACGTTCACAAAGCCTTTTTCTGTATTATTAAACAGTGCCACTTGTTGATTGTTGTGTAATTTAATCAATAGTTATTAAAAAATGCACAGTGTCTTGATTAGAAGATGTCGGGTTGATTGATTCCAAGGCCCTTTGAGCAGATTTTAAATATATATATTTTTTTTCATGTTACATGGACGTGGACTATAGGTTCAGATTTATTTAAAAAGAACACTGATGAAGGTAAGTATAGAAAAAAATCTGTATAACAATGATCTTAAACATGGGGTATAAAATGCCATTGATCAAATCCAACAAATCCTGTTTGGTGCTTGATTGACTCGATAATTAAAACTGAATCCAAGAACAACCAGGAGATTCTGGCTTATCGACTGTTGTGTTATCAAAGGTGTACACGGATATATTCAAAGACTGTTCCTGCTTCTTTTCATTGGTATCACTGCATGAATAGAGCTATGAGTAAGCCTACCGTTTTTCCACCCCCCAGCCAATCAAAATGCAGAAAGTTACCTGTGTTTCCAGAGCAGGGACGCTCCGTGAAAGCTCTGTGATTCATATATTGCGTGCTTTGTGATAGGTTCTGCACAAAGCACGCAACCTAGTCTCCCTGTTCTTAGCAGAAAGCGGGGACAACATACTCGGCACACAGGGATGATGGCTCCCCATTAAATGCACCTTAAAGTTGCAGGAAGTTAGATATTTTTATCTGGTGTTTCCCCTTTTTAACAGCACTCTGGTCAACTAAAAACCACCCCTGCTTTTTTGTTGTTCCATAAATACTGACTGCTGCTTTCTGAAACCTCATAACCTACCAGAGGTTGTTTTTCCCCCTCGTTTTCCAGACAACGTTCACCTCTTTACAACCACAGCGTACACATCCTCTGATCGAGGACATGCACCATGTCACTAAATTCATCTTCTCAAACTGGTTTCGTGGACATGACAGGAAGTCTACGGCGCTTAATTTACTTTAACGTCTCACCACAGTGAGATTCAGTCAAGAAGTCTGAAGTTGTTCTCTAAAAACTAATTTCAACCTGGGGTTGACTATGAAGAATTAAGACGGTTTCTGGCGTGTCAATAAGATTTGAGGATGTATGGCTTAATTTACAACACCAAACTGTGTCCGACACTTTTTCAATGCACAAAAAATTATACTCTAATTCATTAGTAAAGTTAGAAATGGAAGCAGGAGTTTGCAGGAAACAGCAGAAAATATCTAAACAGAGGGCTGAGTCCAGGCAGAATTTGAAACCAGAATCTTCTTGTCATAAATTAACAGAGCCCAACATTTAGCACTGTGATGCTAGCTTCTCTTGTCATCGGGTTTAAAAAAAAAAAAATTCAGATGTATGTAGAGCTTGGTTATGTGTCGTAATGATCTGTTCCAGTTGCTTCCTCTAGGGGTCGCCCTTGCCTCCTTCCTCTCTATTCCCATCATCCTTCTCTCTCTTCTTCTTCCCTCCCTTCATAGCCCGTCTCAGTGCTCTCTCTCTTTTCCTTCTCCCTCCCAACTCCATAATCAACATCGTCTCTCCAGTATTTTAGTTATTCCTACTCTTTCTAATTTTATCTCCATTTTGCACACTTCCTGGGAAAACCTAAAGATTTCAGTATCCTTGTTCCTATGGGCTCTTGGAGTCCTGAATGAATGAGGCTTGTAGTTTCACGTCACAACCACAAACTTCTACGAGACGTTGAAGTTATTAGAGTTGCTATGTGGTATTGCGCCCCCCTGAGTCCATAAATGTCTCTACCACGTTTGCGCATTTTAAAGGTCTCGCTCATTCTTCTCAGTACATTTGATTACATTCAGCCAGATCTGATGAAGAGTGAACTTCACTTTTGAATTTGTTTTGTGATCTATGCATGTTATGTATTTTTGTCACAACAGACCTGAGTTGCAGAACAACTTGTCTTCCCAAATGCTTCTTAGTAACTTATCTGTCCTGCTTTGTTTTAATGAGAAGGTGCAGTGTTGATTTTCTGCCACACGTAGTATTTTGCATGTACACCATGAAATCATCATTTTGGCCTCACTTGACCGGCGCGCACGTGGTCTGTAGCAAACTGTAAACAAGATTTCTTACATCTTTCTTTCCGCAATGGTTTTCTTCTTGCCACTCTTCCATAAAAGTCAGATCAGTGGAGCGCAGCACTCACCAGCTCCTCCAGAGAAACCGCAATATTTTCTAGCAGGCTACTGACGTCGCACAGAACTGTATTTATCCTTTAATAAAACGACACATTTTACTAGAGTGGAGCCTTATCACCTCTTACTGGCCTTTTAAGAAGAAAGTACGGAGCAGATTTAGAAAAAGCATGCAGCACAGCCACTGTGCAATAACACGCCTGTTGTATTTTAGATTTGAGGCGTGAGAGTGCGAAATTACTAAACTGAGTGTGTGCTTATGTTACTCTATGCACCACCTTTTATAGAGTCAGGGTTAGACAGATGGCTTTAAAACCATGAGTGATGATGTGCCGAGCCAGTTAAGTCAGAATGTAATAGCCGTTGGATGAAGGCCTTGGAGACTAGACAAAACCTGGTCACAGTGTGCAGGACAATGTGACATTTCTAGAACCTGCAACAAAAAAGCTTAGAAAAACTGCTTTCAGCTCAGATATTTATTTTTTTATTTTTTTGTAGGTAAAATCCACTACTAATTTTGTATCTCATCAGCATGAAGTATATAAATAAACATGATAGTAGAGCATCAAGTTGTAGAGCAAGAGATGGAATCCAGCTGCAAGCTGCTGCTGAAGCGCAAGTAGCTTTTCTTAAAGCAGTTAGTGTGTGCTACGTAGGACTTTATTTGCATCACTGACGCTAATATGGTAACGCAAGTCGTTGGTTCCTGGTGATATGGTGCAACTTGGGCACTTCCCAAAACCTAAATTACAATACACCTTCTCTTAGTGCAATAATGGGCTTTCTGAAACAAAGCTCAGATCCTGTAGCAAGATAGGTGAAATTTTAGTGCAGCTGCATTTATAAATGTCAAGAGTAATTTCAGGAAATGCAAGAGAGTCTGATAAGTGTGGTCTATGAAAAGTCATAAGACGGTTAGGCGGGAAAGGCTTGAGTTTGCAGAAGTCGCATGCGCTCGCTGATCATTCACTTTTATTACAGGAATTTGATGCATCTTGACTTTTTATAAGTGTGCACACTGAAATGAAGAAGACCAGCAGAAATACCATGTGGCTCAGGGAGGCAGTAGGCACACATGCAACCATGCTGCATGGTTCTGCAAAAGAACCAAAGAAAAAAAGAACAAAAGGAAACAACTGTAGCAACATTCTTTAAAAAGCCTTACTCTCTGTTGCCTTTGAAGTTACAGAGACACACACTTTCACACAGAAGTAATTTACAGTGCATTTCCATTTTTCTCTCTTTTGTATATATATATATATATATATATATATATATATATATATATATATATATATATATATATATATATATATATATATATATATATATATATATATATATATATATACTGGTTGCTGTTCTGTAAGTTTACAAATGAGAAAGTTTCACAAAATAAATGCATGCAAAAAGCTGCATGCAAGTTAAATGAACTTTGCAAAAAAAAAAAAAAAAATAGAAATTCAACTTATTTCTAGGCTGAAAGTGGAAGCCTAGAAATACATCATCAAGCAACTAATCAGGCTGGCAGTTTTTCAGTGCTTTTCCACGCTGTGTTGCGGCCGTTCTGTCTGTGCAGTGACCTCTGTCTGTTGAGAAGTGACACCTCACTTGGGGTATTTGACAAACTGACACTCACTGATACAGAGTGTCCAACTCAGCTTGTCAAATACACTAAGTGGGGGGCCTGATCGCCGGAGAGAACGGAGGACAGGCTCTGCGGGTTAAATGAACAAATTACTTTTGTCGGCACAGATAAAATACACCATAAAACACCGAGGTCAGATGCATACCTTGTTTTGGTTTCTCCATCCCTGAGCAGATAATGCGCAGAATACCTTAGCTGTCGACCTGTCACCTGCCTGTGCTGAGCTTGATGAGTCGGAGAGCAGCAGCGCCAGCCGTCTTGCCTCTGAAGAGCGCTTTTGCAGTGATGACACTGAGCACAAGATAGTTCGTTTGACCACTGAGCTTCAACGCAGCAAAGAGGAAGTCAAAACAAGGAAGATAACTGCAAAGCTAGCGCTCAGGAAATATGTGGAAATAAAGTGTCAACATGTCACAGTTGTGAAATGCTGCTGAATGCTTTAATGGCTCAAAGTTTTTTTCTTTTTTTGAGACAGTAGTTTGAAGTAGGTTCGGTCACCGTTTGGCGCCTGTTTTGCGAGTATGAAAATGAATGCAGTGACTGCTAGTGGGAGGTTTCTGCTGCTCGTTTGTGTTAACTTGAAGTGTGAGTGATGTTTAATTGAGTTGGTACCGTCACTTTCTGCTGCTTGGTGTTTGAGTCTGTCAGGAGCATTAAACTGAGAAAGCATCGCTCACATTGCCATATACTCTTTCACACCACACTTCTTTTTTTCAGCAACTAAAACACACTAAGCACAATACTGTGAAACTTCCTCATATCACTCTGGGCCAGCACACAGTGAGTCACTCATAAGACTTCCCTTTGCAGCTACAACGCTACTGTAATACACACACACACACACACACACGCACGCACACACGCTCACGCACAGCAAGTGAAGTGCTACTGAATATGCTGTAAAGCGAATGGTCAGACTAACCGAGGCAACAGGACAGATTATTCCCGATTGGGATGTTGCCAAACAGGCTACAGGGAAAAGATGCCCAAAGAGAATTTGATTATTATCTCATGATGTGAACTATGTTGCTACAAGTCAGTGAATGCATCTTGAACATCTTTCAAACTGAGCTAAGCTGAGGTTGCAGCGTCTTTCTTTAGACTTTTGGCTGCTTTTTCACCATATTTTAGCCCGGTGTCTCAGCGTCTTAGGAGTAATGTGCATCTTTTAAGCTGCCAAATTTCCAACTACAGTTGAAACCAAAAGTTTACATACAATAAAAAGACACATAAACAATTTTTTTCTCGCTGTCTGAACTTAAATTAGACCCAACATTTCTTGTTTCAGCTTGGTTAGAATCACCTACATTATTTATATTTCTTAAATGTCAGAAAACTTAGCGGGAACATGTTTCAGAGATTTTCTCGCGACTTTCTTCAAACTCACAAGTTTAAATACAAAACTATCTTGTTTAACAATGTGGAAAAGCTCAGATGATTATGTTATGGCTTTGGAAATCTCTGATAGGCTAACTGTCACTTGTGAGTTAATTGGACACACATGTATTTTAAATCCACACTCAGAAAACAAAGTTTATTTTCTGACACAGTTGGAATGCCAAAAAAAAAAAAATGACCAAGATATCGGGAAGTGAAGAGTGGATCTCCAAAGTCTGGATCATCGTTGGGAACAACTTTCGGATACATTAAGGTCCTGCCACTCAGGAAAAAACCTTTACTTCAAAAGAAGCATACAAATTCAGGCAGAGGAGTCGTGGGTAGATCTGAAGAGACGTGTGTGAGCAAGAAGGCCCGTCTGGATTACTCCAGTTCTGTCAGGGGAAATGAACCAGAACTCCTACAAAGTATCATGAGAAGTTTGTGAAAAAAAAAAACCCAAAACGTTTGACCCAAGACGTCCTGACGCTGACCAAATGCTAATAAACTTCTGAATAACTTCTGAACAAAACATGTTCTTGCTGAGTTTGCTGGCATTTAGAAAGGATAAATCATTTTTGGTAAATATAACTGACCTAAGACAAGAAACTGGTCTGATTATGCTGTGTGTAAATATCTCTTTTCAACCGTATCATGAATCCATTCGCTCTCTTCTGTTTATCTGAGGTCAGAGGTAACAGGCCCCTCCACCCCACCACCCTGCAGTCCATCCTGAAGGATCCCAAAGGGATCCCAGGTCAGAGGAGATAAAAAGTCCCTCTAGTGTAATCTGGATTACAGACATTTCCAGAAAACTTCCTAAACCAAATCACCCTGAAGGCGCCCCAATGAAATGTCTGAAAACTTTGAGTAATGTTGTCTGTCACATCAAATCCCAATAAAATACACTGAAGCTCTTGGCTCGGTGGCGAAAGGTTAAAAGATTTACAGGTTCTCCGAATACTTTTGGCTTCACCGTTAAACATAACCATGAATGCTGGTTTGGACCTGAACTGTGCAGAACGTTAAAAAAAAAGAAAAAAAGTTATGCATCAGCATTTGCTATCGCAGGTTTTTGAACAGAAAGAAGCATTGAGCCATTCCAACAGAGTAAAAAAAACCAAAGACGTGTACATCCTAACATGATGTGAGCTGATATGACTAACAGGGCAGCTGGAGCAGAAGAAGAGGCAAAAGTATTAAAAGTTTTTAAAAATTTTTTCTTTGGTTATCTTTACTTGCACCAGCTGTTATTACTTTGTCATTGTGGTTAAGTGCAGAATGTAGATTACTGATAAAGTAGAAGAAGTTAGCTTCAGACTAAACTCAAGAAAGGGTCTGAGTATAACGTTAAAACACAAAACTAGTGCTACTTGTAAACAACAAAAGCAAAGCGAAAAAAAAAAGTTAAAGCCCTTTATTTACGGAGAAATGTCTTGAGCTCTAATATCTTCTTAATTAAAGCAGCTTTTTATCTTACTGTGAAACTTGACATGTCAAAGAAATGTATGTTTATTTTTAACGGGTTATTTGACAAAAGTGATGTTTGGCGAGCGTCAGTGTGACATGTCGCGGAGAAGTTTTATCGTTAGTTTTTATTCCTGCGGTATAAGCAGCGAAGCAAACTAACAGACTGACTCATTCTACTCAAAGCACTTCTCACTCTGTTAACTTGGTTCAGACAATGCATCTTATCTTAAAGCGGCAGTTTAGAGTGTTAACCATTTCAACACTCCTTTTGAGCCACTTCTACCACAGGCATAGGGGAAGTTCAAGATAAAAAACAGCATCTCTCTTTAGTGTTCAGTTGTTCAATTTCCTATTACAAAAAGAAAAAAAAGAGAAAATTGTTAGGTAAAACATTTATAATAGCACTACAGAACTTTTAGAATAAGTTTTTCTCTCTCTTTCTTTTTATTGTTCTTGCTTTTATGCATTTCTCTGACAAAGTTTTAAATGTTGGCACCCAGCCATGCATGCAGTAGCTTTTGGCTCTGGAAGCATGTGCTTAAAAAAACAAACAGCCAACAGCAACAAACAAAAAAAAAATCGGAAGAATTTCCACAGTCTGCACTTTCCTTTAAAGGTTTAAACTGTACCAACAGAGAGTTTCTTATTTACCTCGCCTGCCACTCACTGAGTTTGTTGTACATTTGAGTTTTGAGTCTGAATCTGACTGTTTCTAATGGGATTATTGTCACACTGCTGTGTGTGACATTTGTGGAAAAAAAAAATAGACTGAGAGATTGTTTTTGTTTTGTTTGTTTTTTTCCGGGGGGCGGAGGGTGGGGGGTTCCGACTAAGCTGTTTGCAGAAATATAGTTTGCAATGTTTTTAAAGATGATGCACAAGTCTTAGTGGTTTCCTCTTCTGTTTAGTGGTTGATATGTGTAGGTCTTAAACTTCAGTTTTAGTTTTTAACTAAACTTTAGCCAGTTAAATGCAAAGATATACGTTTAATTTAAATTACATTTGCGAGTTACATGAAGCTATTCCTATTCCTTTATACATGTATTGCGTCCAGAGAGTCTGACTTACTTGCTGGCAATAAAGTTGGTTATAACAGAGCTTCAGGATTTCTGACTCATTTTTTAAAGTGCTGCCACACCTTTTCTTATTTTGTCACATTTATTGGAACAGTGACGAAATAGAGCACAGTTTTGTGAAAGAGAAGGTCCCTAAACTGTGCGGACGTTTCTGCGTACCTGTTTCGTATAGCGTGTACGTGTTGGGATGAAGGGTGTAAAATGTCTGCGTAGCTCAGCTTAAGTATTATTGTTGTTATTATCAGGACATTGCTACTACATGTGGATAGCTAATAAGTTAGCTGGCTTATCTGGAGACCCCAATGTCGATGCTAAAGAAATGGATGTGTAAAGATGATGCCGGGGCAGAATATGTTAAATTAGATGATTGAAAATAAAAGTAAATGCGCGTCTTTCTGGTGTGAAAATGCTCCTAGGAGTGTCCTCCAAGCGTTGTGACTAAATATAGTGGATATTAGTAAGCTGCAGTTTGTTATCAACATGCGGTCATAAAAAGACATGTTTTTATTTTTTGTTGAATCTGATAAATACCAAATATAGCACCGACACTAAAGAGCATTTTGGCATTAATAGGGTGAATTTGCTAAAAACCATCTGATTAAAATGTATTTGAATTTCAACTGAAGGATCTTTTGCTGTGTCTGTAACTTTAGACCAAATCCAAAAGATTCTGTATCCTGCTGGTTTTGTGTTCTGTATTTGCCACTTTTCTCTTTTTCTTTCTTTCTCTTAAAGACTCTTCTTCCTCACGTTCTTCATCAGTTTTCAGTTTTAGGGTGTGAAACTGTGTTTGTTATTCAGTTGTCCTCATCGTTTTGTCTGCAAATATGGTTAGTAAAACCTGTTTAAGTCCAGCTTCTAAACCTTTAATGTTGTTCTTCAGTAGCTGTTTGATTTGCCAGTTATACTATTATCATCAGGAGAAATAAGTCAGCAGCACCTGTTTGCAGATGACGCCATCCTTTAATTAATAAAAGGGCCACATTGTGAGGCATGCTGTTGTTATTCTTCATATTGCCCTCCATCTGCTACAGGCGTTATTGTATCTTTTACTATTTGATTTTCAGGGTCCATATTAGGCATTTAGTTTTTGTTTAGTTTTGTTTAAAAGGGTATTTTAGGCTTTTATCGTCTTAACTTATCAGTCAGGAAAGAAAACTAGTTCAGACTAACTTTTTGACATTTTTCACTATGGTGACATTACTTACTCCACACCTATTTCCATTCTGTATTGTTACTATTTACAGTTTAGCACAAGTTCATCGCACACAGCACATCAGCGTGTGCTTTATTTTCTGTTTAGGCCTGAGAACCCAACAGTACTGCTATGTATTTCAGTTCTAAACTCTACTTTTGCGCAGGCCTGCAGCCTTAATGCAGATTTTCAGTTCTTGAATCTTGGTTTCTGTAGAATCTAAATGTATTTAGCTGCTGTCTCTGGAAGAGTTAAAAGCTCTTTTAAAGACGCCATATGCATGTTATGATTTTAACTTGTTTTCTGTATTTTTGATGTTTATGCAAACCTCAAGCTTGCAACTTCTACTTGTCGTACCTGCTTGACCGTGTCTCCCCCCAGAATAAAAATGTTAAAGGTTAAAAACAAAAATAAAGATCTAAATAACTTTTACATTCATTAAACAGATGTTATGAAGACGGAAAAAATGTGTTTTGTTGAAAATGAGCTAAAAACTTTTTAAACTTCCGCTGAGAGTGAATTCGACTTGAAATGAAATGAGCCACCTAGTGGAAGAGAGCGGAATTTGACATCACCGTGCCAGAAATAAGGAAATGAAGGGAGACAACATTTTTACCAAACTTTTATTAGTTGTTGCTGAATAGTAAAAACAGGGCAAAACACTGCGTCATGTTTACAGTTGTTCACGTTTCCGTTGTTTCTTTCTAAAGACCAAACACACTCAAAAACAGTTTGTTGCAATTATGCTTCAAGTCCTTGGACCGAAGGTATAAGACTGCTGCATAAACACGAAGGAGTCCACAACATTTGCATGACTTTTCTAATTTATTTGAAGACTTAAGGCATGATTTGTTGGAAATAGTTGAGACTGTTTATGAAATGCTTTAGAAAAAAAATCATTTTGTAAAAGGCATTATGAAAATAAAGTGTTGTGAAATTTTCATGATGAAAATACATTCTGCATTAAAGGGTAAATAAATTTTCCAAAAAAGGTCCTTAATTGCTACAAAAAAATATATATATATCATACATGAAATAAAATCAAACTTTATCAAATGGCATCAGAAGAAAAAAAGTCTTTTCATGCATATTTTTTGGGGCTTGGTTCAAGTATCTGTTTATGGCACAATCATCAAGCTATAGAGGTACAGCACACTTTATTGTCAGTTTTTTATTTTTATTTATTTGCCTTTTAACAAGCTGTGGTGTATAAATGTTCTTTTTTAACAAAGTGATACTATTGGCAAGGTTTGCTCTTTTTTTGTGTGTAGTTTGTCTTGTACAAAAGCATCTAAGATGTCCTAGTGTCAAACACGTCACACTCAAATAATTCCAACTACGACATACAAAAAAGTAGTTAAAAACATACAGTATATCAAAATCTGCATGCAAAAGCAGAAAAGGTGCCCCTCTTTTATGTTTCAAATTTTAAAGTGAATTATGATTTTTTTTTCCAGTGCATATCTATTTATTGCATTTAGGTGAAATAAATAGTCGCAATTATGGAGCTGAGCAGTTATAATCTAGAGAGAAGACCGAAACGCCACTTCAGTGAAATTCTTTCATAGTTTTATATTTATGCAGCTTAACAATCAAATATCATTAGAAATTAACTACAACTTTATAAACGCATAGTACAATACGCTTCAGATGTAGGTAACGGCTAGGAAGAGGAAAACTTTATGGCATTTTAGAAAAATGAGGAAAAAGTGAATTAGTCAGTAAATATATTACCCTTTTTGGGTTTATATGTGACCTTGAAAGTTTGCAAAGGATTTTTATGTTGACCAATCATAATTTGTCTGCACAGATCCAAAAAAAAAAAAAAAAAAGCCTAAAAAAAAAAAAGACAAAAACAGACCAAATGTTTGAAATGGTATTTAAATCTTTAATATCACATTATTGTGGATTGGGTCGTAAATACTGATGATCGATTTTGAAATAGTTGGCAGATTTTGAATGCAGACAAATGAGAAATCAATTAAATCTGCAAAAAAAAAACAAACAAAAAAACCAAAGAAATAGTAATAAAAAATAATACTGCTTTATTACGCTCTTCGTGGACAAAGATGCATACTGCACGTGTGTTGAACGCGGAGGAGAAGCCTCATGTCAAATCAAAAAGATAATCCAGCCTGATATGAAGAACTATTGCATGATGACAGCAAAAATATGCCTGCAAATCAGATTCCAAGCAGTGCCAAATTTATGCCTTCACTTTAAAATAGTGACAGAAAATATATAAAGAAACTAAAAGATCTTTGCTCAATAAGTCGTAATAGAGGCATAAGGCCTTTGAAAATATGCTACATAGCCCCTCCCCCTATCAGGAATGTACTACCAAAATACAGTATGTCCCTTTACAACCAGTGACTTGCCAAAAATTCTAATTTAGAAATAAAAACAGTTGGAATTTTCCACATCCATATTTGTACAATGTGCTGTGCTTTTTGCAGCTACGTCACGTTGATCTGATTTTGTTTGCGTACAGAAAAAAACTAAAACAAAAAACAAAAAAACAGCTTGAGTGAGGCAGGACTGCAGTCCAAGCAGCAGGGCCCCGGCCTAGGGGGCGGGGCCCGTTTTGCGTTGCAGATCGAGCGCATCACATGCATTCGAACTCGTCGATGCGCTGTTTGGTGTTGCCCGACCGGATCTGTCTGAGGGTCTTGTACTTGTCGCGTCCGGCTTTCATGTTCTCCGCATGGATCATGTCGTTCACCGTCTTCTTGGTGTCGTCTCGGGCGTTGGCCAGCTCTGAGCTCAGAGCCTAAGGGGGAAAAAAAACAACAAAAAACACATTTAACACAGCAAAATATGAAAAATAAATAAATAATACCGTAGCAAATAAAGGCTGGATGTGTTTTAATTTGATCCAAACTATTGGATCAAATTAAAACATTTGATCCAAGTACGAACAACCAATCATTAGGAGGTATAAACCAAGCCTTACAAGTAGATGTTTCTGCAGACGCTCGTTCTTCTCGGCTTCGGTCATTCGCTCCTCTTCGCTGCGGTCCTTGTACGTAGCTGCAGACGTGAACTCGGCGCTAGCCTCAGCGCTGCTCTCGTCATTCTCGTCATGCTCATTCTCGGCGTTGAGTGGCTCCTGGACATGGGCCGCCATCACTTTGTTTTTAAGCTCTTCTTTGGTCTTCTCCAGGTCCTCCTGCACTGTGGTGGCCTGAGGGTGACAAGAAATGATAAGAGGCCGGTCTGGTCATTATTTACGGCCCTATAAAACAGAGTTTGCTTTCTTTGTGTGCTTATGTCTGCATATGGGAGGGTATCAAAGGAAAAAGGAATGCAACATGAGCCGATAGTGGTGCCAGCAACAGAGATCGGAATGTCTGAATGCTCAAAAACTGCACAACATGGAAACTTGGCACAACCGTTAAGATGTTAAACAGGATTTCCAGCATTTAAAAAGAACTTTAGTCACACTAACAGGAAATCACCAATAGCCCTGGCTGGGCTTGTTTTTGATCGTAATGAAACCCAAGGGGAACCTGGGAGCTTCCAGCACACAGCACACAAAGATAATCTGAAAACTAGATTTATTACATTTTAACCTCTATTGACTTATTTTTAAACATGCAAGTTGAGACAATTTAGAAGCAGAATATTTTCACCTCTTTTTATTTCCTCTAAATCGTGTTTAAAACCAGGTTAAACCACTCTAAATGACAATTCATCTCTAGGCGTGTAGCAAGATGACAACTTGCGATTTTAAATGACCACAATGACCACAGTGTTTCTTGTCGACGTTACATCCAGCTAATAAAGCGCTAGCTAGCTGACTGCTGTTAGCATGTTACTTCCTCTGCTGCAGGGTAAGCTATTATTATGAGCCTGAGATAAAAAAAAAGTGACTGCTTTGAACTCCACACTGTTTGTCTATGTTTGAGACAGGAAGTAGTTCTTAAGTTGCCTAGCAACATCTTGTCATCAGGGTGGTTGATAGCATCTATTAATCTGAAAGTCCTACTTTCAGATTCTCTGAAAAAGTAACACTGACATCATAAGAATGGTGCCTAATTCTTAGAATATGAAAAATTATGAATAAGAATGGTGCCTAACTCTTATGAATAAGAATAATTATGAATAAGAATGGTGGCTAAACATCATTCTTATGATGGCTAACAGCTGCTAACAGAAGTAAAGTTAGCAAGACTGAGCTGCATTTAATCTCTTTAGTTCATCTACAGATCAACATGTAGTTGACTTTTCTTAGAACACAGTTTGAAATTCTATGTCTGAAAATAATGAAGATTTTTTTAAGCTAGGCAAGTTTTAAAAACCTGACCTAAAGATTTCGCTCTAATTACAAATGAAATCCAAAGTTTCAAGGGGTTCTGTGTAAACTGGTTCTCCCAAATTACTGCTGAAATCTCATCTTGTTCTTCTGAGCTGGATGTATCATTACATATACGACACATAAGAAAATCATTGTTTTCCACTGAAAGGTTGGTCGGTAGGAAAACGCCACACTACTGCCTTCTCACTTCTCGCCACATGGTGGCTCTAGAGTACATGGTTTTTTTTTTGCTCAATAGTAAGAGGCATTGAAGGAAAAAATCAACACGGCTTGCTCTTAATTCCTCATTAATATGTTTCTTATGCTTACTTTCACACATAAATATGACTGTATTGCATAAAAATGAAAAGAGTTATGCATATCTGCTGTCCTCATCAGTCAGGACACAAATCTCACTGCACAGACACTTTCAAGTCACACAGATTAAAGCTATATGAATAATGTCTGGCAATGTGCTAAGGCCTGTCACGATAACAGATTCTGCTGGATGCTAAATTGTCGATGTCCCCGTGGGCAAGGCACTTAACCCCAAGTTGCCTACCGATCTCCGTATCATCGGTGAATGCAAGTGTGAGCGTTAGTGAGAGCAAACGGGTGAATGTTGCTCTAATCTAAAGAGATTTGAGTGATCAAAATGGAAAAGGAAAAGTAATTAATTAATATAATTATAAATGAATTATGAAGTTCCTGTAAACAAAAAATAAGAAGCCAGGTCTCCACACTTTGCCGTATAAACGTGACATTTTTCCCCCAACAGTATGGGAAACATGGACTCAACCGAGACCAGAACACGTGTTCAGTATCTTTTTGTCCAACTAAGATCAGCAAGTTGAGATATCATAAATGTTGGAACGTAAAACACAACATTTTTCAAAGGGAAATTTGCCACCCGACACCTGTAGAGCTGTGTATCCTATGAAGTCAAATGTGTGGAAGAAAAGAAGCAGAAACGTGGACCACACCTTCTGCTGCCACTCATTTGCCTCTTCTTCTTTCTTCTTCTTAGCATCCTCCAGGAGAGAGATCTTTGAAGTCAGCTCAGCCAACTCTGTGGCCTAAAAACGGTAAAGAAAAAAAATCTTATGGCAGCTGAAATCATTAGCAGATTGTTTTAGACATCACACCACCATGTCTGTCGTAACGGACCAGGTGCTCTTGGTTCTTCATCTGGTTCTCTGACTGCTGCAGCAGTGCCATCTTGGCTTCCTCGGCTCCCTTCAGCTCAGACTCCAGACGTTCGGCCTCCTCCTGAGAACGCTTCCTCTCCTGCTCCAGCTCCAGAGCCCTCTGAGTCTGCTCCTCCAGCTCTGTGCACATAATCAAAATTAATGGCAACAACAATCTAAAGCAAACGTTGCTTTATTGATTGTAGAGCAGGAGTCTGCAACGGCAAGTCTTCGAGGAGCAGAGGAAGTAATTCTGATGCCGGTGTATTGAACCAGGGATGCATCTAAAAGTTGCAGGAGACCAGTCCTTGCGGACAAGTCTTAAATAGACTTAAAACTTTTGAGTAAGTTTTACTTGGTTGCTGAAATGTTCCCCACCTTGTTGGGCTTTTTTGGTCTGATCTTCAATCTGCTTCAATTTCTCCATCAGCTCCTCCTTCTCTTTCTCAATCTTTTCCTTCTCTTTTTCTGCAACCTCTCTTTTCCTCTTTTCGTTCTCCAACAGAGCCCTAAGGGGGGGGAAAAAAGGAGAAGGTATGTCAGATTGTTCACCGTAGTTTTCAACTTAAATACATACAGTGAACAGAGACTTTGGAAACTGGGATATTATTTATTTCTGTTGTCAAATTCCACCATATATTTGTCCGTTGGTACCTCTCCATCTTTTTGTGGTTCTTCTCCTCCCGAGCCTGCGCCTTCATCTGCTGTACCTCGATGGTGTCGGGTTTGCGGCGGCGCATGTACAGCTCATGGTTGCCCATGCACAGAGCCAGGATGCGTTTGTTGATGCGCAGCCTCGGAGCGTAGAATACAAAGTCCTGCAGTTTAAGTACAATTAAAGATTTTTTTTTTTTGCAAAATGTCAAATGAAAAATACATTTTAATGATATTATTTACACTAAAACATACTGGTGCTTTCTTGTCAATTGGTTTGATGACAAACTTCTTGTCGTTGAAGGAAATGTTCCTAATTTCACTCCAAGGAAATCCAATTTTGGGCGTCATTCTGTTAAAGGTGGAAAGACGTAATTAGTTATTTATTCATTTAGTAATGTACAAATTATTCAGACAACAAAAATACAGAGTTGGTAAATTTTTGGGCTTAAAATCCAATAAATAAACCAGGATCATTGCTAGGGATAACTAAATGCACAATTTCTTTTTTCTTTTTTAAAAAAAAAAAGTCTCACAGTTTGAGCACATTAAATGTGGAGTCCGCCAAGGCGTTGTGTTAGGCCCTAAACTCTATATCAAGCATTTCATTTTACTCTGTTTAGGGAGCAAATCTCAAATAATAAAACAGAATTTACATGAATTCATGTCATATTGTAGTAGCATAATTTCTAGCTGAAAAACGTCGCCATTAAATTTGGTACATTTACTTGATGGAGAAAAATAAGCAGATCCAGAAATTGCTGCAAGAAAATAACTTTTTTTCCATAATTATCAGTAAGTTCAGTCAGATTAAAAATTTAAAAGTTGAAAAAACTGGAATAGTGTCAACAATTTTCCATAGAAAACTGCGGCAAAGAGTGGCATCTAACAGTTTTCATAAACTGTTAGTCAATATCTTCATGCAAACCTGCTGTTTGTTGCATGGAAAATAGCCTTCTTTGTCCTAACAAGACAAACCTACAAGGACTTTTCCTGAAGCAGCCGAGCTTTGGTCTGATGGGAATAAAGTTGATTGTTCCACCAACCACAATCCCCAAACATAAATCTTTTAGAAAAACTTTGAGGTTTCCCTTCCAGTGTATGCTCCAACCTTGAAAAATGCTACTCAAAAGAAAAAAAATAGTACTTATTTTCACAGGGGTGCAATTAATCTGAATGAAAAATCTCCTATTTGCTGTTTTTTTTTTTTTTTTTTTTTTTAGAACAAATAAAACCTAAACCAAGACAATGACTTACTTGTCATTCTGTTCATAAATGTTGAGACCCAGAGCATCCACTCCCAGAAACAGCTCAGTTCCTTTCTTGTTCTTGATGTTGAAGTAGTTGACTCCATACATCTCCAGGTCCTGGGCGATCTTCAGGTACTCCATCATGGATTCCTCCCTGCAAACACATGACTGTCAGCTCTCGGTTGGACCCTGATCAGCAGTCTGAGCTTAAGCTATAAGCCTCCAGTCGAAGGTAAAACGACAGAGGTAACGTTTCTTTCACTTTGACAGAAAAGGTTTTACTAACCAAAGGCACAAAACTGGCGAAACAATGTGCAGAAGAACTGCATTTAAAAGAAGAAGAAGCTGAAGCAAGAGTGAGTCACCTCATCATGCCCTTGTGTTCTTCATGCCACACTTGAATCCTCTCCTCCCACTGCTCTTTGTTGAGTTTGTGCTGATCCAGTACTCTAGGAACATGGGACACAACCGTGCGTCATTCGGAGCGCTAAGACCAACAGCCAGACAAACGCGACGACGGGAGAGGAAGGATAAAAGCAGCGCTACCTCTGAGGGAGCAGGTTTTCACTGCTCAGGTAGCCCGACGTGTGCACCTCCTTGTTGTAGTCGCCGAACTTGGCCTGCACGGCGTAGGAGGCCAGGAGCACCGCCGTCTCCGGGGGGCAGTAGATGTCGTCGTTTAGGATCGCCTCCTTCACCTGCAGGAAGAAGAGCCGCTGTGTGGCATCCTGGATCAGCTCCTCCGTTACGTCCTCAGGGAAGAACTTGGCACGGAACTTGAAAAAGAGCGGGTTTTCCTTTCTCACATCCTGGGCTGTCACCTGAAACACAAGAAGAGGTCAGAGGTGAAGGGTTTACAACTAAGGATAGCATAAAGAAGAAGAAGAAGAAAAAAATGAAGAGCTCACCTTCTTATTGAGCTTCAGCCAGGTAGAGAAACCCTTTGTATCCTGGTACTGGAGTCCAAAGTACCAAACCTCTCTTAGTCCAATGGTCTTTACCACCTTAAAATGTAAATAAATAAATAAATAAATGGATCATTTGTCTACAAGCTGTCACTGAATATGTTTTTCTCTAAATGATTCAGTTTCCTACCACATGCAAAAACATATAAATGTTTGTTTAAACTGATTGTAGGTCGTAGTATTCGTACTCATACAGGTTCTGTGATGGACTAGCGACCTACCAAGGGTGTACCGAACACTTCGGCACATCAGGCCCAAAGAGGATGAATAAAATAAACACGCTTTGGTTCGCCTGTTCTCTTAATTGATATGCAAGTAGCTATACAGCCAATCAGATGGTAGCAGTGCACTTAGGAATCTAGTGATCAACCAAGTTCATTCAAGGCACACAGAGAAGCATCTCTGTGCGCAAAACACATCAAACCTCGAAGCACGCAGGCAAAAATAAATGCTTAGAAAAAGGGAATCTATTGTTATTGAATGATGCTTCCTTTGGGCAGCAAAGAGTTGTTTAAACAAAAGATTTTCATCACATTTTGTTTTTTATAAATAACTAAATTAATATCAATAAATCAAGGTCGTAATGAGTAGATTCGCTGGAAGCAAAAATATTCAACATTATTTTCACTGTGACCCACTAGAGGTTAAAATTAGGTTTAGATGTGACCTGATTAGTAATACGTATTCACTGCAGTATAAATGTCATTCAAATTTTGAGCAAACTATTAAACTGTTACAAAATACCAAAAAAATGAAAATGCAAAATTTACATTCAGTGGTTTTGAGCAAATCAACCAGACTATGCAAAGCGTAATTTTGCCAGGTACTGATGCTATGAAGGGCTGCAGCAAATAGGAAGCAAAGGTTGAAAAGTAGCATAGACCACACATCTCAGAAACATGGCGAGAGGCTTTCCAGGAGTTGTACTTTTGGCGATGTTGCATGCTGAGATGTAGAGAAATAAATGCAATTCTACATCGAGTTATGGAAATATCTGGGAAGACAACTGATCAGTTACGTGAGGTAAATTTTCACTGCGTTAGAACATATTTGGTAATTGTGCTTCCGTCTACCCTTTGGTGCATTAATCATTTTTCCAAAAAGCCCAAAACCACCTCAAGAGAACATGAAAACTATTTTTGAGAAATTAAGGAAATTATTTCAAATTTTGCCATTCCTGTCAACCTTTTCTAATGCAATACTTCAAAATGCACACTAAAAAATGCTGATGGAAACACAATTTGTGGCATACAAGTATAACCAGTCACACATTAACAGAGTACAGTAAGTAAGTCAGTTTGTATCATACCTGGTCAAAGAGTTGCTTCCCCGTTGTGCTGGGCTGAATGGCAAACTCCAGTTCAGCATCCATCGTGATAACACGCACACTGACCTGATTGAACAGAGAAAATATAAGAAAAAATATTTTTCTTATTTCTTATGTTTGGGTTACCATATAGGTAACCCAAACATCACTCTTTACAGATTTAAATCATTTTACCCATAAGAACATGTAGGTTAGCAAAGGTTAGCAACTGATAGTGTAAGAGTTGAGCAACTCCATTGCCATCACAGCCATTCGGCTTGACGAAGTGAGTCATCAGTGCAGACAGAGCGTCTGCTTACCATATCATGAGATTAGGTTATGCTATAACCTGAGATTGCTATAAAATTTAATAGCATTTCTACAAACTTCTACTATATGTTCATGTACGATGCTTTGCTCTCTTAAAGCCAGTTCAAAGGTTAGTTGGTACATGTGGCTGCTTAGAGATCCTTGCATTTCACAGGACAAACCGTAGAACTGAATGTTCATGAAGACAACAAAAATATGAGCGTGTTTCCATGATTTATGGAACCTTTTGACACTGTGGTTATTTTAAGGTGTCCATTTTAATATTGGTCCTGCTCTTTTTAGCTACCAAATTCAACAAAGAGAAAATCAACTCCATTCATACAAATTAAAACAATAAAATGGTTATCTAATGCAGGCAACATGTGTACTGTTTATAAGTTTTTAGTAAAAATCTGAAAATCCCTTCTAGGAATTAATTGCTGGCGTTTTGTGATTAAATTTAAAACATGTTATAGTAAACATAGAATGTAAAAACCCCTGGTGGACTTTTACCCACTTGTGGTGGGCATCCAACTGGAATTAAGGCCCCGTGCAACTTTTAACCTAAATAAACAGAAGAAAAGGATCTCTGTCTTTGTGTCAACAGCTTAAATAAAGCTCTGGAAAAAATTAAGAGACCACTTAAAATGATTATTTTTTCTGATTTTGCTTTTTATAGGTATATGTTTGAGTAAAATTAACATTGTTCTTTTATTCCATGAACTAAAAGAACAACATTCCAAGCAAAAATGTTGCTTTTATTATCAGGAAATGAAAAATGGTCAAAATCATGAAAAAGATACAGTGCTTTCAGACCTCGGATAATGCACAGAAAACAAACTCATATTCATTTAGAAACAATAATGCTAATGTTTTAACCCAGCAAGAGTCCAGAAATCACTACTTGGTGGAAAAACCTTGATGTTTTCAATGGGGTTCAACCCAGTAGATTCTTTTTTTTTTTGCCCCCAGAGCTGTGTACTATTAAAAAAAATGTTAAGATGTATAATCCTGGAGATAGAAATAGGTTTTATTTAAAACAGAAACACTGTACTCATAGGAAGCCATCTAATTATGCATTATTTAAAAACAAACAAACAAAAAAGACATTGTAGTCCAAGCAAAGCTGCCACCACCATACCAATTCTGTATTGTTTTACAGAGTGAAATTTATTGAAAACCCTGCCTCATGCTTCCACACTGCGCTGATAGTCTCTGCCAGTCTGGCTTCGAGTGTAGAAGTTATCTACAGGAAGTAACCACATCCTCTGGAGGCTGGGCCGTGTGAGGCAAGACGGCTAAACACTGATGTCTCATGAGAGTCGTCTACATCCTGTCATGTATCAAAAAAGCCAGCACGCTGCTAAACTTTCTGCTCTACTAAGGCCAAACAGTTATCAATTGATTATCTCTTCAGGGAGCAAATTCTATAGTTCAGATAGTTTTTTTTTTCGTTTTTACACATGGCCAACATTTGGATGTGCTTATCTAACCTCTTAGTCTCTCTCAGAAAGGTCACCCAGAGTCAAAAATGATTTGGTGCTTAGTAAGCTGACTCTGTTGCTTTCTCTGTCAAAGAAGACTTAAACAGCAGCACGCATCCCTATTGGGAAATAACTGTGCAGGCAGAGGCCCACGCCTGCCCTGAACAACAATGGTGTGCATTATTTCCCAGTTGCGGGGCCTCGATTAGAGTTGCGTTCTTTCCCAACCATGTCAGCAAGACCCCATTTTACTGCTCAGGACACTTTCTCCTCTGCCACTTCCTGTCATCCGCTGTAGTTAAAGACTCCGAAGTGAAGCCTTCGAGCTGAGTCTGTTCTCTGAGTCAACAGTCAGATGAAGTAATTTATTTGTAGAAACATTTAGCCAATCCCTCTGAACATGGCGGAACACCTTTCAGTTTTTTTTTTTTTTGGTTTAGAGCAGATAAGAGTTCAGCTCTGGTGGTGATCGAGAGGTTTCATTTCCGGAGTGAGAATGGTTAATCTTGCATGAAAAGGGAACTACGCATCTAAATTTTCTGCCTGCTTAGGGTGTGTCTCTTATGGCCTGAACTCAAAAACACTTCAGAAGCTATTATTAGTACCCAGTTGAAAAAACACCACCCTCAGGTCCATGAGTTAAGTTTCTCTGGCTTCTCTTTTTTGCTGTTCCCTTCATTGAATCAAGTTATATTTGATCATTGACTTGTTACTGGCTTGTGTAGCTTCTGTCAAGGTTCCTTAAGCATCCTGAATGGCATCAGCTGTATTTGTTCCATGCTGCATGCCATGCTTTTTGCTTTTAGCATTTTACAACCAATGTATCCTACCAACACTGGCAGCATTTGAATCACTGCTGGCATAATTTTTTTTTACAATATTGGCTGTTAATTCCCAACAAAAAGCAGCAAACTTACAGCTTTTGAAGCAACAGTGCATGGGGGAAAGTTTTTTAATTTCCTCTGACTGCTAGTTGTTCTTCAGTGCTAATGCTAGCTAGCTGCAACAAGTACATTTTCAGTTTCCTTTAAGACTTGCATATCTCTGTCCTACTCTATTACAGTGCTTCAGTTAACATTTTTGTTAGCATTAGTGCATTAGTAAGTATATAGCAGCTTGACACTTAAGTATAAATTGTCACGGCTATATACTTAAGCTTTGCTAATGGCTAGCATGCTACAATGCTCAGAATTAAAATGAAAATGTTTAAACGGCATCTGCTATTGTTAGGGCTGAAGTTTTATTTCATCATTGTCACACAGGCAGTTAGGAAACATAAGGTTACAGCTGTCCATTTTTATTATACCCTCATTGTACAATATTAAAATTCAAACAAATTAACAGTTTTGAAGAGCAACATATCCATTGGAGGGCAACTGACAATATTTTTTTAAATTTGGAATTCGACTCGTCTTATAGCCTTGTTCACATTTTGAAAAAAGAGAAAAGTTGAAATAATAAACAAAACCATGTCAACAGCAGAGAAAGGAGTGCCCAGAAACATTAGCAAAACCAATGATTTAACCAAGCGGTGCCAGTGGCAGCCATGACCAACCCTATACATTTTCAAAATCCATCATGTCAAACCGTTTATGGACCATAACAATTATTGATATAAATTGTAAGATAAAAAAACAGAGTAGACCTATAACAGAGTTGTAAGGAGGTAGAGAGGGGTTCTTTCTGATATAGACAAAATTTTCACTCATCCCCAATAAGACAGATGTCAGGAACTACACTAAACCACCTTAAAATACAAGGATTTTTCTAATCAAATCACATTCCTTTTGACCTGCCCACACAGCAGATGTTCTGGGATTCTGTGAAGAGTAAAAAAAATGTTGTTGGAATGCTGGGGTTCTGATAGGAGGAAGAGGAGGAACACGAATGAGTCAAGTTCATGTGAAGGTGAACAGCGGAAAATACCCCCAGTCGCACTGCCAGGAAGAGGAAGAGAAACTACTGAAAGAAACCGGATGGTTTAACGATGAAGAGCAGAGCAAAAAACTCTGATACAAGATGTCCTTTGATTGAACAGTACATCCAAGTTTTTCAAAGCAAAACACTCTGAAGATTAAAATTCATTCTGCACACTTAATATCCTTGCAGTCAGTTGCCCATGATGCATTCTCCACAGCGTTATCTCCCTGTGCGGTTCCCAACCACAACCCTTTCAACTCAAGCCAAGTCAACACATAAGATAACAGCAAGAGCCTTTGGAAAACAAGAAGAAACCAATCTGTTCATTGACTGCAGCGACTGGTGACGGGTGAGAAACGTGGATAAGTCAAACAAGGTCGACTTAACTCCAGCAGCTCCTAAACAGTAGGACTCCTTGATAACCAGATAGTCCACTTGATTTCAGCTTGAATAAATAAAAAAAAATGTGTGTGTCTTATCTCATCCAGTGAAGTGAAATGGTTATTTTAAAATGTTAGCTCAAGATATTTAACATCTCAGCCAGGAAGTGGGAATCAAGTGAAGGTATAGAAATAACACACAACTATTAACTTCAATATTTACAGCAAACCAACAGAGAAAACCACTGATGGGGAAAAAAAAAACACAGTTCAGTCTGTAGTCGGTTAATATGTCAATCAGTAGAATTAATTAGTCTTACACTGCTGCACGAGAGTGGGGGGAAAAAAATCTGATGGTCTAGTTTAAACTGAGTGACAGGAAGATGGTCGGTGAGAGAAAAGGATGAGGTTTCCGCCAAGGCAGGGGACCAAACGGCAGCGCAACTGCTTCACAATATCACCGCAAGCACTGAAAAACTAAGCTGTCGCTGACGATAAAATCTAAAATCACAGTGCATCTTCAGATACTGTTGTTCATCTGGTAACTTGTTACTGTAGTAGTGATGTGCTTGTTATTGGGATGGACCGATAATCGCTGGTTGGTCCTAATCACCGAAACTGTCAACGCACCTTTCCAAAGTGCTAACCTTTTGCTTAGCAACAGTGAAGATTCAACTTTAGCTACCGTGTTACCCCGATAGTAAGACACCCCCGATTGTAAGACGTATCGGGGGTTTCAGGGGGGTCGGCTAATATAAGCCGACCCCCCGATGAGAGGTGTTTCAGGGGGGTCGGCTTATATTAGCCGACCCCCCTGAAACACCTCTCATCTAGCTGCGCGCCGCCTCCTGCCCACGTCCGCACCGTCCCCCTCTCCATACGTCGCCGCGTCTGCCACCTCCCTCTGATCTTAATGAGCGCCGCCTCCTGCCCACTTCCGCACCGTCCCCCCCTCCATACGTCACCGCGTCTTTCGCCTCCGTCTGATCCAAATGAGCGCCGCCTCCTGCCCACGCCTGCGCCGTCCCCCTCTCCATACGTCACCGCGCCGTCCCCCTCTCCATACGTCACCGCGCCGTCCCCCTCTCCATACGTCACCGCGCCGTCCCCTGCACTTGTCACTGCCGTTAATTTTATGGTTAAAACAAAAAATTCGACAATTTTTTTCCAATATAAGACATACCCCGAAAGTAAGACAGTGGGGCTTTTGGGGATAAAAAGAAAGTAAGACACTGTCTTACTTTCGGGGAAACACGGTATTTAGCCATCACTGAACTCAGAGGAAGACCTTGAGGTGTAAAAAGCATTGCATAAGTAAACTATTTCATGTCAACAAAAGTTACATGCTTTCTGTTGCTGCAACAACTGGAAGCTAGACAGCAGTGGGTACATACTGGTCACTTCACTGCGACTTTATACACGTGCAACTTTTCCATGTATGAAAAGAAGTCGCTGAACCAGAGTCACACCACTAAGGCTGAATGAATTGCAGCAGATTTTCTCCGTTTTCTCCCTTGCTAGCTTCCAACTCATAAGTCGTGGAACATGCAGAGGTTTGGAGATCTCAGAGGTAACGTAAGGCACTGCATCTTCTAAACAGAACGCTTACAGAATCATGTTTATAGTAAACAAAGGTAACTGTGGGTGGGCAATGAGTATTTAATACTTAAAAACTGAATTATCATGAAGACAATCAGCTTTAAGTAATGTTTGCAAACCCCATCTATCTATCGTCTTGTGTTTATCCAAGATGGGGATTTAAGGGATGGAAACCACCTCAGTGACGTCCTCCACCTCACTCTGGGGACGTCAGACAGGATAAATAATCCCTTCAGGTACTTCTGGGTTTTCCCCAGGTTCTCCTCCCAGTGGGATGGGCCTGAAAATCCTCCAAAGGGATGGACCCAAAAGGGGAATTAAGACTAGATGCCTGAACTACCTCTATCTACTCCTTTTGATGCAGAGCAGCAGCAGCTCTACTGCTCTGCTGTACTCCTCCCATAAAAACAGATCAATTTAAAAGGATAATTAGATATATTTAAAAATAGGATTAAATTAATATTTGCATCACTTAATGTAATCGTGTACTGAAACAACCCATTTGATAGTAGGTATGTTTTATTTTTAGAACAGTTTTTGTGTTTATAAGACTGACTCAATGCATCACCTAAATGACATAACAAATAATCACTAATAATTATTTCATATCACCAAAACTTAACGTAAAAAGCACGCCTCCCTAACGTAACACCTAAAAAGCACTCAAAAATGTCAACTCTAAATAGTTTTAAAATGGCAAAACAAACCCGGTCTTACAGTGACTGTTCTCTCACATGGTGCGACGTCCTAAATAATTGATAAATGATGATTCACAGCAGGCAGGCTACAAAAATATTTCCAGTACTGTTCTTATATCGTTTTAAATCAAAGAGAGGAAACAGAAGGGGCTAAAATTAGAACCGACAGCTCAAAGCTTTTCCAAAGAAAATACTGGAAATTGGCCACAAAACTGTGATGTCAGTCCATACCTATGTTTAATTATTTCCAAATTGACACTGTAAAAAAATAAGCAGTTTTAATTTTAATGGTGTGATTTTTATAAGTGCTACATTTTCATTACGTCTTTATTCATTTTCACCTGCTCCACTCCCTAAAGCTTGCTTAGATTCGTCTATGATTCAGCAGTAAAGCTCCTTCCCGTCTCTAGTTCGGTTGTGTCATAATGTCAAATACTTTGATTTAGCAGGTCTGGAGGGCATAAACTCACACTAATCACGTCTCTGGTTTGTATAATTAGCAACATACTGAATACAGCAGATGTCATTCTATAGTGGTGAAGGTTCCTTACAGGGCAACTGAGACACTTTCACTATAAAGAGGCCTAAACAATCACGGTTCATTATAAAGTGTCACTGCAACATCTATATATATCATACATTGTACTATGAACCAATAAGATCACCTCAGCTAAAAATAAACATGGCTTTTTATGCTGTATAGAAAAAGTTAACTCAACCACGCATAACTGTACTTACTCTCAGAAATGTGACGTTCTCACGGCTTTCCGGCAGAAAACATAAAGACTCCACAGCTTTTGATTACATTTTGTCCACCAATTTTACTTCTACTAAGTCCTAATCTCCTCAGTTATGTGCACTACAGAGCCATTTAATCTCCTGCTCGCATACCTCCAGCTCTTTCCATTCACCACGTCTCCATAGACACACTTTTTAAAGGAATGGGCGCTCCAAAAACTGGCAAACATCTACGACATATGGGCTTAAAACGGTAAGTCATGCTCTGTGTTGAGTGCTATAATAACAGTAAAAGTGTTTTTTCTGTGGTTGTTTATGGAGCGTGTTATGGAGCAAACATCAGATTTTATTGTGGGGGGAAAAAAGGAAAGCATACCGATTTTAAAAAGATGAATCTTCTAGACTAAGCTCTTAAGCACTAAAAGAATCTGTTTCAATATTTATGGAAAATATGTGACAACGTGAATCGGAGTTCCTTAACTCTTTTGAATTATACAGTAGTTGCTCAACACCGTTAAGTATAGCCTTTCAGTGCAATCACTGTAATAAAACACAGAATTAGGTCATAAAATTTGACAAAGTAGGAACTTTTGTGCTTGTTGTACTGCAGAAAATACAATCTGAAGTGGGGCCTGGCATCTGAGGACCACGCGGGGGGAAGCAGGGTGGAGAACAGGCAGACCGTGATGTGAAAGTCCATATAAGGCTACAGGCGAGGAAATTACCAGAAAGGAACTGATGTAAGTGCAGAAACCTTGAGTCACAACATCACTTCCTTGGGAAATTGAAGCACTGCCACGAGCAGTCCAGCAAACACAGACTTTTTCAAACAACGAATGCTTTTGTGAAACATCTTGATTTCTAGAGTTACTTAAACACCAAGTTTAAAAAAACAACTGGGAATTAACCTGTTTATTTTCAGTGAGAATCTTAACTTTCACTGGCTTCATGACATCTGCTGAATACATGCATCTAACTTCCTTTTCTTTATTCACCTCGTCAGCCTAATATTTACATGCCGGTTTCACTGAGTGTCACAAAAAGCTGATCGAAGTCGGAGTCTGCAGAAATGAAAACTCAACCCCCCCCTTCACATCCGCCTAACTTTTAGTTTTAATTAAACCACAAACCCACACAACTCTTTAATTTAGGAAAATCCTGCTGCTTCCTCTTTAACATCCATTATGTCCTGCTCTAGTTTCCCCTTTCTGCCACTTTATTGCATACACCCTGCAGTTTCTGCATCATAGCTGCACTTGCTCTGCGCTCATGAACTAAGTGAGCTGCCAAATAGCAGCTATGGTAGCTAGCCATAAACTCTAAACCAGGTTAAAACAGCTGTCAGGAAGTAACTAAACGTGAAAATAGGGTTAGCGCTTCTCTGCTTTGCGTGTGAAACGGCTCACACAAAATGACTGTGAAAATATTCTGTTTTGAAAACAGCTTTATTTTGACTGCTGATAAATATCATCAGCATCAAAACTCGCAGGTATCCGCTTTCACAGCTTAGGCACCAGTGGATAAAAATAACTGTGCAAAACTGATGTCAGAGGCAACAACGCCTAACATTTTATTCTGGGTAGCAAATGGTGGGGGCAAAAAAAATGCAGAGGAAGTTCTGGCAGAAACAATGCTACAGGAAGAGAGCAGGTACAGGAGTTGGAGCCATTTGTACTGGAAATCTGCTTGGAAGTGTTTCAGGTTTTCTTTTTTTAATGAAATCGAATGAGAAATGCAGCAGTTAAAACTGCTGAAAGTACTCACTTTACATGTGGGCCTGTTTCAAATAATGAGGAAACCAAGGTGTTATCTATTGTGTTTCAACAACGCCTAAATGTTCCGCTGCAGCATTTAAAGTCATTCTAATGAGACGATACAGGAAGTGCAGCGGTGATTCGAGTTTTCTCATCCTCTACCTGTTGCTGCTCACTGTCGGCCAAATGGCTGAAACAGCACTAATGCATAAGGAATGAATGGTTTGCCTGTTAAGCAGCAGACTGTAGGGTAGCTACTGAGGTAAATTAACCTACTAATATCACCTTATTCCACTGGTGCGACTCTAAATGGAGCTAGTAGTTAAAGCTAGCTAGCTAGCTAGCTAGCTTTAACAGGTCTATTTTATATCTGTGCTTTAGTCTTTGGATGTAAAGAACTTGAGATGATATTAATATAAATGCATAAACTAATGTAATATACAAGCAGCAATAGGAAAAACGATTTTCTGTTTAAAATAAAGTAAGTTGAATCATGTAAAACGTTTGTTTTAACTCTGAGATACCATGTTTTTTTGTTTTACACAGGCTTATTCTTGGAGACCCAAAAACTTACAACTAAACATGGGCCAGTAAGAGATCCTCACAGTGTAATGACCTGGAGTAAGACTAGCAAGGTTTCACTGCATCAAAGTATTCACTGAAAAGATTTAAAACAAAAATGTATAAAAGTGATATAGTTGCCACTAGAATACCATAACACAGCAGCTGTTATGATGAAGATTTCTATATTGTGGTATTCATGTGGCTAAGAATGTTAAATCTTTTTCATGTTTGTGTTGAGTAACACAATTGATATCAGTAGGTTAATTAGTTGGGCTGTCTGCTCTGGTAGCCTGCAGTCAGTACCTAGAACACTTGTAGCTTGTCACTTAGATTCCTCACCATGACTGTTTTCTTCTGACTGCTAATGCTCTCAAAATAACCAAATTTGTATTTCTTGTAAGCAAGAGGAAAGTGTGGCATCCTTCTTTTAGCAAGCTAAATGGCAGTGCGCAGCAACATGTGAGAGAGGGCAGCACATGCTTTGCTACCTTTTAAACTCTTGGAATACTTTGATTCCGGTAACCAGCCAATGAAAAGTGTCTAAACCTTCTTTCAGCCACCTGACCAGAAGTGTGCAGAAGCAAGTTAAATTGCAGGAATGGTTTCGGAAGTGTAACGATGGTAATTTGATTCATGTGACCAACCCATGCCAAATTCAAACTCTGTTACATATAACAAAACGTATAATCTGGACAATGAACTGGAAGCCTCAATGTCCCCGTAGACCAATGATCTTCATCTCATTGGTCATGCCTTATCAGTTGAGTCCTCCCTTAAAACTGACTGTGAATTTGAATATTTCCTTTCATCCTCTTAAAGTTTTTTTTGTTAGTTTTTTTTTTTACCGAGTCAAGTCCAACAGTTGAAATGAATGGTAAATTAGAAATCACAATAATCTGCGTCCCCCAGTGATGAAGAGGCATTGCCATTGTGTTCCCCCCTTTTCTTTGTCCAGAACATGACCAGCACCAACAACAGATTTCCAGGGCTTCGGTTCTTCACTCTCAGCTCATCATTCACAGCCCTAAATGTATGGTTTCCCAACTCTACACATAGGTAATCTCCCCTTTTAGTCGCCCCCGGATTTTGGGCAGCACAGCTGGCCAGAGTGACAGTTCAAATCCCTCCTTGTTGGAGCAGCCTAAATAAAGAGGCCTTGGAAAAAGAAAGGCTAGCTCAGCTCGGCTCGGCTCGGCGAAAGCAGCAGGCCACACTTCCGCCGAAAACTCCCCAGAAAAGAGAGCGGAATATCTCGGTCTGCGTGAGTGGAGATGAGTTTACATCGAGGCGTTTAAGTGAAGTTTGAAGAGCAAACGGCGGGCTGATGGGGTTTGATTCAAAGGCGCTAATTTTAGTGAGCCGAGGGGCGGCAGCGCGCAAGCGCACACAGTTAACGGAAAGACAGCAGCGACCCTCCGCTGAGTTTCAAAGGATGCTATAAAACACCTCTAACTTCTCACTAACTCACTTCTGTATGATCACGGATTAGCAGGATAAAGCAGTTCCTCTTATTGTATTAGGAAATAACAAAACAGAAAATTGTGAAATTAAAATATTACAACAATTCTGGCAGTGTTCGCTCTTACCGTTTTCGGCATCTTTCCCGTCTTTTTTGTCTTCTGCACAGATTTTCCTTAAACTTGTTAAATCAGCTGACTAGTTGGGAAAACTTTTTCCCATCAGAACAACGGCACCAAGTAAACGCCCTCCCGGGTCGATGATACTTTTTGCTACACTACAAAAAGCTTCTCTCTTTTTTTTCCGTTTCAAAGCTGCGCTCCAGGGAGGGTTTCTCTTTGTTTCGCCTTAAAGTGAAGCGGAGTGGGAGCTTGATTTCCTGCTAACGGTACCCCTGCTGCAAAAAAAAAAAAAAAAAAAAACCACACCCAGAGCGATGACAGGACAGCAGCCAGCCAGACAGAGGCTCAGAGACGGGGCTCAGGCCAGCAACTGACTCCGCCTGCGGCAGCCGCATCATCATGACTGTACACCGGTTCAAGATTTAAAAAAAAAAAAAAAAGAGGGGAAAAAAGAGTTATTTTAGCAGACATGGTCAGTATTGCTCAAATGTTGCATCAGTTAGGACTCTGGGGGAAATTACGGGGATACAGACATGCGGGCTGTTAATAATGCAGGAGCGGTGCTATGATCTAAAACATAGGGGGAGCTAAACCCAGCTCTGATTTTTTTTTTTTTTTTTCATTTTTTTACTGTCTGACATTTAATCAAACTAAAGATATTCTAATGCAAGCTTATTGTGTAGGTAAAGTTATAACTTCTCAGAAATGAGAGAAGGAAAAGTTCAATTGTTCTGGAATTAATAGAAATAATTTTGGTTGGTAATTTTGTCCTGAAGCAGGAAAAGTGTCCTCTGATTTATTTATTTATCTTTTGTCTTCTTATTTTCTATTTTATTATTATAACACCTAAAACACACTGTTTGCTATTATGACAAGAAATTAGTCCCAATATCAGGAAGTGAATTATTGACCTCCATAAGTCTGGTTCATTCTTTGATACAATTTCCAGATACCTGAAGATTCCACGTTCAGGAAGAATGGGCCAGAAGAACTCCAGCAAACTGTGGTGAGAAGCTCAAGAAATTTGTTTTAAACACAAAATCAAATGAAATTTGTTTATTGGAAACTCTTGTTAATTTCATAAATGTCTCTTTTAGAAATTGTTGAGATTCTGTTTATTTTATTATAGTGTTTTTGTCTCTTTAATTAGACATTAGAGATTAGACAGAGTGATTGATGATAAATAATCCTTGATTATGTGTAATTCGGTCATTACTAAAATCCTATTTTTCATCTGTTAGTCCCTGCTGAAGTTATGATAAGGGAGCTCCCTGAGAAGGAAGACTCCTCCAGATTATTTTCTAATAGATGTGAGAGATTGTTTAGAAGCCAATTAATAAATAATATAATAATATAAAGTCTTATATACAGGTGCTGGTCATAAAATTAGAATATTGTGATAAAGTTCATTATTTTCCATAATGTCATGATAAAAATTAAATTGTCATATATTTTAGATTCATTGCACACCAACTGAAATATTTCAGGTCTTTTATTGTTTTAATTTTGATGATTTTGGCAAACAGCTCATGAAAACCCAAAATCCCTGTCTCAAAAAATTAGAATATTATGAAAAGGTTCTCTGAACGAGCAATAAAAATAATCATCTGAATCAACAAAGTAACTCTAAACACCTGAAAAAGATTCCTGAGGCCTTTAAAAACTCCCAGCCTGGTTCGTTACTCAAAACCGCAATCATGGGTCAGACTGCTGACCTGACTGCTGTCCAGAAGGCCATCACTGACATCCTCAAGCAAGAGGGTGAGAAACAGAAAGAAATTTCTGAACGAATCGGCTGTTTGCAGAGTGTTATATCAAGGCACCTCAGTGGGAAGTCAGTAGGAAGGAAAAAGTGTGGCAGAAAACGCTACACAACGAGAAGAGGTGAGCGGACCCTGAGGAAGATTGTGGAGAAGGGCCGATTCCAGACCTTGGGGGAAGCAGTGGACTGAGTCTGGAGTAGAAACATCCAGAGCCACTCTCCACAATTGATAATTTTTATCATGACATTATGGAAAATAATGAACTTTATCACAATATTCTAATTTTATGACCAGCACCTGTATATATAATTTATAATAATATAAAGTCTTATATATATAAGGGTGATTCTATAATTGGAGATACATTTGGCACTTCAAGAAATGACAAAAAAAAACTTTTCATTTCTTAAAAATTTTCTTAGGTAGTCTATTGAAAAGGCATTAAACTTTAAAAAAATCTGTAATTGCCAAACATTAGCTACATATTTTATAATTTTTTCTCAGAAAAAACGTATATTTTGCGGTATGTTATGTCAACTCTGTTACGGACAATATAGACAGTGAGTGAAAAAAACAATAAATTCTAGCAGACTAAAATATTTTTATTCCATTACACCAAGTGTCCTACTACCCAAATACTTTAAATGGAGATGTTTTACTTAAAAATACATTTTAAACAATCAAAAGATACTCAACTTTTCACAGAGTTGTTCGCATAGGGTCAAACGTTTTTCATTAAAACTCATTGAAAACCATCATTCTTTTAGAAATAAAATTGGTCAGTAATACTAAATCACAGCAGAAGTCAACCAACAATGTATATGGTGCTCTAGACAACAGTTTTCCTTTTTTTTTTGGTGAAAGTATGTCATAAACATGTCAACTCTGTTACCTAACAGAGTTGGTGTTAGTAACAGAATTGACAGGACCATAATAATTTAGAACTGAAAACTCTGTTATTGTCAACTCTGTTACCCTATTTGGTAACAGAGTTGACAGTAACAGAATTGACAATTTCAAACATTTTTATTAAAAACTCCACTTGTGAGTAGAAATTGTGAAAAAACATGACACCACTGAGATAATGGTTTAAAAACCATTAAAAAAACTTGTCTCTGATCAAAAATCTGTTGTATTTTTCTCATGATTCTTTGGTAACAAGATTGACGTTGAAAACGATAACACCTGGTGATTGTGATTTTTAAACTAAAATATTTCCCAGAGAATGGCACATAGACCTCTGTGTGTTTCAGGTCTTATCAGTAAAAGTAAATGACTTAATTTTATGCAGTTTATATAGCCGTAGAAGGCAATTTCCCAGATTTACAGGGACAAAACCATATGGTAACAGAGTTGACAAAAAATTCTCGGACACATATTTTTTCAAAAATAAGGGTATTTTGAGTTAATTTAATGTGATGTTGTTATTAAATTGACCTTTTAGGCAGTTTAAAAAAAGACAGAAAAAACAAATTCACCAAAGAAAAATAATAAAACATAGGTTTTTGCATCATTTTTCAGGTTAATAAAAAAGACAGTACCCAACTCGGACGACAAGAAATCTTGGTTTTTCAGCTATATAAAACAATTTTAAATGTATTTACTTAAATGTTTTTACTTGTTAAATATTATGATCCATTAAAATGAGTAATAAATTACGAAAACATTTAAAAATTGAAATATTTTAATATACCAGACCAAAAATAATGACTCTGGACATCAAATGTATCTGCAATTATAGAATGACCCATATATATATATATATATATATATATATATATATATATATATATATATATATATATATATATATATATATATATATATATATATATATATATATATATATATATATATATATATATATATATATATATATATCCGTGTGTCAGCATTTGATTTTTAACCCGTGAATAAATCATTCTGGAATTTTTTTTTTATGAATTATGAATCTCAAACAATTGAGATTTACAAATGCTTGTAAAATCTCACTTGCCTAATTGTGCATTATTTTAAACAGAGTTTTTTGTTTTGTTTTGTTTTTTTTTTGGTTGGATATCCGTTGACTGTAATTCTGTCTCCACCTTCGTCCAATTGATTCCTATGAAATATGAGAAATTATAATCCCTGGCCAAAACAAGTTACTTCTAAATGTTGCTTTCTGATGAGATTATTGGATTCTTATTTATAGGATTCATATAAGAAACATTTCCAAACACAAGACATAGATTATCATAAGATTTCTTTAGTAATTTGTGGTTGAAGTGGGCATAACAAGAAAAAACCTGAAAAAATATGGAATAAGAGGGAAATCACTTTGGACATTTATTTCTATTAATTTTCTGATTACTTTTTTAAAACTAAAAGTGTAAAATATTACATTTTTGTCTCATCTTCTTTGACCTTTGACTTAGTTCATTCCATTGTTTTCTATCTTCACTCCTATTTTGTAAGTTAAAATGAGGCATCTTCTGACTTTCTGCCACAGGAACTAATTAGCACCTTTTCAGGAGTTATTTTACATTAGCGACGCTAATTTAGCGTTGCTTTCTTTTAACATTGTCCTCGCTGGAAAAAATTATGACTGAGAGTCATTTATGAATTTTACCGCCACCTGTCAGCGCATGTTGGTTCTCCAGCTTTGGAGGTTCTTTTTAGTGGGAATTTCTAACTTAAATTTGTTCAGTTTTAATCAGATAGTTTGGCTAAATTCTGAAATATTGTACTATTTGTGGTAAGTTCTTTAGGCTTCTCCGGTTTGAGATTTTGGTCACTATTTTAATCATTTATTTCTGGCCATTATTACCAGTTAGAATCTCTGAATCTGAGGGTCTACAGGGCGATCTCACCTCTTCAGCAGCCTGAGCCTGCAGACGATACACCGCCGCCGCTGCTGCAGCTGCAGAAAGCTACACGGCTGCAACTCGATGCAAGCTTGCCACGCCCTGGACAGTTTAGGGTTTCATATGTTTTGATGTCGAAGCTTCTGTCACTTTTGGTTAAATGCTGGCGTTCCAGGACATGATTCAAGAGGAGCCACCAAAACTTTACTGGGATTTTATCTGAAACCATAGCTCTGGTTACATAGAGTCAGATGGTCAATATTGAATTTTTTGTGACTTCATGTGAGTTTGTTGTAGATATAATTAAGGATGAACATGTGAAAAAGCACCGTATATGTATTTTTAAATGCGGTGGAAACCACGTGAAAATATGTGGTATCATAAAACTGTGTGAGCATGCCAGGCAACCTAAGTTGTTTGTCTTTACTAATTGAAATAATTTGTAATTCATAATAATTTATGTTCACCAGACATAACATCAATCTTCTTCCATGATTTTCTCAGTTCCAAAACCTAAATCCTTTGGAAAACATGAGGTTAAATTGGAAGGAAGAGAAAATCCAGAACTTTGGAGATCGAGCAAGCAGGAATAGCTACAATTCCACCATTTTGTGTGCTTTTTTCAGTCTTATAAAAATGAAAATAAATAAATAAATAAAAAATCCAAAAATAAGTGATTAGCAGCAAAAGTAAAAGTATTAATTTTTGTTCAAATTTTACTTGTCGACCATACAACATTCTGCATGCTGTGTCCAGTGCATGTTTGCAGTTAATTATATGCCTGTTAAATGTAAAATCTTCCAGTACGGTGAGGACAGACTGTAAAGGGCAACCCCAGGAATGTCAGAACGTTATTAACTGAACTGCAGCTGGATCAGCAGGACTCAAACGTCTTGCCCCCCTGGGGTTCTCACAATCACGAGAGGCAGAAACTGCAGGCCAACTGAGACTTTCTCTGAATGACTCATCAAAACCCCACCGAACAGAGACAACGCCGGCACTCCCGTTCCACTCCCCGACACTACTGTGGAAAACACCAGTAGCTACATGAATGAGTCTCTGCAGACTGACTGGTGTGCAGCACTGTGTTCTGGTGTTGACTCATGCTTCCTCTCCCAGGGCGAGATGACCTCCCACCGTCTCGGTTCACCTGAATAACCACCGTGCTGCTCTCACATCCTCATCAAGATAATGTGCTCTCTCCACGGTCAAGGTCGAGGCCATCGTTACTGCACGTCCCCTTGAAGGGAGACGGACATTGCTGAGTATATCTAATCATCCTTTTAACTGAGGAAGCTCTTAGCTGGAGACAGCACATGAGTTCAGCTCTTTGTCTTTTTCTTCTAAGTTGTAGATTATGCATGTTCACATCAAAAGAAATTTAAAAAAAATATATTTGGTGTTCTTTGGTAGAAATCGCCCATACAAAACTAAGGAAAAGGATTAGGGCCACTGAAAAAATAAAAAAAGAATTCTGACTTAGAATGATCAAATTTAAGGCATATTAAGGCCAACTTAAATTTTTTTTAATTAATTTGACATTTTAAGGCCCTCGTTTTAGAATTCAGGGATGCG
Organism: Poecilia mexicana; assembly: GCF_051168715.1. Classification (NCBI taxonomy): domain Eukaryota; kingdom Metazoa; phylum Chordata; class Actinopteri; order Cyprinodontiformes; family Poeciliidae; genus Poecilia; species Poecilia mexicana. The sequence continues at coordinate 1,118,194 of NW_028263383.1, read as the reverse complement.
TGGACACCCTGATTTTCTTAAATAAAGGTTAAATGAAGGATGGCATAAACATCAATTTCTGTGTAAGATTTTCTGTTATTGAAGTAAAATCCTGGTGCTGCTGTTACAGCTATCCACCAGCAGATGGCGCATCAGTTCTATCACATGAAACCAAAATTGTCAATGTATTTTATCGGATTTTTTTTTTTTTTTAATGATGGGCCAAAACAAAATAAAAAGCAGGGAATGTAACAAAAATTATTCACAACTTTAACTCATTATCAGCACCAAAGCCTTTGTTGTTGTTTTTTTAATGCAGACTTTTTCCAAAATTAGTGCAGTGTATATATATATGTATACATTTAACCATGTGTGGAAATACGGAAAAGGATTAGGAATAGGACCCCTGGAAAAAAAATAAAATAAAACAGTTCTGACTGTAATTTCAGAATTCTGAGATTAAAGTCAGAATACATATATATATATATATATATATATATAAAAAAATTCCCCTCTCACCCTCCGTGGGTGGTCTCTTTCATCCTCTGAGCTCGGGTCCTCTACCAGAGGCCTGGGAGCTTGAGGGTTCTGCGCAGTATCTTGGCTGTGCCTAGAACTGCACATTTCTGGACTGAGATGTCTGATGTTGTTCCTGGGATCTGTTTGAGCCACTGCTCCAGTTTGGGGGTGACTGCCCCGAGGGCCCCGATGACCACAGGCACCACTGTGGTCTTCACCTTCCAGGCCTTCTCCAGTTCCTCTCTGAGGCCCTGGTATTTCTCCAGTTTCTCATGCTCCTTTTTCCTGATGTTGTGGTCACTTGGTATTGCTACATCCACCACAACGGCTTTCCTCTGTTCTTTATCCACCACCACAATGTCCGGTTGGTTCGCCATTACCATCTTGTCTGTCTGGATCTGGAAGTCCCACAGGATCTTAGCTCGGTCATTCTCCACCACCTTTGGGGGTGTCCCCCATTTTGACCTCGGGGCTTCCAGTCCATATTCTGCACAGATGTTCCTGTACACTATGCCCGCCACTTGGTTATGTCGTTCCATGTACGCTTTCCCTGCCAGCATCTTGCACCCTGCTGTTATGTGCTGGACTGTCTCAGAGGCCTCCTTGCACAACCTACACCTTGGGTCTTGTCTGGTGTGGTAGATCTGAGCTTCTATTGCTCTGGTGTTTAGGGCCTGTTCCTGGGCGGCCAGGATGAGGGCCTCCGTGCTGTCCTTGAGTCCAGCTTTCTCCAGCCATTGGTAGGATTTCCTGATATCAGCCACTTCAGTTATTTGTCGGTGGTACATCCCATGCAGGGGCTTGTCTTCCCATGATGGTTCCTCCAGCACCTCGTCCTCTGTTCCCCATTGCCTGAGACATTCGCTGAGCACATCGTCCGTTGAGGCTTTGTCCTTGATGTATTTATGGATCTTGGATGTTTCATCCTGGACAGTGGCTCTCACACTCACTAGTCCTCTGCCTCCTTCCTTACGGCTCGTGTACAGTCTCAGGTATTTGGCTGTGGCTCCTTTCCTTGTGACCTCATCGAGGTTGCCATTTGCTTGTGGTATTCCCAGGTACTTGTAGCTGTGCTCTATGTCTGCTATCGTTCCCTCTGGGAGTGAGACCCCTTCTGTGCGGACGACCTTCCCTCTCTTTGTAACCATCCGGCCACACTTCTCTAGTCCGAATGACATCCCAATGTCAGTGCTGTAGATCCTGGTGGTGTGGATCAGTGAGTCGATGTCTCGCTCGCTCTTGGCGTACAGCTTGATGTCATCCATGTAGAGGAGGTGACTGATTGTGGCCCCATTCTTAAGTCGGTATCCGTAGCCAGTCTTGTTGATGATTTGGCTGAGGGGGTTCAGGCCTATGCAGAACAGCAGTGGGGACAGAGCATCTCCTTGGTATATGCCACATTTGATGGACACTTGTGCAAGCGGTTTGCAGTTGGCTTCAAGGGTGGTTTTCCACAGCCCCATCGAGTTTGCAATGAAGGCTCTTAGAGTCCTATTGATGTTGTACATCTCTAAGCATTCAATGATCCAGGTGTGTCGCATTGAGTCATAGGCTTTCTTGTAATCAATCCAAGCGGTGCACAGGTTGGTGTGTCGGGTTTTGCAGTCTCGGGCGACTGTGTGGTCTACAAGGAGTTGGTGTTTGGCTCCTCTACTATTTATGCCGATGCCCTTCTGTGCCGTGCTCATGTATTTATCCATGTGTCCGCTTATCTTAGCCGCTATGATGCCTGACATGAGCTTCCATGTTGTAGAGAGACAGGTTATTGGCCGATAGTTGGATGGGACTGAACCCTTTGAGGGATCCTTCTGGATCAGGATTGTGCGTCCTTCAGTTAACCATTCAGGGTGAGTCCCATTCTGTAGCAGCTGGTTCAGTTGAGCTGCCAGTCGCTCATGGAGGGCAGTGAGTTTCTTTAGCCAGTAGGCATGGATCATGTCAGGCCCTGGTGCTGTCCAGTTTTTCATACCCGAGACTCTTTCTTGGACATCTGCCACAGTGATGGTTACCGGGGCTTGTTCAGGGAGGTTGCTGTGGTCCTCTCGTAGAGAGGTTAGCCACTGTGCCTTGCTGTTGTGGGACGCCTCCCTTTCCCATATGCCTTTCCAGTATTGTTCAGTCTCCAGCCTTGGTGGGTCTGCTCTGTTGTTAGTACCCTGCCATTGAGAGTACACTTTAGCTGGTTGGGTGGAGAAGAGCCGGTTGATCCTCCTGGCTTCATTCTCTCTTGTGTATCTCTTTAGGCGGCTGGCCAAGGCTTGGAGCCTTTGTTTGGCAGTTTCGAGTGCTTCAGGTATGGGCATCTGGCTGTACTTCTTGGGTACTGATCTTTTCATTGCACCCCTTAGGAGCTCTGACAGCTGGCTCACTTCCCTCTTTTCCGTCTTTTCCATGATGGATATTGGGTCTCATGGTTGCTCTTATAGCCGAGCATTTCAAGGATCACTGATGCTGAGTTGTATATCAGCTCATTGGTTTCTGTTATGGTGTTGGTAGGGATTGTTCTCAATGCTGCATTCACATCTTCAATGAGACTTTCTGATGGTACTTCACTCAGCCGTTGTAATTGGCGTCGGGGTTGCCTGGTGTTCATTCGGGCCACGATTCTCTCTCTCAGGTCAGTTGCTGTCTCGTTCAGCTTTGATAGTTCGTTCATTACTGGGGCTGCATACCCAGTCTCGGGGTGGGGAGTAGTTAACTCCCCCCTGACCTTACCTTTGGGCTCCTCCCTTATGCCGTAGCATTTGTGTTGTACCTCGTCAATCTCAAGTTGTGATAGCAGTTGCCGTTTGCGGATGTTGGAGCACTGAGCTACTAGTTGTTTGGCAGTCATTGTAGACTGTGGGTGTCGAAGTAACCATTCCACCCTCAGTCTTTGCATGTAACCCCTCTGACTAGGGTTACTTGAGTAGTAGCATTCCAACAGATCCATGTTTTCGTCTCTCGCCCATTTCCGTCTTGTTCCAGTAGCCCATTTTTCATCAAGGTGCTCTGGTTCCCCAGCACCTGACGCAGACCTTGTTTGGCCGGGCGACGTCTGAGCCGGCATGTCATGCTTATCAGTGTCTCTCATTGTATGAGGTAGGCTATATAGCTCCAAGGGTCTTGCCTAAGGACCCACACTGCATAGCTCAATTGCACTGTTGTAACTTGCCCCAACCTGGATTCGAACCCCGGTCTCCCAGGTGGTAGACTGGTGTCTTACCCACTGAGCTATACAGTCAGCTATATATATATATATATATATATATATATATAGCTGACTATATATATATATATATATATATATATATATATATATATATATATATATATATATATATATATATATATATATATATATATATATATATATATATATATATATTTCATCCTCTGACCTCGGGTCCTCTACCAGAGGCCTGGGAGCTTGAGGGTTCTGCGCAGTATCGTGGCTGTGCCTAGAACTGCACATTTCTGGACTGAGATGTCTGATGTTGTTCCTGGGATCTGTTTGAGCCACTGCTCCAGTTTGGGGTTGACTGCCCCGAGGGCCCCGATGACCACAGGCACCACTGTGATCTTCACCTTCCAGGCCTTCTCCAGTTCCTCTCTGAGGCCCTGGTATTTCTCCAGTTTCTCATGCTCCTTTTTCCTGATGTTGTGGTCACTTGGTATTGCTACATCCACCACAACGGCTTTCCTCTGTTCTTTATCCACCACCACAATGTCCGGTTGGTTCGCCATTACCATCTTGTCTGTTTGGATCTGGAAGTCCCACAGGATCTTAGCTCGGTCATTCTCCACCACCTTTGGGGGTGTTCCCCACTTCGATCTCGGGGCTTCCAGTCCATATTCTGCACAGATGTTCCTGTACACTATGCCCGCCACTTGGTTATGTCGTTCCATGTACGCTTTCCCTGCCAGCATCTTGCACCCTGCTGTTATGTGCTGGACTGTCTCAGAGGCCTCCTTGCACAACCTACACATTGGGTCTTGTCTGGTGTGGTAGATCTGAGCCTCTATTGCTCTGGTGTTTAGGGCCTGTTCCTGTGCAGCCAGGATGAGGGCCTCCGTGCTGTCCTTGAGTCCAGCTTTCTCCAGCCATTGGTAGGATTTCCTGATATCAGCCACTTCAGTTATTTGTCGGTGGTACATCCCATGTAGGGGCTTGTCCTCCCATGATGGTACCTCTAGCACCTCGTCCTCTATTCCCCATTGCCTGAGACATTCGCTGAGCACATCGTCCGTTGAGGCTTTGTCCTTGATGTATTTATGGATCTTGGATGTTTCATCCTGGACAGTGGCTCTCACACTCACTAGTCCTCTGCCTCCTTCCTTATGGCTCGTGTACAGTCTCAGGGTGCTGGATTTGGGGTGGAACCCTCCATGCATGGTTAGTAGCTTCCGAGTCTTAACATCCGTGGCCTTCATCTCTTCCATTGGCCAGCTAATTATTCCAGCAGGGTATCTGATTACTTGTAAGGCATAGCTGTTTATTGCACGGATCTTGTTCTTGCCATTGAGCTAGCTTCTCAGGACTTGCCTTATTCGTTGGAGATATTTGGCTGTGGCTCCTTTCCTTGTGACCTCATCGAGGTTGCCATTTGCTTATTCCCAGGTACTTGTAGCTGTGCTCTATGTCTGCTATTGTTCCTTCTGGGAGTGAGACCCCTTCTGTGCGGACGACCTTCCCTCTCTTTGTAACCATCCGGCCACACTTCTCTAGTCCGAATGACATCCCAATGTCAGTGCTGTAGATCGTGGCGGTGTGGATCAGTGAGTCGATGTCTCGCTCGCTCTTGGCGTACAGCTTGATGTCATCCATGTAGAGGAGGTGACTGATTGTGGCCCCATTCTTAAGTCGGTATCCGTAGCCAGTCTTGTTGATGATTTGGCTGAGGGGTTCAGGCCTATGCAGAACAGCAGTGGGGACAGAGCATCTCCTTGGTATATGCCACATTTGATGGACACTTATGCAAGTGGTTTGCAGTTGGCTTCAAGGGTGGTTTTCCACAGCCGCATTGAGTTTGCAATGAAGGCTCTTAGAGTCCTATTGATGCTGTATAACTCTATACAACATCAATAGGGACTCTAAGAGCCTTCATTTATATATTTATATATATATATATATATATATATATATATATATATGTGTGTGTGTGTGCGTGACTACTCGTCCTCAACATCCTGCCATTAGTCAAAAGTTAAAAAAAAGACCAAACAATGGTTGAACAGAGGTTTGCTTTATTTATGGAGAAACACAGTTTGTCATTAAGACTTACATTTTGTTTGAGCCCACAGACTCAAATACTCTAGTATTTTTGTTCATTTTGATCTATAAAATCAATGCTTATTCCAGTCAGTGTGGATTACAATACTGCTGATCATCACAACACAAAACTTGCTGTACATTTCCCTTTTTTTGTCGTTTTATTTTGTATTCTTTTTACACCGTAGACACACCGTCTACTCAAACAAGAAACCTACATTTACTCCACGGAGGTGACCACTGCATTTCTCCACATCAGAAAACAACAAAGTCTGTGATTTATAAAGTTTGTGTGACTAAACCTGAGTATTACACTGAATTCTGTTTATGTACAGTCGAGTTAGGTGTGTGTCTGTGTGTGTGTACGCCTCGCCGTGGCATTTTGTACACCAGCAATTCTGAACGGTTGCGCGAAACTGCACGACGCTTTTGAACCATTTTTCAACAGATATGTCGTCACATCTGGAGTCACTTTGGTTTCGCTCTGTTCCCACAACTCAATCAGAACTTAATGAAACTGACAATATCATCCTTAAAGTCCTCAATAAAACAGGCCTCGGATGCAGAAATTACTAAATTACACTGTGAATAATTAAATAGTCAAACAAATCACAACTCAACACGCCTGTGCTTTGTGAATATTAAGAGTTGCTCATTAAATCAACTGTCAAACATTTCAATAAACACCAACTTAAGAGCGTCGGAGTAGCGAATATTAAACAAATCTCGGTTGGACCTGGAAAATTCTGAATTAGTCCTTCAACCACCAGGCTAAAACCGGATTTGTGTTTTTCGCCAGGCTACTCCTAACTTCCTGTGTGTATTCACCGTCCTGTGTCCGTGTAAACACACAAGTTGTTCATCGACAGCATGTGCGCTAAAAACCATGAGACTATGTTTGACGAAGCCACCGAAGAATAACTTTGGCATGTTTCATTAGGCAAAATATATCCAAAAATACTTAAGATTCTCATTAAAACGTTCATTCAGAAGAAGATGCATGGGTTGCAACGCACAAATTATCTGAAGAAGTATATGAATAACCCAGGTGTTACATTTCTCTATATACACACACACACACGTGTAACTATCTACAGAGAGGACACGATGCTTACTGCTGTACACAGGGAATCTGTGCACTTTTAAGTGGCACATAAACGTCCCTGCAAAGTAACTACTGTACCCAGTAAGATTTAGTACATACCAGTGGGCTACTCCCAGTGACACATAGTGTCACAGACATTATGGCATTATTACCCCCCTCTCCCATTCATTTAAATAAAACTATTTTCATATTATACATTTCATATTTTATTACATTCAAGGTATAGATACAATTTGTATCAACAAGCAAAAGTCAATTCTAGACATTTGTGGCTTAGCTGTTTGCGGCACATTGAAACCAGAAGGAAGGGGTGCAACGTCACCAATGGTGCCTTAGAGTTCGAACCTCTGCAGCAGGAACACTGGAAGTATTTTTTTCAGCAACAGAGAGAGGTTTTCTTCAGCTGTGGGAGCAGTCCATTGCCCAGAAATCTCTGGAATCCGCCTGTGAATATTCTCATCGCAAAAGATGTACTTTTGACTCAAATTTCCAGACTTTCAGTAGTTTTTTTTTTATAGTACTTCAAAAATAAAATAGTAATGATGAGCACATTTCTGTTTTATCCGAGGTCTTACTTATTGAGTCTAATCTAGTACTAGTAAAACAAAGTCCAGGCTCTTTGAACAAAATGACAGAATTACCATGATTATCTCCATATATTCAAAATATTTTATAATTACTATGTCATTTTCTGAATGGTAAATCATTGATCAGGTAAAATTACTCGTTTTTGATTTAATCCATGCATTGCAATGTCTTTATTTTGCTTTTAAAAAGGAGTTTCAGTGCTTCGTTTAGCATAAGTCAAGGTTAGGAGGTGAATCTGGTTTTAGAACACAAATATTACTTTTGGAGAAAATTTTCAAAATCTTATGTATGTCTGGATTTTTCTTATCTACGGACAAAAATGAAGTAATTTAGCTCAGGGTTTTAAATTGCAAAGTGCAAAATAAGTGGAGAAAAATCACTTAAAAAAGGAAAAAAGAAACTTTTTCACATAGAATTTGATCTTCATTTGAATTATCCACATGCACAACTAAAGCTACACCGCTGACTTCATGAAATTTTTACTTGCAAGGGACGTGTGATCTTTCTGTTCATGCTAAATATACCAGACACTTTACAATCAAGTACATTTTTTGTGGCTAATATCACTAAGCTCACCTTAACACACGTTTGGTAATTACTCCGAGTTCATCTGGGCAAAAGACTGTTCCAGTTTTCAGATTAGACGACAGCATTACTTTTTTTAATCTTCATTTTAATACAAGTTTCCTGGGTTTCAGATTCACTTTTTTTCCCCAGATAATCCAGTAATCTCCAGGGGGAAAAGGATGGCACGCAAACCTTTAGCCAAATGCCAGAAACAACCTTGACAGCAGCCTTGCAATCTGATTGTTTCACATGTAGAAACATTTAGGCAGTTTGTTTCACCTTCTCATGAACAGACAGACGGCCTCAAGTGGCCTCGTCTTTTTTCATGAAAAAAACAAAGTCAGCAAAGCCCAAAAACGTCGTTTGGGCAGAACACATTCAACATTTTTTTTTTCTTCTCTTTATGCGCTATGTCTGCTCATATACCACGGTTGTACCCAAAACATTAAAAATAAATCCATATTTTAAAGCACCACCGAGAGGCTCACACAGTTGGCGCTGTTAACGAGTAATACCACCACAATGCTGTTTTTCTAACCGACTGGGGATTTCTCATATTAAAGAACATAGCAATAATATATGACCTTCTTGAATCCAGAAAAATTAGTGGTATTTCCCTTTAAAAGCAGGCAAAGTGCGGCCCTGCTATGCGGTTTGGCTTTCACGGTGCAACTTCACTGACTTCTGTAGCTGCCTGTTTCACGGTTTGTCCTGAAGGGGGCAGCACAGCGGAGGCAGGTGCTCATTAAAATAAGGAGATGGGGACCTGCTGAATGCTGACAAGATTTCTGGTCCGAACCTCGCCACTTTACTTCACATTTTGTGTTTCTGCCTCACATAAACAACTAAATAATCCCACTGAAGTTGCACAGCGTGAAAGCTCAACCCTATAGCTCGCTGTTCAGGATCTTAAGGTGCATAAAGAGAATATACAGAAAAGTACAAAGTTTTGCAATGCCATTGCTATATTGAACTGTACATAGCTAACTTTTGGGTTTTACTACATATTACATGTAGGATTTTTCACAAAATAAACCACTGCTAGATCAGAACACACTGTGGATGGTAACCAATGGTTTCTGGCATAAATAGACTTTAAATGGAAAATTTGAAAGCATCCTGAGAGCAATGTGCTGCAACGCACAGCCTTCCATACTACTTCTACTCTGGCTGCATGTATGCATGTGAAATGTGTTACTGTACACACGTGTGTATTCCAGCAGTCAAGCCTGCCACTAAAAGCCCTACAGGAAGTTCTGCCTCTAAATTTGCTTTATTGGCTTATAAGAAAACCCTTTTGCTTACAGTTTTGAAGACGTAGTCTACAAGATGTGACGATAATTACAGCTTTTACAGCCTCGTTACATCTGGAAAATGCAACGTCATAAAATCAGATGCAAATGTTAAACTGTGATGGCTGACACTGCTTCAGTGTGGCAGGTTTGAACAAATATCTACTGCATTTCCAGCAACCCTCTGCCTTAAAATTAATTCATCTTTTATAGCAGCAAAATAATCTCAAACTAAAAAAAAAATGTTGTAATCCAAAAGTTAATTTAAAGTACTATCTGTCTATGTTCCACTAGGGTTAAAAAAAAAAAAGTGACATGACACAGAAGCCAGTTTCGGTTAGCCGTTCACCAAAATTGGAAACACAAGAGAACATGTCATTCCACAAAAAACAGCTACTTACCTACCTCTGCTGATTTAAAAAAAATAAAATATACTCTTTAAAGCCTACTTTAAAAAGTTGAGCCACAAAGCAGCAGCTTGTTCTGGACTTTCAGACTTTTCAGAGGAACAACTAAAATGTAAAACCAGACCCAAGTCACAAATCTCAAAAGCTCCCTAATCTATTGGTACAACATTTTCAGTCTGAGATTCTGTTACTGCAAAAATATTAATATCTTTTAAGGGGTTTTCCAACAAATGTGGAGGACGCCGTTTACCGCCGCGAGAAAAACTCCCTTCTCAAAGACTGAACACACTGACATGCACATAGCAAGCCAGGTTGGTTAAAAGATGAGCTTAAGGCATGAATTCATTACATAGACCATAATAAGCCACATTATATTATTGGTTTTCACAAAGCATAGATTCTTAACTTACATCAGTTTGCATACAATTAGCCATGTTTTTATCCTATCTAAAATTTGATACCTACTGAAACTAGATAGTGTCGTCGGCTTCTAAAACGTAAACTCAACCACGTCTAGGAGGGAAAATGTTACAAGTCATCTGCAAATCCTCAGGAGCGTTTATTGTTAGAGTGTGAGTGATTGGCTGCCCCTATAAACTGCGGACACATAAGTTTTCCACCATAAACGCTTTACTTTCCACTGTATACTTTTTGAGCCCGGACTTCGTCAGAGAAACACCGTCCCACTACCTCAAGCGACACATCAAGGTTTAAAACCGTTACGGTTTCATAACCACTGAGATCTTCTTTCAAACTGAGCTTACAGTTTACATTGAAAAAGACTAGAGTTCACTGGAGCATTTATTTCTACAGTTGGGAAAGGCTTTAAACGTGAAAACTGGAAAAAAATGGGAGGGAGGGAGCGGGAGAGGGATGGAGGAAAAAAATGAAGAAAAGAAGGAGACAAGAAAGAATACAAGGAAGGATTGAAAGAAGGAATGTAGAGTAAGGAACTACTGGTGGAGAGAAAAAAAAAGACAAAAACAATAAGAAAGGGAGGAAAGAAACATTGAAAAATGGAAGAACAGATACACAGAAGGATCGGAAGGGAGCATACAATATTTAAAAATGAGATAGATAAATAGAGTACAGAAATACAAATAATTTTTCCTGGGGGTTTTTTTTCGTACTAATCCAGACCTGGAAAATAGGAACCCCCGTCACTCGCCGTCGCGTTCTGCTTGTCAGCTGGCTGAAAGAAGGCTACTTGATTTTCCTTGGCTTACAACAAAGACAAATTTGCCTGTTTGAAAGTATTTTCTATCACGGTGTGAAAACTGAAAGAGTACGTTGCCCAATTAAATCCGGAAATACACTTATTTTAATTGTGGCATGTTCTACGCATTTGTGGTGAAACTGGGGTCTCACTGCATTTCTCACACTGGTGCCTTCCTACCTGGAACAACCGAGTGAGTGTAAAAAGTGTGAAACTTAACCTGCTCCTGAAAACCCAACAGCTTCACAGAAAACTTGAAGTTGACAGAACTTCTGCTAGTTTGAACAAACATTTAGTGATGACTTTTACACTGAAAACAACCAGCACAAGCGATTCGACAGATTTATTCCTAGTCAAATCCTGAATGCTGCATATAATAAGGTCAGGAAAGGAACTTTGAAATCCTAAATACAGAACTATTTTTGATTATACTCCAATTGACCCTAAGAAACAAATTCCAATAATGCTAGTTCGTACCACTATAGAAATTCTGTTTATTTTTTTGGCATTTCCTAGCAGCTGATAAGTAACTTTAAAATAATGGCTTTCGTGAGATCATATGTACATAAATATGTGCACGCATCTACAAGTCAAATCTCTGTTTGGCTTGCTTTGTGCACAGTCAAATCCTACCAAAATAGTAGCTTTTTTGAGAAAATATATCTCTTTAGATATTGTGATAGTGCTTTACATTTGAAAATTAGGAGGCTTTAATGACAACGTCCACTTGAACCAATCAGACAATGACTAAAGCGTGAGGTCATTCAGATATAAGGCCATAAAGTCATAGGTCATGCTGTGAGGTATCTACCTACCTCCCTCTTACTTCATTTGAAAATAAATGCACAAAAATATATGTATATATATTTATATATCACAACTACTATGTACAGCAGAGGCATTGCAACGCAAGACTATTTATAGTTCCACTGCACCAGAAACAAAACGCGTTCACAGGGCCTGAGCAGCGTCTTCAGGAAAGCTACATGTGGACAAACACAGATGTGTCCTTGACGAGATTCATTGCCGAGCAAATTGTTGCCATGTGACCAGCAGGTTTAGGGTTAAACTAGCAAGCCAATTCATAAAATAACAATATATAGCGAGAGCATTTCAATTATTATTAAACCTAACTATTAGAGGGAGTTTAATACTTCTAAAAATGCTGGTTTCTTTTGCACACACAATAAGCCTTGATACGTACGGACGTTTCTGCAACGCTTAGTCACAATTTGGTTTTTGTTACCTTCGAGGCCATTTTCAGTCAGCGAGCTAAACAAGCAATCCTTCATTTAGCCCTGTTAGCAGCGTAAGCAGAAGAGACAACGCCAGGCCAATTAGAGAGGAAGCTGTAGCTAAGGTAGCAAAGTTCAGGAAAGAGATGCAGCGACTGAGCTGTGTCACCTTTAGCAGCTTAAAATGCCTCAGAAGTACATCAGAGGATAACATGGCACTGCCATGAAAACAGAGTATCTTTGGCGAGTACAACTAACTTCACCATTTCTACAAAAGCAGCAGCTTTAATGTAGCTGTGTACTGACGAAAAGAAAGGAAAGGAATGTGTTCAACTTGTTGCTGTATTTTGAGAGCTGTGGAAATTTGACAAATTGTTTCTCAAGACTTTTCATTTTGTTGTTAAGAAGTTACATGCCAACACAAGGTTATGTAAAAGCAAATTTATTTGCAAATAAAAATGTGAATACTGTGGTGTGCATACTTATTCAGCCCCCTTAGTGAACAGAAGCATCTTTTACTGGAATTCTAGCGATAAGTCTCTGTTAAAATTTTGCTTATTTTTTATTAAACTATCTCAAGTTTGCTCAGATATGAACAGCAAGTTATGCCACACAATTTTAATGGAATTCAGATCTGGACTTTGACTGGACCTTTTCTAACACAAGAATATGCTTTGATATAAATCCTACCATTGCAGTTTTGGCTGGATGTTTAGATTGCTGTCCCTCTATCCAAGTATTGCTTTTTTACAGCTTCTAACCCGTTTTCTTGAAGGACTGCACCATCATTAGATTCATCCACCTTCCCTTCTCCCTCTGAAGAAAATGATGCTGTCACCATGGAGATGGTGTGTTCAGGGGACTGCTTTTAGACCTTTTTGACACGTCTGAAGGCAACAGGTTGCACTGAACTTTATTTAGGGTTATTAGATTAAAAGAGACTAAAAACCTTTGCATATCACATAACTCTTCAATAAACACACTGAAGTTTCTGGTTGTAGTGGGACATAATTTGGCAACGGTTAAGGCATATCACCACATAGCTACCGAGTCTGTTTTAATGAGTACATTCAAATATAAGAAATGCTATGTGAATGTTTAAAAAAATTCAATACTTATTAAACGTATTAACACTCCGTTAGATATTCTCTAAAACTGAGTGACACTGAACAAATGTAGCTTTGCTGCTCCTGCTCAGGCGGTGTGAATGTGTTATGAATGAGTTCCTTAAAAAGAGTTCCACTTTTCATATCGGCTACACTACACTTCAGATAAAAAACATCTTCTACCATGAGTTTTTTTTTTTTTTTTTTTTACCCCCAATATATGCCATTTTTTCGTAGACCTGTAATCTGATCCACACGATTTCCAACAAGACAGAATAAGAAGCTCCTGAGAGCTGCACATGCAGCCACAGCGAATAAATGCCTAATCTCTGATCAAATTCCTCATTTACTCTAAATGCTGCTCAGTGGCATGACCTCAGTTTTGTAACGATCACAGCCGCGAGCTGCTGTGGATCTGTTAAATGAGGGTTCTTCTCCATGACCGAGTGGACGATGTACGCGGGGAAGATGTTGCAGAGGTTCCTGTATGTTTGGTACTGGTGATCTGGAATGACGTACCGCTCTTGGTGCTCGGCCGCGGACGGGTTCTCCCACGGCGAGTTCCAGATTTGCTCCATTTTGTCTGGCATGCTGCGGACCATCACCCGCTCGCAACACGGCATCAGGCTGTTACTGAGCGGATACGAGTGATATCCATAGGACTCGTTGCCGCAGGGCAGCGGGTCCCAGCTCGCATGCTGCTCGCGGCACAGCGGCGGCCGCCTCTGCCTCATCGGGTTGCTGTCGTACAGCCGAGAGTCCGATATGCTGTCCATGCGCGTCATTCCTAGAGACCGCGTCGGCTGCGAGGACAATGGCGGCAGGACGTTCTGGGCGAGCGGGTAGTCTCCAGGACAGGAGGAGCGGGCTCCCACCGTGGCATGCTGGATGTGAGGTGCGAGGTGCGCCCCGGACTGCTTGCGAGGACCTTGCTTAGGCTCCTCCTGTCCATAACTCTGGACTCTGGTGAGCGCGTCGTGGCGAAACCCGTGGGAGAAGGCCTGCATCCTCGCCTGCGCCGGAGCCTGCTGCTGCACCTTGATGCTCTCCTCCAGGCTGCTGTCCACGGAGCTCGGGTACAGCTCCCCGTAGGAGGAGAACGAGTCGCTGTTGGAGTGGCTGAGGCAGGACTCGGGGCAGTGGCTCGGGGTTCTCTGGTACACATGCTCGTGCTCCATGCTACAGAAACTGTCCACGTTGTGCATGCTGCTCATGCTCATGTTGGAAAAATCGCTGTGAAGCGAGTAGTATCCATGGTCGCTGACCGAGTCATACTTGGGGAACTGTTCGCTGTACGTCACGGAGGCGCCGTGGCTGTTGGTGACTAAAATGGGGGGGTACTGTATGCTGGACATGTGCTCTAGAGAGCTGTGTGCAAACTGCAGAGAGCCTGGAACGGGGCTGCTGGCTGAGCGGGTGTTTAACGCCCCGGCTGCGTGGCTCTTGGCGGGCTGCATGGTGGGCACGCTGAGAGCAGACACGAGGGAAGGCACTGAATTCGTCTCGGACTTCCGGGCGACGGAGAGCGCCTCTACGGGTTCGCAGGCCACCGAGCGGATGCTGGGGTCGGACTGGCGTTTAGGCGCCACGCGTTTCGCTTCGGAGCCGACGTCCCCCTTAACGGCGGCTGGACCTGTACCACATTTAGCCAAAGCCCCTTCGCTCATTGTTTTTACCGCGGACAGTTTGGCGAAGGCTCGCAGCTCGTCGGCCACGGATCGCTGTGGTTGGTTCACACGCTCCGGATGGTAGTATTTGCACTTATGACCATACGTGCACTTTTTCCCTGGTTTAAAAAATAAAAAACAAAAACAAACGATCCATGTCAGCAACTTTAAACATTTAAGGCTTATGTGAGGATGGGGGGGTTTAAAACAGGAGCTTACCATAAGGGCAAGGCTGCTTTTTGTGCTCTGGAACCACAGGCCTCTTGCGGAGGAAGTTTTCTAAGCTCGGCCCATGTCTTCCCAGCGGATCATCAGGTGGCATAAATCTGTTACAAAGAGAACCATTAATTGTATCATTTCAACTAATTCAATGGGGAAAATTTGCCACAACATGAAATAAGTCATAATATCCAAATAACCAAAGATTACCATCCAGTGACCTGAAAGCTAAGGCTGTAAGTTCAGCATGGAGGAAATGCATTTTCCCATTACAGATTTCGTTTACATTTAGTTTGTTGTCACACTTAAATGTTTTAGATTAAAAAAATACAGCAGACAAAAACAAAATCTGTACAAATACAAAATACAGATTTCTAATTAGTCTTTTACATGGCAGACTTTTCAGAATTGTTTCAATTTAGCAACATTGGAGAGCTTTAAAGCCTCCTTCAGTTTTTTTGCGCCATTTAAAGTTTAAGTTGAGCTTAAGTTCATAAACTGATGGCTCCACATTCACATTTAAGTGAAATGCCTTTTACACCAATAAACATCTTTTAAATTAAATAATAAATTCTAACAAAGACCAATTCAACACAATTCATTACTTCAGTCATGCAGTGAAACAAGTCTAATGTTGCTTCTACCAAATTCTTACTTGTCATTGACAAATGAATACATCAGGAGGCGCTCTTCTATAAATTTTTTCCACTCTGGCTTCTCGTTTTGCAAGTCCCTGTAGTTGTCATTTGACACAATAATTCCATCAGAATCGTAAGCCAGCTTCAGTATGAAGCGATCATCGTAGCACACCACTCTCCTGCCCTGGACTCTTCGAGACGGGGTAAAAACCAGGATCTTCTCTTTCTCCAGTTTGCGCAAGATTTCTTGATCTGAAAGACAAATTTATTGAAAATATTTAATAATAATAATAAAAAAACTTAAGTCCTTGCAAAAGTATTTATACACATGGATATTTCCTTATTTTGACAGATTGCAAAGTGATACTTCAATGTAATCTATTGGAATTGTATATGCTAGACAAACACAAAGAGGCACAAAATGGAAGTGGAAAGAAAGTGGAAGAAAGACTATACAATGTTTATTACAATTAAAAATGTCATGGCAATTTGTATTCAGCCCCTTTCCTTTAAGGCCCCAAAATAAATAGTTGAGAGATCAAGTTCAGTTAAGTTGGAAAAACAACAAAACTCACGCTTAGAATGTTTTTTTTCCCCCTCACTTTTATTCACTATTCAATAATTATTGCATTCGAAAACATGGCTGCAGAAGACCTAACCTGGGCCGGGCTTAACATTCCAGTAAGACTTGACGCAAAACATGAACCCAGATCTACAATGCAGTGATTTACATCAACTGTATCAGAAAAGCCCAGTTTAAGTTTAAACGTAAATCTGAACGAGGAACACACTCACTCGCAGATGTATTTACAGCAATAGAATTTTGAAAATTTTCTGTTGGTCCAAAAATGCCAGAGCACCGAGGTTTGGTTGGACTGTAACCAAGTCTGAAGTTCAAGAAGTGTGAGGTGCTGTTTATGATTAACTTGTTTTAATGGTTGTATTTCGCCTCCTAATCAAAGGGCCTCAACGTTTGGATGTTTTCCGTGATGTGGAAGAATAGCAGCTGCCTACAGAAACGTTGTATACCTGTGATGAGAGCATCGGGTCTCGACTGCTCCTTCCTCCAGGCGGGGACAAACACAGTGATGTCTTTGTGTCCTTTCTCTCGAAACCACTCGACCGCCAGCTGGATACCGCGACAAGAGAAAACCTCCTTGTTCCCGTGGCTGGAAGAAGACAGCAACACTGAATGAAGTGGGATCACATCTATAAGAATAAATGGCGGTCAGATTGTCTACATTACCTCATCGCCACATTAGACCCATCGATGACGATGGGTCTAAGGTTATCGTACGTATCCACGGATTCTTCTTCTACTGAAACTTCCGGACTGACGGTTTCTTTCACACAGGGGGGCCGTGACGATGACGGGGCGGCGGCGCTGCAGGGTTGAGTTTCGTGCTCCGCTTTATTCCCGAGGCGGACCAACTCGGCGAGAACGTCGTTGATGAGCGCCGTGGCCCCCAACTTGTTGAGCACCGTCTCCACCTGGTCTCCGGAATAGCCCAGCTTCAAAGCAAACTCCATCTTGGTTTGGTACTCCCTTCCGCTGGCGGGCTTGAGGCCTGACGCGGCGCCGGCACTGCCGCCGCCGGAGTCGTCGTCGCGAAAGTCTTGCAGGGTGCTACTCTGGGAAAAGCTGGGCCGGTCGAGGCACGGAGAGCGGCAGAGCTGGCGGTGGGGTTTGGTGACGGCGAGGGGCTCCCTCTTCCTGCAGCTGCTGTTGCCCAGCTGAGCCCTGTGGGGCTGCCGCCGCCACTGGTGCTCCTCCGACTCGCTCTCGGAGCTGCTACCGTCCTCGGACTCGTCCGTGGCATGATGGGCCTCTCTTGAGTCAATGTTCTGCTCCCTGCATGGGCGTTTTTCCATTTTGAGCTTCTCCACCATGGACCATGCTGTCATCACGGCCGTCTCGGCGCCTCAGCTTTCCGCGCCATGCTTCCTCACCTCCGCCGCCGCCAAGGAATCATACTCGGTGTTGAGACTCGTTACGCAGGTCGAAATGGATGCTCTTCCCCTTTTCAGCAGACAAATTTAACTATGTAATCCTGTAAAAGAGCAAAACGCAAAGGGTCAGCATTGGCGATATGGATGTTTTCATGAAGTTGCCGTTTACTATCAAGACTATTTATTTTGCGTCAGATTAAAACGATGAAAAAAAAAAGATCTCATTTATTCTTTCAAACCCAATGTTACATTACAATGTCAATGCACAAATATAAATTATATATTCATATATACCACCAAATGCAACAAAAATACTACAGCAACGACTTTGCTCATGTTCCTGTTGAGCTTTTGGAGAATGTAAAATAACAATAAGCAGAAAAGTTTTACTGTCTCTTCAGCTGACTGCTGTTTAAAATGGAAAAACCCACAGGTCTGGTACAAAATGTGCTAATGCACCACAGAACAACTTGTGCTCTCCATGAGCACAAGAGCCTCACTGGTCTCACAAGCAATGTTTGAGCCAGTCACACATGAAGTGAGTGCACGAGTTAGAATAACCTGAAATCGTGTGGGCTGAGCAGCGTATCCCTGCGCCTCCAGCCCTCCGACAGACAATCGGAACTGAGCCGAATTCCACCGGGAGCGCGCGGGCTGCTTTTTAAGGTAAAGCAGTGCGGTTCTGCGGCGGAGCCTGCAGTGTACACCGTGCAGCACTGTTTTGCTTAAATACATCAAAAAACATTTAAAAACAAAAACACACAGATACTGATAAGCAAGCGTTTTATAGGAAGTGCTTTATTAAGAAGACACACTGGAACACACTTTCCTCTAGTCTTGCAGAGTACAGCGAGCTTCAAGCTTCAAGAGGCACAGCCCATGATGTGCGTTGCCTAGCAACACAGCCTTGTCATCAGCTAACTCCTTTTTACCAGTCACGACTAACACAAACACAGCTCATCATGTCTCTTTATACAGCCAGTAAATGCAGAACGCTTTCGGTTACTCCACAGTTCAAACGCAAAACATCCAGAGGCAGCAAACTTTGCAAAAACAAAAGCTGATAACACTGATTCTCTATCCGACCACTGAAAATAAGATATTTTGACTGCAGTAAATGCATGTTGTGCTATCACAATGCCATCCACTCAAAGAAATAATACACAGCGGTGTTGGGAGGGTAAGGGGGGCAGTCAAAAGCTAAATTAATGTCCTTATCTGTCTAAGTGGGCTTATGGGATCTGATTGCAACTTTTACGACGGCGGTGAAGGACGAGGCTATGGTCTGAATATCTAAACAGGAAGCTGAGAGGAAGGTGGCCGAGCCATTCGCTGTGGAACTTGGAGAACCGGTGGCAGATACGGTGAAACAGCTCACACTGCCTACTTTCACTTGAGTCATTTTATGACCGTGTCGACGCATGTTCAAAGTAGCAGAGCTCTTTCAAATCCTCTCCCTTCCACCTCCGGATTCACAGTCTTCGTCTCAGCAAGGCCTCTGGACCATCTCTGCATACGCATCATCTCATGTTTCATAGCAACAAGTTGGAGCAGGACAACGAGGACGTTTTTTTTTTGTTTTGCTTTTTTTCCGCCAGCACCAAGTACAGATGAACTAGATTGATTTTCCTCCGACGGATTCTGAAATCATTACTTGGAAATTTTCTAAAGTTACTTCCAGATAAGCGGCACATTATCAGCACTCTGGCTTCTGTATCAATTCGGATCAGTTTCGCTTTCAGTTCTTTTGCTGCTTTATGCAGAAATGCTGCAACTCGTCCCGAGAAAACGCTTTCCTAGAGCAGAAAACTGCCTGTAAGCAAAGTGAAGGGTGAGAAAAGAGAGCGACAAACAGCTTGACAATAATGTGGCAGTAAACACAGAGGAAAAGTCAATATTGCAATAGGCTAGATGTTTACCTGCTTAAAAGTCCATTAGCACAACCACATTCCTGGACACAACACAAAAAGGAGGACAGCTTTTCACTTCTAAATAAACAAAAATGTAAAACTATAACGTCTTTGTGATAGTGGATTTTTCTCATTCGGAAGCATCAACAAAAGAAAAATCTCTTCCAGGGCATGCAGCCAAGCGAAATATTATGATCCCATTACTGTTTTGGCTTTGATCAGATGATGGCACTATGCTCCCATCATCTGACTCATTGGACCAGTGACATTTCTGCTGCTGGGTCAGGAGGAACAGCTGATTGCCACCTTAGCATTGTTCCCCTAAATCTCACTGATGGACCAAACTGCTCGTTTATACACACACACACACACACACACACACACACACACACACACGCACACACACCAAATAAATAACCTAACCTGGAAAATATCTGCTTACAAGCAAGTCAAAACAGCACCTGGAAAAAAAAAAAAAAAAGAGTACAATGGCCATCATTTTGAAAAAAATACAATCATAAAAGAATAACTTTTGGGGGGTTTAAATAGTTTATTACACCAGATATGACTACTATAACACTTGATAATTGCTCTAGCAAAGCAGAAATTTGCAAATGCTCTATCCATTTCTATGGAAAATACACAAGATAGAAACATAAGTGTTTGTCAATATTTGGTCTGCTCTTCCAAGTACAGAAGAAGTTATATATATTTTTTTATTCTAAAAACTGCAACAGAAAATAAAAAAAAAGTTCAGCAGGTTCTTTGATAGTGGTTTTAAATTTGACTCCAACAGAAAATAAAATAAAGGTATGATGAGATTATCTCCATTTATACCTCAATATGTCCCCAATTTTTCATCTCATACTTCATAAGTGTACAACAGTGCAATGGAGAACATGCTGCTGGTTGTAGATTGAAACAAGAGGGGAATAACAGGAATAACCAGTTTCGATTTCCCTGGGTATTTCTTAGCATGAACTTGATCATGCAAACTTAACCCACTTATAATACTAAAAAAATAAACACTAGACATTTACTTCTTTAAAAAATATCCAAAAACATAAAGTTGTAAGAACAGACGAACCTAAATATAAGTTTTCTGAAAACGTTGACCGACTTTTACCTCTATTCATACACTAAACCCACTGACAAAGTCTCTCCTGGATCATTTTACCGAGTATTGAGGTCAATAATGCTGCACAGTGCATGCAGTCCAACAAGTTGACACGACAACACGAGAAAAAAAAAAGCATCTTGAGTGTAGACAACCTAAATAGGGGAAAGTTAAACGACGTGACAGCGGGTGAGGAATTATATTTATGCCACTTTTTGAACGACTGTTCAGAGTTCCGTACAGAACATTCCCTTAAAGCCTAAATTTAAGCAAAAATCCCCGCTTTGACACCCGCAGGCCCGGGTTGCGGTTAGCACACGATGCTATTCAAACATTCTAATATCACTGAGCTAACCTCAAACAACACAGCCAACGTTTCAGCAATACACATCTACCAGCTCAATGCGAGTTAACCTGTTGGGAAATGACTAGAAATTGATCCAATTAACGGTCGACATGAGTTACTACTATTCTGTCAGGCAATCCCCGGTATCTCAAGTTAACGGTATCGAAGCTATGCAACGCTGCTTAGCTAACGTCCCCTCTATTAGCCAACTTAGGGCAATCATAGGCTACCTTTAACGCCTCGATGCTAAAGCTGGTTAGCATCAGCTGCTGAGCATCTGCTAACAATTTAGCCGGATTACTACCCGTAACTTGAAATAAAGTTGACATTCATTTAATAATTAAGACGACGGCAAAGCAACAGCAACACATCACGACTCTCCTCACAGTGCGCACATACCTCGCTGCCATGGTTGGCTTCAGACGGCGCTCATCCTCTTCATCATCTCCTCTCACCTTGTTGCTGTCATCCTCCTCGCTTCTAACAGTTCTGTTTTGCTGCCATTGGCGCTGTCGCAGTTAGCTCGGGGTTGCCAGATAATGCGAGGGAAACAAGTAAATGGCACCGGGCTGAAAATAGCGTCGCTAACTTTGCTTTCTTTCTCCACCTGAATTTAGACGGTCGCTCCTCTCAGTTTGTGCGCTGAAAGACAAACTTACCCCTCGAAAATAAGAGCTGCGGAAAATCCATAAAGTTTTTCTCACGCTTAAAATTTATGTAAAAGTAAATACTGAATTTAAAATGTTATATCTTTATAAGCTGCGCTTGAGTGGTTCTGTAGTCGTATAAAACCTGAATAGACAGGCAAAATAGCTCATTTTACAAGGAGATTATGTAAATACTGCACATGGCACACAGGCCCCTCTGTCTTTATCCTTGTTTTATTCTGATGAAGCGGAACAACTCCCACTGTGTTTTAAAGTCCCTGTAATGAGTCAAAGTGCTGGATTGACCAGAAATTGGATGAAACAAATTTCAACTAATTAGTTTCCCAACCTGTTGCTCAACACTGCTGACCAACTAGCTGAAAAAAAGGTAACACTTTCCCCTCTTTTAAATGATAAATTCAACTTTTTGAGAGTAAAGTACAGATTTGTGGTACAAAACTGAGCACTAGACCTGATTTCAACATTGAAGGAACACAGATAAATTAGTGGTAGACAGAAGTGGTCTAAGTTTTGACTTTCTCAGGTGTATGGTACATAAGAGTAAATATATAATATTATATATAAGTATAAATATTCTAAAACTGTAATATTTTTGTTCAAGGCATCATACCAGCCCACTCTGAAAAGACTCCCTATCAACAGTCGGAATCATATGTGAAAGATAACTTTTACCTTTTTAAAACTGGGAACATCATTTAGCAGGTGTTTTAAACAACAGCCTTTATGTCAAAAATATGCTTTTACACACCGACTTGTTGAACACATTCATGCCAGAGTGTAGCATTTTTCCTGGCTGTGGAGCACAGAGCAACACAGCGCTGCCCCTCCCTCACATGCTGCTCTGAAAGCTGGCCACCTCACTAAAAGTAGGCTGCTACACTTTTCCCTTGTTTGCAAAATAAATGAATAAATAAAAATGAATGTTTGACAAGATTTCCTGTTGAGAAAAAAATAACAGGGTCCTTGTATGGAAATTACAGGAGTGCCACCAATCACTCCTATTACAGCAACTCTGTTTCAAGTAGGAATAGGGAAATAATATGAACAAATCAGCTAAAGCTACACATTTTTGTTAATAAATCCATGATATTTTAATTCATATAATCTTGTGGGAATCTCATTCAGAGCCAGGCCTAACACAAAGTCATATTTGCAGTGCAGGTAGCTTTCTATTTGCACAAACTTTTAGGTGTCTGAACCTGAAAATATGAACTTCTCTCAACTGGTGGTGTGAATATGTGTAGTTAAAATAGTTTTCACAGTCAAGGCACACTTTCAACCACAGACTTGGTGAACTGATTGCTGGTGAACTGGAAAAAAAGAGAGGAAAAAACAAAACTAGAGCTAAACTGTTGTCGTGTTTATTCTTATGTAAGGCAGTATTCTATTCAGACAAATTGTAACAGATTTTCAGACAGATAATGCAACTCCATAAAAAAAAGAGTTGGAGAACTCAAAATACAGTATTGACAATTTGTAACAATTATGTCCACATTACAATCTACAAATAGTTGAAAATATAAATACAAATACATTGTTTCTGAAAATGCTGTTAAAAACATAGTTTCACAAGAAAATGACACAAGGTGAAACCAGCTTTCTTTAAAAATATGATTTCAAATTCAAACAAAACACAACTTGTTGATTCAGCACACTTGAATTCAATGACTGAGTGCATGTTTTTAGCTAGTATACGAAGTTTATCCAAATAAACGATAGGAGGAAGGGGGAAAAAAAAGCACAAAATGATGGTTTTGGCCATTTCCAGGCCTGTAGCAAGCACAGTAAACATGTTTTCAACTTTACTTTTATTTAACTGCTTCTGGGGAGGCTCTTTAGTATCTCTTAGATAAACATTATTTAGCCTTTTCCCCATTTGCATGAGAAATGAGCTAAACAAATACAGTAGTTTTGCCTTGCAAAGTTTACTATATGTAAATGAAATGTGACAGCTAAAGTTAAAACCCTATCACCATCGTTAACTAGCACCATCTGTATGTTCCCTACACTTATTTATGGGAGATAAATTAGCCAACAGGCACTTTTCTTTTTTTTTTTTTTAGTTCCACTCAATGTATTTTAAATCTGTGACAAAACGTGTCTCTGTTTAAGAAAACTAAATTCAAGGCATTTGATATTTCTCTTTATGAACTGATAAACTGCTGTTTTTTTCCCCTTATAACTAATCTGATGTGAGAATAAATCTATAGAGCTCAAAACAGACCTCACTACTGCAAAGAGTGACTGTAAGCATGAACATGACCAGACATTTAAAGCAAAAGCATTCATTGCTGAAAGGCAGCAGTGGAAAAAGGAAGCCGCTGCACAATAAAACCCAGGCCGATGAGTGGCGATAATACAGAACAGAGTGTGAGATTTAGTGTTGAGACCCAACATTCCAGTTAAATTCAGTAGCTTAACGAGATGACAGTGTTGGCATTTTCACTGTAAATTACACAACCACCTCCTCAAACCCTTTCAGTCAGCATCTGAGAAAGTCGTGTGCAAACATACAAGGAGCAATGCTTTTTTCTTTTTTTTTAAATTTGGACTTCAGGGCATTTTATTTAATGCAGCAGGTCGTTATCTTTCTTATTGCACATGTCTGAATTGCTTTAAACATTTATATTACCTCCTGTCCATCACAGTGAGTCAAACTGTTCAAAACAATCAGCTGTACAAGACAAAATGAGATACAAATGCTACTTTGGATAAACACAAAAGCCGGTCTGAGTTAGTTTGCCCCTTCGCCAGGTCATATCAATAAGCTGCCAGTTTGTCCCATAGCC
The DNA here is from genome assembly GCF_051168715.1 of Poecilia mexicana. Classification (NCBI taxonomy): domain Eukaryota; kingdom Metazoa; phylum Chordata; class Actinopteri; order Cyprinodontiformes; family Poeciliidae; genus Poecilia; species Poecilia mexicana. The sequence continues at coordinate 1,093,625 of NW_028263383.1, read as the reverse complement.
TTATTGTCCTATTTTTAACTTTCTATCATACTTTATTTCTATTAACTCTAGTTCTGATCTCTGTTTTGGTCAGTAAACACAAATTATCAGTGAATCGTGACCCTATGTTGAGATAGTCAGCAGAAACAGGATGCAGGTTTTACAGAAAACTCTACAGAAACATTTGAGGAGACTGCCAAAAAAAGATAAGTGATAACATGTTCAGGTAAAGTGTGTTTAGAACATGATGACAGCTCTCTAAATAAGTTGTTTTTATCTCACAGAAACTCAAAATACTACTCAAAACAAGTGAAAAATAAAAACTAGTAAAAAGGAGCGCTTGGAAAATCATGGCTGATATGGGGAATTAGGTGGAAAACAGTCCTTTGCTACTGTTACTCTGGTAATTGTTACAAAATAAAGCATGTATTTAAGTTCATATGAGTGTAGAAATAAGGGTCTTTTATATATATATATATATATATATATATATATATATATATATATATATATATATATATATATACTGCTAAAAAAATAAAGGGAACATTTCACTTTAATTTTGTGTGTGGCTCCAAATCCAGGTCTCCATTGGTTAATAAATTTGATTTCCATTGATGATTTTTGTGTGATTTTGTTGTCAGCACATTCAACTTTGTACAGAACAAAGTATTCAATGAGAATATTTCATTCATTCAGATCTAGGATGTGTTATTTGAGTATTCCCTTTATTTTTTGAGCAGTGTATATATATATATTTGTATATAAAGCCTATGACTCAATGCCACACACTTGGATCATTGAATGCTTAGAGATGTACAACATCAATAGGACTCCAAGAGCCTTCATTGCAAACTCGATGGGGCTGTGGAAAACCACCTTTGAAGCTAACTGCAAACCACTTGCATAAGTGTCCATCAAATGTGGCATATACCAAGGAGATGCTCTGTCCCCACTGCTGTTCTGCATAGGCCTGAACCCCATCAGCCAAATCATCAACAAGACTGGCTACGGATACCGACTCAAGAATGGGGCCACAATCAGTCACCTCCTCTACATGGATGACATCAAGCTGTACGCCAAGAGCGAGCGAGACATCGACTCATTGATCCACACCACCAGGATCTACAGCACTGACATTGGGATGTCAGTGCCAATCAGTGCCAATTCTCGCTCCCAGAAGGAACAATATTAGACATTGAGGACAGTTACAAGTACCTGGGAATACCACAAGCAAATGGCAACCTCAATGAGGTCACAAGGAAAGGAGCCACAGCCAAATACCTCCAACGAATAAGGCAAGTCCTGAGAAGCCAGCTCAATGGCAAGAACAAGATCCATGCAATAAACAGCTTCGCTATGATTTTTTTTCCCCAAATTCAAGACATAAGTATACATTTTCTTACTGGTGCACAAAATGAGCCGTGCATGAACATCACCTTGCTCAAAGAACAAAACCAACACAGTGCCTGAACTCGCAACAAATTACGGTATTACTTTATTCTGCCCCCCCAAAAAAAATTTCAGCCTCATAAAAGAATGTCAGCCCCCAAAAATATATATTTTTACTATTTTACTAATTAAAAATAAATTAAATTTATTTTTTAAGAATTTAAAATTTTTAATAACTTAATTTTTTTTATTTTAAATTTGTTTTTTGTCGTTTTGAATCCACAAAATACATTTTTGGGGCCAGAATAAAGCATTGCTCAACTTGGCTTTGCATATCATGTGGCTAGGATGCTGACTCCCATTCCGTTCCGTGATACACGTGACTCCATGTTGCACATATTTGTCTGACCACTTTCTGTTTTTGCTCAACATATTTAGCATGGATTGAAATATTAAGAAAGAAACCACACGACGTACATCTACGACAGCCGTTGACTACTGCGCGCACAAAATTCCCCGCAGCACTGACTGAACAAGCAATGTAACGTCATCCTCTGCAGCAAGTGATGGTGTGTCATCATGACTACACAAGTGTGTCTTTACCTCTGCGGCAGAGGCTTCGCCGAACCCCTGAGACCGACTCTCCCAGGTTAGAACCCAGGTCAGGAAACCACTGTTTTAGACTGTTGGTACGTTTTACAACAATAATGGTTGTAAAATATGGAACTCATGAAAAATAGGAAAAAGTAAAGAAAATAAAGGAAAACAAAACAGACTTAATAAGGAATTACTACTCGACTTATTAGAATTCTCCAATTAAACCAAATTAACCCTGCTGGTACATATTTTTTGTGGAGTCATATGAACCACAGAAAATGACTTTACATTACTATTGATAGTTGATAAAAGGTCTCTCCTGACTGATATGATGGTTTGTCCAAAACATTCCAGAGCAAACAGCAACATTTTGTATTTAAATAAGTTCCAGACATCCAAAACCACAAAGATATGATTTGGCGAAGGGGTGAAATGACCAGCGCCCTAATTAAAACACTCTGTGGCACATTTATATGTGATTCACACTCAATTACAGGTGGCCTCAGGGTGATTATTGCAGGTCACAGGGGTCACCCCATCCCCCTTTGCTTCACTAAAGATAACAGTTTTTTCCTTAACTGAGGGAGAGTTGAGGGGACTTCTAGTGTGAGATGGAACCTCCCTTCCTGCTAGGGCTCTGCCTTTACTGCCCTGACTGTGAGAGTGTAAATTAGCAGGACTCTGGCAGAAAACATCATCAGATTCCTCGTCCTTCATCCCAAAGGTGCTATGAGGAAGACAGCAATCTGATCGCAAAGGAAGATGACACTGCCTACTGTAGAGTTCTGGATTCTGTGAAACTAAATCGCAACTTAGGCCGTCCGACACAGAGCAAAAATACTGTGGTTGCTTGTGGACTTGACCGAGACTCTGGACATTTTCAGCAATTTCATCTGTCACAGTTACTTCTGATTTCTTCTGCCATGAAAGGCTCGTAACATCGTTACAGTCTCTGACCTCTGAGGCAGACAGGACTATTTTCTTTCTATAATATGGTGAACAGTTCCTCTCAGAGTCCTGCTCTGAGGACACAGCAGGTCTGTTTTCTATGTACGTTTCAGGCAACTCAAGGCTATCCGTATCCAAAGATCTGCTCCTCCTGTCCAGGGACAGTGGATTTGATGTGGGCTGGCTGACCCTTGTTAGACCCAAATGCCGCGGGAGACTAGCAACAGCCCATGTTTTGCTGATCAGATTCTGTTCATACAGGTCCAACATTTGATAGTCGCATTCAGCAAATGCGTCTTTTTGCAGGTAGCTTTCTTCAAACTCCTGATAAGGCGATGAAACATCCTCCTCCAACTCCATGTGGATCTGCTCGTCGTATTCCCCCTCGTTGCGAAGGTCTACAACATCAAATGTGACAATCGTTGGTAAGGCCTCCATGTTTGAAGTGAAGGCGGAGCTCCTTTCCAAGTCGTCCACCTCACTACCCAGCTTGCAGAGCAACTGAGTGTGTTTTGTGTAATCCACAAGTGCTTGTGAGAAACACACAGTCTGCCCATCCTCTATGTAGCTGTTGCATTCTTCAGACTGAGAATTTATATTTTTGTACGGTAGCGCCACAGGCTTGTTTTCTTCAATATGCTCCTCTTTGGGTTCACAGAAGGTCTCAAAGTCTGGGTCTGATGCGCTTCCAAACGATAAACCACTGCATCTTTTCTCGCGTTCTGCATTTATGGGTTTTGTTCTTTTGTCGGCAGAAGCAAGCATAGTCTCTTTTTCATCGAAAATCTTGGCTTTGAGATTGTTCGTGTTGACTAATATTTGCGGTTTTAAATTCAAATTACAGTTTTCATTCACTCCGATATCCTGATTTTTACTGAATGAACTTGACATCGCAAGAAAATCATCTTTGTACAGATCAGCACTTATTTGTAAGTGACTCATTTCTAGGACAAAGGCAGGATCTGTTGAGTTGACTGACTCCGTTAAGTAGTCACCGTGTTTTGAACTGGGAAGTTGGGATTTGTTTTCATAATGAGGGCTGATGAGACTCTCATCAGGTGCAAAAAGTTCATAGAGGGCATCCCCACTGTAACTATCCCTGGGTAATCTGCCAGACCTTTTTTCTTGCACTTCGTCCGGCCCTGGCGTGGTGGAATCATAATATCCCTCATCGCTATTAGGGCCTGACTCCTGATGCTCGCTTTGAGGGGTTAGAACATCAGCTATGGATGACGTGTCCATCGATCCAGCCTGCTGTGTGCTGTTGCTGCTGTTCAGTGCATCTGCATTGTGCAAACTTGTCAACTCAGCGGTCATCTCTGTCTGGTCCGGATCACAGCTGTAGCAGACAACCTCTGATGTGTTGCTTCCCCAGAAATCCTGAAGACATGTTCCATCCAGATCTTCTGGAGAGGCCATCTCTTCACCGCCACCCTGGTAGGTGAGATAACAAGAGGCCCTCTTCCCTCCATTTCTGCTCCTCTCTCCAGACACCGTGCTCTCCGTGATGCTGTCATCCTCTTGATCTGCGATGATGTCCCCACAACCTGTGAGGGAATCAAAGCTCTTCAATGATGAAACTTCTCCAAAAATTAGGTTCAGCTGATCCGACGAACCGGCAGGTGTTTCGGACGCCGTCTGAAGTTTCAGACAAGGCTCGCTGGAACGTCTGGAACTGTTGTCGTAACCACCAGAAGGTACTGCCTTTAAATTAGAGTCCTTGTGTTTGTCCTCAGACAGCTGAGGCTCAGACTTTGGGCATTCTTTCTCCATGCTGCTCTCCTTTGCTTTTGCATCTGCACGACTACATTCAAGACCAATGGAAATGTCACACAGATCCTCTACAAACTCAGGCACGTCGTGATCACATTCTAGGAACTCTGTGGCACTGCGGTTTGTGTTGCGTTGGACAACAGGCACCTCTTTCTTGCATTGAGGAGAAGACACAGCATTAGCTTCACTTGTATCATTATTTCTCTGGCTTCTGTGATGCCTAAAACTCTGAAAAAGACTCCTTAAGCCTTTTCTCTGTCGACCAAGAGTCAGTGACTTCTGGTCAGGGGTTGGGTGATTACATTCCCCTTGACAGCCACTGTGGAGATCTCCAGCTGCATCCCTGTGGCTGTGGTACTCAAAGTCTCCAGAAGAGACATAACCACTCCTGAGAGCGTTGTCATCGCTGACCTTACAAAGCCCATCGTGTGTTCTGCTTTTGCTGATTCCTTTCTTAGAGGGCCACTTGTTCTGATTTTTGTTCCTCCCTCCAAAGAAACTCGGTAGAATACAGATACTTTTACGAACACCGAAAAATGTCAAGGCAGTCCTCTTGAATTTTCCCGCTTTTTGAGACTTTGCAGTTTCGTGGACTGGTTCTGACGGGAGCTCTTCCGTGACACCATCAGGCTCAGTTGGCAAAGGCTGACTGGCAGCAGGAGGTGAATCCTTGCTGTCACTTGGTAGCTCCTCCACCTTGCGAGAACTCATTGTTGCGTCCTTCAGAAAGGGGAGTGTTTGACAGAAGTCATAACAGGTTAAACATCAGCTGATTTCCTCCATCTGAGCCCTGTATGCAGAAAATCAGAACCAAAATCAGAGCTCATGTTACACTAGAATTTAACTGTAAGAGGAAAATGTCAAGAACATGATAGGGTACAGTCAAGTAGATGCGAAGGTTGGCCACCAGTGGGGCTGGGACATTATAGAAAGTGGATACAATAATGAAGAAGGAACAATGCTTTCAGTACACTAATGTAAAACAACATCCAACCCATCACAAAACTGGTTTAATTTTCATTTGCTTCTTTTGACTTTTCATATCTCTGCTGCTAGCACCCTCTGCTTTTCTGTCTTGCTGCTTTATAACTGATTCTCACCCCCCCCCCCCCCCCCGCCCAATAAAATAGTAATTTGAAATAGAGGTGTGCCGATCGATCGGTCACCGATCATAATTGGGCCGATTTTCGTGAAAAAGTGCATGATCGGTGATCGGCGATCATTGGCTCTTGTTGCCGATACCGATCATCTCATTTCGCAGCCTGCCTGTGCAGCTGGTCTCCTCTTTCCTTCACTCTGCGCAAACGCGCAGCAACAAATCCTAAGCGATGTGTAACTATAACGCACTGAGTGAATGGGGAAGTTTGCATGTTGCGGCGGAAAATTAAAGCACGTCAAAATGCATCAACACAACGAAGCTAATACGACATAAAAACAGTGCCATACTTGACGGAGTTTGGCTACATCGAGGCTCACTGCAGTAAAAAAGACATACGGAGGATCAGATAGCAGGTAAAGCAGCGCACAGCTACAAACACTCACCCGGATTAGCATGACGGTCAGAAAGCTAAACAAATAACCCGCAAAATTATTTAAGTCTTCGAGCTGCGATGTAAGACGCTGGTTCTGCTCTCGCTGTTGAACCGCTGCTACAGGTAGTAATATCTGACAGACGGAGCTTCGCTTCTGCTCCACCTGGTGGTGACTCTCACACCGAATCTCTGTTTAAAGCTGCAGCATCTAACTTAAAAAAATACATTTTACATACATATTAAAACTTTCGCTGTCCTAACATGAGACAGATAATCTCTAAAAAAATAATCGATCTCCTCCCTGATCTGCATAATTACTCCGCTCAGTCAGAAACAGCCAATCAGAGCTAGCAGTAATCAGCTAGCCGCCATGCTAACTGGAAGTTTTCATTCAGTAACTCTGGATTGTTTATTGTAATGGAACCTGTTTTTGCCTTTGAATGTTAAGTTTTATACTTGAATTTTTTTGGCAATGTTGAGAGGTTTTATTTTGGCTCTTTGTATTATTTAGCCTCTTCAGCGCCTTCATATGTTATAAGTCTGTTAAAGATAGTATTATCAATAGCAGTACAATTTGCACAATGCCTGTTTTGTTTAGTTTTCTTCTTGAAAAAAGTTATTAAAAACAAGTTTTTGTCTAAATTAAGGTGAATTCATGGTTCCTTTTTCCACATAATGTAACCGGTAGGGTTTATGATAAAAAAATAAATAAATAGTAATTATGTGATCGGTATCGGTGTATCGGCCCTCATGGGTGATTGGTATCGGTATCGGCAGGAAAAAACCTGATCGGCACATCCCTAATTTGAAAGCATCACTAAAGAAGAGAACTTTTGAAAACAAAAGACAATGAAGAGTGTAGAGGAAACGGTTTGGGCCCTGTTCCTTACATAGTTTCCAGTGAAGAGAATTTCACTGATTGTTTTTAAGGGAGGGGATGCATTTAAAAAAATAGAACGGCTTATCTCAAGTTACAGAAAAGGGCATGTCTAAAATGACATAAATAGGCTTTTAGTGTGTCTGCAAGACGGTCAGACATTCTCAATATGGAACAACTGGATGGTGCATGAACTGTTTTCATTCATTTTCAACTTTATCATTTGCTACATTCAAGAGTAGTTTATTAGTAGTTTGAATATGTGCCACATTTTTTGTTTTACCTTCTTAAATACATGTACAAACAAATCATGATTCATTTGAATTTCAAGTTTTGAGAAAAGCTAAAATAAGAAAACCTTTTAAAGTCAAAATTTGTACAATGTAATGTCCTTTTAATCATGCCTATTAAGTGTGGCCAATAGGTATGACAAAATAAAGACTTTTTTCCAAATTTTATATGTTTGGTCACTAATTTCTGTATGTAAATTAATAGAACATGCAGAAATTGTGACTCTTTTGGGAAAATTAGAAAAATTCTAGACAGAATACATCCAAGATGCATATAATTAAAATGAGGCTGAGGCATTTTCAGTGCTAGTGTGAACACCAAGGGGATATGAGGCTGCCAAAAACGCTACTATTCTGTAGAATAAGTAGATATAAAATTGAATAAGCCTCTACCAAATTAATTTAAAACAAAACCTAGTAAAAGCTAGCTATTGATTCTTTTCTTTTTTTTCAATTATGTTCATAATTTCTATACGGTTTACCTAACTCCAGAGATCGGACATTAGTCACAGTGTCTATCATCAAATGTATTCAGCAATAAAGAAAAACTGATCGTCCACCTATTTACACTACTTTGATTTATTATACGTCATATCTTAAGAACATTTTGAAATTCAAATTCATACGATTTTTCTGTTACAATATTTAAGTTTTAAAGGAAAGCTAATATACTTTTAAATTCAATTAAAGTTTGTAAAATATAATGTACCTTTATGGTAAACAGATGACGAAATACGCCCAATTGTAAGATAGTGGTAAGTAAATAAAACTCTGTTCGAGTTAAATAAAAAATTTTTATTAAATAAATAAAATAAATGCGCAACATATCCTACCTATATGCTTCCAATACACTAAATGCGTAAATGCAATATTTTACGCGGTTCCCCTAACAAAGAATCTGGGGGTTTAGCTACAGCGTGAATACATGCAGCAGGTAATAAAAAGCAACAGGCGATATGTTCAAATGTAGCAGCTGAATTTTACCAAAGTCTTGCGTTATAAAGGGGAGTCGACGTCCACAATTTTTGTAAACGGAACAAAGAACCACAGTCAGCTATAAAAGGCAGCAAAACAAAAGCACAAAGCTAACAGACCTACAGTGAAGTAAGCAGACTTACCGTATAATCAAGTGCGGTCGCACGGGTCAGGTAATGGTTTTAGGTGTCGGGTATGTGTTTCAGTGTCTCATTTCTGTGAAGGCTAACTTGGCTTTAACTTCTGTACACTACCTGGTCTGAGGTTTAGCCAGGCCTTGCAGCAGCTTTACCAGCAAAAGGCTTCAGTTGGTCCAAGCTGCATTTAGCTAGCTGTGGTGCTTGCTAACAACGTTGAGGACACTCACCGCCCCCCATCCCGAGTGTCGCCTCTTCGGTTTCTGGCTGTGATGCGAGTCTGCAACAGCTGCTGTTGCTGTTGGTGCCGCTAGCCTCTTTAACTCTACCAAACCTGAAGTGATGGCAAAATGCAGATCAGCCGAAACCGCGAATCGACACCAGGGTCTGACTCAGCCAAGCACGCTAAATTCTCCTGCTGGATCAAATTAAACACACACAAGTGAAATCCTGCATGGTGACTTCCTCCCGACTTCAGTGATTTTTTTTTTCTCCAAAAATCTCCTTTCCTGGCTCTCCATTCCACAGCGCATGTCAATGACGCAACATGCTTGTAACCATGGGAACGCATAGTGCTATAAAAATAAAAAGCCCAATGAGACAAGATGATCCCTCAAAAATATAAATAAATATATAAAGGCAGCACCCACTTTTTTTTTTACTAAAAAAAGTTGTTTTATACCTGTACAAAAAAATATGTATTTCCAACCTACTTAGAGTGTGTTGTGCAGATTATTAGCTTGAAAATACCAGTCAGGAAAGAAATCTTTGTTCTGTCATTTGACTTTGCATAACTAAGGTTATCAACAAACAACAAAAAACAATAAAAGCAAGTTATAATGTGAACCTTGCAGATTGGAGATGGGCTGAAAGTTGCCAAAAATGGACTGCCAAAGAGTTACATGAAGGCCTTCCAAATAAATAAATCAAGTGGCTCCACAGAAAGCTCATCATAAATCCAAGCCCACTCTCTGAGCAAAACCCCTTATGATTCCCACAAACATATTTTGACTGGGAATTATGCTGCAGGAGTACCTGGAAAAGTTTCAAGCCAGTTCATGCCATTTATAGAACACAAGCACGTAGACTTTTATATAGACTTAGACCTTTATATTACATTTGTACACATATTTACAACCTTTTTTTCATTTCGACAAAACTGAATGAATCTTAGGCTACAATGAGCTGAAAAATCACAGTGAGCATTGCATGATCAAGTACAATTTACATTTCTGTCCTGCAGAGTGCAACTGCGCGCTTCCTCTAGAAAAACAAGCATCTCATGGCTTCATGGCTTTTGTGTGACTTTCATTTCAGTGCTGTTTTAAAAAGTGCTTTTCCATTAATTCTTTACGTGAATGTCTTACTCTTTTTTTTTTTCCAATATTGATCTTCTTGAACTCATGTCCATGTTAATGATTGCATCCTCAAACATGTTGTGTTCAGGTTTTCGACTGCCTGACGTCCTTCCACTCCATTTTTGTGTTCTGTAGGGCCTGAGTCTTCTTCTCGTCCACTTGCACGTAGTCCACTTTGTACTCATCAGCGAGAAGTGGCTTCTGCTGGACGTAACAAAGGAGAGCGAGAGATGGTAAAGAGATATGGTGAGATTCTTTTTTGCTACATTAACAGTGTTCAGTGCTTGTGTTAATTTTCTTTAAGTTGCATTAGGGTGTTCACGAACCAGGATTGTGTCATTAATCCCCCAGTTAGCAACACGATTTTTGGAGATTGACACAATTGTAATACAGACCTTCTCACATGGATCCAAGTACCAATTGTGGACTTAGGAAAATTCTCCTTTTTCAAATTGCAATAAACATTTAAAGCAATTTTATCAGCTTCCAGGCCAAGTGCTTGTTGACCACTGCAGGCTGGACATTAACAACTCAAAAGTACTCTACAAAGCCCCACTCATATGTCCCTCCCTCATGCAACAACGTCAATTTGCTCCAGTAATCATACAGTGGGACATGCACTTATAATTGCAAGAAGAACACAAAATCAATGATAATAGGAATAAAGAACAAACAATTCTGCAGCCATTAGTAGAATAAATTCCTGAAACTTAATTTATCAGCCAAAACATACCTTCTGCACAGGGGAGGGGGATGCAGAGTTGAAATCCAGTGACAGATAATCAAGGTTTGAGCTTCTCTTCCAGTGCTGAGCTGCTCCATCCAAGGGGAGACAGAGTGATTGTCTCAATTCCTGCCAGAGAAACAATGCAGCGTCAACTTCAATATTCTAGACTGAATTAACTGTGTTTTATATTACATGCACCACGAAACTCAAATATAATTTTTTTTCTCCTGGTCAATAAACACTTCACAGTAAGTACCATCACACCAAAGTGTTGGCAGTGTCACTGAGTGAAGAACTGGGCTCATTTTAATATCAGCAAGTTGCTGATATTAAATGAAGGAGAGGATGCAAAAAAAAAAACAAAAAACAAACAAGAACGTCATTACAACCACACTGTATTTTCCGAGGCATGCATGGGCATTCCTGACATTTATTCATGCTACCACAGAGAGAGAGAACAAAACTTTCTGCAGACAATATGAATAGGAAGGTGGAAACTCTTTATGGGGAAGTTCCTTTTTCATGTTCTGAATTTCTGTCGTGAGACATGCTTCATTTTGAAATGCTGGCAGCTTTTTAGAAACCTGAGTCAGTGAATCCTGTTAGCTATGTGATAACCTAACACGCTAAAGACAGTTTCAAATGTAAACTCAATTAGACATTTTTTCCCCCGTTTGAAATTAGTACTACAATCCTATTTTGCAGCCACTGCTGTTTAACACACACAGCTTGATATTCTCTCTCGTAATGATATCGATAAATCTGGAAAAAATGTTGACAGTTTCGTTCTTATATCTAAGATAAAGAAGAATCTTGACTGGTAAAAAAAAATACCTACAAAATCTTCCATGAAATACAGATTAGTTCATCTTCATATTAAATGGCTACAAGATAGCCCACATTTATTATATTTATTTATTATAGTTTATTTATTATATATAATAAGCAGCACATAGCAACCATTGGTGTAAATCTAAAACACTTCTGTGTTGCGATTATTTTAAAAATTTGAAGCAAATCTGCACACATTGAAGAACAAAGCTACAACTATAAACCCACAATTAGATTACAGAACAGAAATCTAGGATTTCTTAGATATGTGATGCTTCAACTGATTTTTCCACTTACAAATGGTCCTATTGTTCATATTATTACTGTTTAAAATTAACTTTTTTTTTCTTAACAACATGCAGACCAAGTGAACTCCCACAGCAAGCTTTCATGGTATAAATAAAATACTGATAATTTCTTCTGAATATTAGTCAATTCACGGAGTCATAGCGTTCACTTTATGCATACATGGTTCTTAAAACACTATCAAATCCAGGTTTTACCAGTGCAGAGCAGTTTGTCACTTCGTCCGTTGAACTTTCTCCGTTTTCAAGCCTTCTGTCTAGAGGTAAGTGGGTCAGTGGAAAGCTGTGATTAAAAACAAAGAGGAACATAATCTAGATTAAAGAAAAAAATACCCAGCCACAGAGAATATTTCATTCTATCCTATTATTTATTTATTTATTGTATTTTTGGTGCTTGTAAGGTGTAATTCCAGTTCATATGTTTAGAGTAAATTTCTTTAAATTGTATGTGCCTTTGTCATATCTAAACAAAGTTTTGTAATAGATCTACAATCTGAATTTGTAGATGTGGAGACGTGCTTTTGCTCTCACCATGAATCAGTCATTACTCTGCATAGCGGGATATGAGTGGGAAATTCAGTAATTGTCGAAAGGCCTCTCAGGTCAAGAGGTGGAGGTCGAACTGTGGATTCAGAAATTTCACAGTTAGCTATTTGTCAGCTTAACACAGTTGAAAAGTATTCAAATCCTTTGACCGTTTTCATATTTTGATTTTTTTTTTCCCCAACCAAAAACTTCAATAGGCCAACACAAAGTGGTGCATATTTGTGAAGTGAAAGAAAAAATGATGTAGAGCTGTCAAAATAGTTTTGAAATGAAAATCCAAAATCTGTGATGTGTGTACAACTAGATATACCTAAAATAAAATCTAGTGCAACCAGTTACTGCCAGAAGTACCCTAATTAGTGTGTAATTTAAGCTCAGTATAAATCCAGCTGCTATGAACGCTTTAGAGGCTTCATGACAAGATGAGGCAAAGCTTGTTCTGCTGGAATTATTGCTGCACAATGGCTGCTGGAAAAGGGAAATGTTTTGCTTCCAGCTGCATTACAGAATTGGAGAAAATGCATGTGTCCATGCATTTTCTCCAATTCACAAAAACACAGAGCTACTCCTGTGTCTCGCATTACGTTATCCACAACATCTGAGTATGTACTCTAAGAATTGTAATAAACTGAAAGTGATAGGCTACACTGAGAAGTTGCGGCATTTGTGGAAAAAATGTTAGAACACTCGGACTTTACCAACATCATCTGAATATTTTTTTTACATCTTGAGAGAGGTGCTTCTCCTGTAGTCTCACAGAGTATATCTTAAAAAGGTCTTCATGGTGAATTATTGTGCTGATGTGAGCTGTTCAATTTCACATTATGGCACAATGCCCCGAAGCGAAGCAGAATCCTCAGAATTTGAATTAATAAAAAATATAAATGTACGTCAGATTCACATCATTTAATCCTTCAGTGGTTGTGGCTTGATGGTTGTTCAGGAAGCTCCACTTCTGCTTCTGGGTCAAAGATGTATGTTTGTACCACTGTGGATCTGTTTGCAGCTATTTTGTCTGAGGTGCTAATCGTAAACACTGAGTACGGAGGGGTTGGGCAGGAGCTTATTTGCATAATTGTGATGTAGCACTAAAACAGAGCATTCCTCAATGAGCTCAAAACAGGCAGAACTGATCAGGTAAAATCTCAATATCTGAGAATAAATTTGTGTAGTAAATGTCATTTTTTGTACAGCCCGCTAACTTTAAAGGATCACCTTTAAGGTGATCTACAGCTGCAAAACTATAATGACTCTTCATCATAAGTCAAACTAACCACATTTTTATGTCTAATTTTAGGCTTTATGCCAAAGAAAAACATGCATGCTTTACAACTAGAGAATACATGCATTTCCTTTAAGAGAACTCTCCAAAATTGAAGGGAGAAAATCTCCCCAATCTCCAAAAAACAAATAAAAGAAAAATTTGCAGTGGACATTTTCATGACTGCATGAAAACAATTCAAACTACCAAAATGTGTTGTTTTCATTGTTGTTCCACCACATAATTATGTGCTACTTTGTGTTGGTTTGTCAAATAAAACCCTGATAAAATGCCTTGATGACAACATGTTCAAGGTGTATGAATACTTTTGAGAGATGCTGAATAATTCCCAGACGATGCTTGCCATGATAAAAATTAAACCTAAATTAGTTTTTCCATTTTTTTCTCTCTCTTTTCACACTCGGACCTGAAATTCTTCTCACCTCTCCGTAAGCGAGGCTTGAGGTGCCGGTGAACTGGAGGCGGTGCAATTTCTCCAGGTTGGCACATTACTGGGCTGAGTGACGAGGCAGACTCAGCACTGGAGTTTGTACTGAGGAAGCTGAAAGTCCTGGGGCTCATGGGGATGTAACTGTCACCTTCAACAGATGGAAGAGACGGAGAAGGGGACGCCATGGGGACGTACGAGTCGTCCTGGTAGCTTTGAACTCGTACCGTATTTAAACAGGGCTGAAAAGAGAGAAAGAATCATTTGATCGGACGGGTGCATTAGTGCTTTTGTAATGCAGACGAAACACTATGAACACATGCTTAAAGAGCTTTCAGATCTCCTAGTTTTGGTAGAACAGCAGTAGGACATTCTCCCCTTACCCACATACAAATATGTTTTGTAATTGGACAAAAGCGCTTCTCAAAGTGGAGATTTTTTAACAACTGTCTTGGGTGTATCTGTGCACAGTATTTGGCAGAAGAACACACAGCAGCCTACTCTGAGCCTGCCCACTCTCGCTTTGTACGCCACAACAGCAGCAGCAGTAGTTTTTATTGTCTTTTCTGTATCTCTCTCATATTTTACAAACAGACATTGTCTGAGAAGCATTCATCATTTAGAGGAGACAGGAAACAGCTCCAGGGGAATTACTGGCTTACAAAAGGAAGGATGCCCTTCCTTTTGTATGTTAATTTGGCATTTGATGTTCAGGTTATTGCCACCTACTGGCACGGCATGGGTATTTAAATCTAGATGGAAATATTTTACATTAATTAAGATAAAGAAGATTTGGAGGGCTGTACTCTGGCCTTTTTATGTACATTTACAGGAAAAGTCCTGATCTTTTCACACAAATGAAGAGCATTTGTGTTTAGTGAATCATTTCCACCCTAAATTTGGTCATATGTACAGAACCATGTTCCTGCTGAAAAACCCAGCTACCCATTTTCAGTATTCTAAAAGATCCCACAATTTTCTTAATTACTTTATTTCAAGTAACTTGTGATTCCATGAACTGTAACAAGATTCCAGGGCCTTTGCAAGAAAACAAGTCCATAGCATCACAGAGCATGAGCTGCTTTTCCACTTTCATATTTTGTAGCATTTCAGTTATAGTTCCAGTAGTTTTTAGTAAACTACACACATTTATATTTATCACAGCAAGACAAAAAGAGAAACACTTTTACTGACACGATGGATCCCTAAAGTTAACCACCTTGCATTTAAAGACATCTTCACATCTTAATGCAACTCTGTACTGTAATTCTCTAACAGGCAACTTTAGAATATTTTAATATTCCTTATTATTCTACTCAGTAGTGAGCATTTAGTTAGTCGCTCCTGCTAAACAACTAACTAAATGCTGAAGCTTGTAGTTTTATGTGCAAATGTTTTCATCATACTCCTAATAACAACACAACGTCTTCTTACCAAATCTGGAACCTCTTCCAACTTTGTTTATTAGTCGCAGAAGTTTTAAACCGTTTAAGTACAGAAGAAGAAGAGTTCATATTTTCTTATACCCATTTTCTGATCGAAAGTATCTAAAGATCTGCACACTGCCTTAGGTAAACACCATGTCTTTTTAAAGAACTTGTTCTAGAAATGGGTCTCTGTTTCACATCATAAAGTTAACATCTAAGAAAATTCCTGAAGAATTTTAGAGGCTGTCTGGTATTTGGTGTGTATCAGCATCTTTTGGAGGTAACTAGGCCCAGGCCACGTCAGCTTCCAGGGCTGACGAAGCCTGATTTTTATCTGGTTAATGCCAACACCAGCAATAGCTAGCATTAGCTTGTTGCAAGTGATAGCGTACACAAATTAATATGCTTGAAAACAGGCCACAAATTCTCTGGCAGGAATTGAAACAATCTGCATCTGCTGCTTTTTTGTTTTTTTGCAGTTGATGCAGTGGCGGACTGTGGCTTTTAAAGCTCAGCATCACGTTTCAGGAAATGCTACATTTTGCTTTTTGTTTTAGTAATATGCTAAACTACATTCTGCCATGCATTCTTCTTCCTTGAGTAAAGGTCAGCACAGTTGTAGAAAAATATACCATTGCACTATTAAACAATATTGTAAAGGTAATATTTGTTGCATATTTTCCCCACTCTAGTTCTTATTATACAGCATTGTTTTCCGCCCACTCTCTGTGACCTTAAGTATTTCAACCATTAAAATCTACATCAGATGTATGCACTAAGAACAAGGGCAGGGAAAGTCTGTTGTTGCATAGTTTAAATGTAATAAAATACCAAGCAGTCCTTTGTGATTGTGAAGAGCACAGACTAAATATTGTTCTACTTCAGTTTGACATGATGATGATATAGAACTCTAAGAAGTTTTAGGATTTGTTTTCATTTACAAAGAAAAATGTCTGTTGTACTGTTGTAATGCATAAACTTTAAATGTGATTGGTGGTAGATTTTATTCCATTTAGACAAAGGCTCAGTTAGCCGTTTCCTGTAAAATGACTCATTAAATGTTGTGATTAAATTCCAAGTAGCTGAAGCTTGTAGTTTTATGTGCAAATGTTTTCATCATACTCCCAATAACAACACAACATCTTCTTACCAAATTAAGACTCTGTCTTCTGTTCCTCATTAATCTGCTGTCGGCGTTGCCTGAAAATATGAGATAAGAAAAACCTCATCAGATTCTAAAGCAATATGCAACCGTAAAAAAGAACACTTTAGCAAGAGGGAGGTTTTATGGCTTTCTCCTCCAGGAAGCATGATCTATGGGGGCGCCATGAGCCAAAAATAATGATTTCAATTAGCTGCACTGCAAACCAAGTGTTCTAATGGAAATTATATATATATATATATATATATATATATATATATATATATATATATATATATATATATATATATATATATATATATATATATATATATATATATATATATATATATATATATATATATATATATATATATATATATATCTCAGTCTGCTACAATGTGTGCTCCAGTGTAAGAAAATATATCATGGCTATTCCAAATTTGGAATCTGATTCATAGCTTAAGGTTTGGTCCATAAGCATCTAGTGCCATCTTGGCACTAGGACCACCTTATACTGTATCATTTTACATCAGATTAATATTATTTCATGTACATTTTGGGGTAAGTTACCTAATAAAAGTGTAATATTTTTTCCCTCTTGACAAATGGGCTTCATTAGGGAACAAATGTGGCAGAAGAATGGACTCTGCCAACAGGACCGTTGATTCAAAAACCGCCGCTGGCTGCAGCTATACTTTTATTTCAGGCTGCACACATACACTGAAATAAAATCCGTACCCATCGTGAAATGATCCAATCCGGACAACGAGGTTCTTCTGGAAAATGCCGGCACGCTGGCGGGGAAGTGCTGCGGACTGAACGTCTTTGGCCTGTGAGCTCCTCCATTACTCAGCAGCTCTGACAGGTGAGTCGGCTTGGGCGGAAGCGGGGGTGGCGTTTGGGTGTCGCCGGCTGCGTCGAACACGGTGGGAGAGAAAGGTTTGTCGAACTGGAAGACATTCGGGGAACAGTGATGGAGCGGCGAAGAGGAGGCAGACGGCAACACTGGGAAGCTGCACGGAGCGCTGAAGGGAGCATTGGACATCCTCCCGTTGGAGTACAGAGACGGGCTGCGGCTCATGTGAGAAATGGAGGACAGGGAAGACTCGCCGTGCACGTCCTTGACTGCATCGTCTGACAACCTCTGCTCCAGAGAGATGTCAGAGTTCGTGAAGCTGTCTTGTCTACAGATGTAAAACAAACAAAAAAAAGAGACGAAAACACTTGTTACACATCAAACTGTCATGTACCGTGTTTCTGTGTGTTTATTTTTGAGTTTTTCTATGTGATCCTGTCCCCTGTGAGTCTCTGTCCTGTCCTCCCCGTTGATTGTCTCCCAGGTGTGTCTCATTCCCTTGATTACCCCGTGTGTATTTAGTCTCACCTGTTGTCTGTGTTCTTTGTCGGGTCCTTGTCTATTGTTGTCAACGTACGTCTTGGTCTGCATCAGTCTGTCCGTCGTCGCAGTTGTACTGCTAAGTCCTGTGTCGGCGTCAGCTCTAGTGTTTCAGTCTCTGTAGTCAGTTGCTACCGGCATCTAGCTGTGTGCTTGCCTCTCGCCGTGCTGCCCGTCTTGGACTGTTTATCGAGCATTTTCATCATTAAACTCATCTAATTCATCATCTTACCTGGGTCTCAGCGTCATCTCCTCACCACAACCACCACACCTTATGACACAACCAGTGGTGTAAAACTTTCTCCTGATTTCACATACCTAGTGGTTATACTCCTTGTTTCACACTGTGAGAGGAGGAGATAATCTCGTGGATAGCTGGTGTCTGGTTGGCTCGCTAGAGACACTCGATCACTGTCCACTGATGGCTGAATGGAGGTGGGGGTAAGAGAAGATGCATCATCTGTGCTCTCTGATTCAAACCAAAGGAGAAACAAACACAAAGAACTGAGTTTACATACAGCTAGAAATGGAAGTCACAGAAAAACATGTGCTGGCTGCTTCAGCTTGTACTCCCCCCAAATGAAGCAGGCAAATTTAAAGGAGAGACAGGGGGACGTGTTCAAAGGGATGGCAAAGGTCCGAAGCACATGTCTCCCTTCCCTCTTTTTTTATTTGGATACTCTGTCTCTTTTTGCTCAGTTTGGCTATTGTTCAGAAATTTCTTTCATTCCATTTGACTAGAGGCCTTCGAGTCAAGGCCGTCCCTGCAGAACCGTGTGTTACGACAACAAGAATCAAAAAAAAAAAAAAAAAAAAAAAAAAAAACCACAAAAGGTTTGTTCTCAGGAAACTACTTGTTACTCTCACAGGTTTACGTTGTCTTGTGGTCACGTTAAACAAGAAAAAAAAAAAAAACAACATTTCAATTCCTTAGAAAAGATTGCAAAAGGAGATTTTTTTTTTGTAGTTGCAACAACACCATGACCTCACTCTATCTCGTCCAAGCAAATGTCAGCGTTCCAACAGACGTCCTGAGGTTTTTCATAACGTCTTCGCTGAGCTTTTTTTTTTTTTTTTTTAACGAAACAGCTAAGCTGTATCTGAATAGCTTATTGTACTGTTCAGTGAATTCATGACATCATTACTGACATACAGCACCTTGTGACATCTTTTCTTATGCATACAGCAGAAGATTCAGCACCAGTCAATCTGACGCACTTAAATACAGTACGAGCAAATAGCTACCATTTCATTTATTTTGACTGATAGATGATCTTATCTTGGTTTAAATACTTCTCTGATGGTCTAAATGTTTAAAGTAGAATCAGTTGAGAAAACAACATTCCAAGCTTGAAACGTTGGAATGTTGTTTTATCAAATTGAGCATCCCACAGATCACTGGTTGCCCCATCAACAGAAACTGGGAAGAGTACAGCACAACTGCAAACCTACCAAGATTTGGTCATCCACCTGAACTGACAGGGCAGGGCAAGGAGAGCATTAGCAAGAGAAGCCAGATCCACAGCTCGTCTGGGAAAATCTCATCAACATTTCTCGATGAAACATAGTGGTGGCAGCATAATGAAGCAGGGAGGCTTTCTTTAGCCGAGATAGGACAACTGGCTCCAGTTAAAAGGAAAATGGTTGGGAATTTTCATCTGCTGTCTCTGTTATTATTACCATTACTATTACCATCCCGTTAAATTCCAATCAAATTAGGGCTGGACAACAAGTTAATTTATATCACGATAGACATATCAACAGGCAATATGTCCGATGGAATGTTAAATACTTTCACCGAACTGCGATCCAGAACTGCACAGCATTCTGGGAGATCTTGGCAGAGGAAAAAGCTTTTAGATGCTCAACCTCTCATGTCCAGCTCAGAAAGATGAGTGGCATGAGTTGCTAACAACAAGTTGAGCAACTTGCGCAGCAGCAGTTTCACGTTTTGCCACCGTGTCTCATACTTGTAGCTGCTTAAAATAAAAAACAACGCCGTGGAATGAAAACTGTAGATGAAGCAGGCAAGGTGATGCCAACATTTCAGCAGTATTTCAGATACTTAAAACAAAAGCTAATAATTATCGGTATCGACCGAAATGAATTGCCTACATCGTGATACATTTGTGAGTCTTATCGTTCAGCCCTAAATCAAATACACTATAGATTGTCAAAGTGTAGATAGGTTGAAGGTTCTTTTAATTAAATTCAAAATACTGTAGTATCCCTATAGAGAAATTAACCATTGTAACTCATGTTATACAGGCTTCCTCAAAGAGTCTTTGCAGATACTGATGGAAAAGAAATGCAGTTGAACTTAGCTGCCTGGAAATGACTTAAAAAAAAAAATAAAAAAAAATAACGGTTGATTAGCTTGTAATGGCCCCCCAGTGGTTCTGCTGTTATCTCCTCTGATAAAGCAGAGACAACATGCTGCACCACAAGCAGCATGTCAAACGTTTTTAACTGCTGGAAACATCCTTACATGCACATGAGTCGGTGTGGCGACAGAATGTTAAGACGCAATTTGTCGCCAAGCAAGTAAACCGTGCATACAGTTTGGGTCATGGACAGAATTGCCTGGAAATATTTTACGTATCGATGTGTTAGGAGTTCTAAATAGAGCAAAGTTTACTCATCTGGGTTTTTTTCACTGCTGTGGGGAGGCGTGAGATGCCTCTGGTGGTGGTGGTAACCACGGCTTGATAAAAGTGTGATTGTGGAGCGTGTTTGAGAGCTTAGATACAGAGAAATTAATCAGCTGGTTTTACAGACCAGAAAAGGCGTGATCTTTTGGTGCAAGCTTGAAGTGTGAAAACATTCTGGACTGCAACCAATTTGAGGCTTCACATCATTTCCTCTATGAAGTGCCTTTAAATTTATCACCAGTCTAAATGTTAAATGTTTGGTGCCCTAGTCAGAAAAATGGTTTTGTGACCACAAAATGTCACTGTAGCCCAGTAAGAAAGGTTATGTCAATAAATATGTTTTGTTTTGAAGCTTTAATCTTTGTAAGATAGCTTTTAGTAAAGGATACTGTTATTCGCAATGGGAAAGATAGATAGCTAGACCCAGGAACGATGGACAGTGAAAAAGAGACTTTTTATTTCTATTTAAAAGAAAAAAATATATGAAAAAACTAAGCAGAGGGTCACATTTTGATTATGCTTAAAAAGATGACAGCCAAATCAAATTTATTTATAGAGCACATTTCATACGACGGTCGTAGACTCAATGTGCTTGGAAGGACATGTAAGAATAGAAATAAAAACAACCAAAGAAGCGCTAAAAACACCAATTCAACCAAATTACAAGTAAGAATATAGAGATTTAAAACAGCACTGAGAAAGAAGATCCCATTAAATCAGGAAATGAAAGATGTAAAAATAGGCTAATGACCAGGAGGATAACATTTTATGAAAACGAAGTAAAAGCTTGAGAGAATAAGCATGTTTTGAGTTTGCTTTTAAAGCTAGACAGTATAAAAACTGGTATGAGCTCAAAGAGCCAAGAGCTGCTATAACAAGAAAATGTTTAAAGGTCTGCCAGGGAGATATTCTAGAAGCTTCTCAACAACACAGGAAGAAACCAGACCATTTAAAGCTTTAAAATCAATCAATAAAATGCAGATTGAGATATATTACAATCCAAAATTACAGCTCGGTTTTAACATGCTTACAGGGTTTAATAACAAACAGAGGATCCAATAGAGGATAAGTGAGGTTTTTTAGATGATCAGGGCCAACAAGAAGAATTTCAGTTTTGTCCATATTCAAGGAGATTATTAACAGTTAAAAGTAACAT
Organism: Poecilia mexicana; assembly: GCF_051168715.1. Lineage (NCBI taxonomy): Eukaryota > Metazoa > Chordata > Actinopteri > Cyprinodontiformes > Poeciliidae > Poecilia > Poecilia mexicana. The sequence goes on along the minus strand of NW_028263383.1, from coordinate 1,071,875 downwards.
TTATGGCTATTTGGGCATCAAAAAGATGCAAACTGCAAATAGCATTGGCCCTGATATGGAGTAATGAGATTTTTATGAGCTTTTTAAAAACAACAACCAACTTATTTTTGACCTGGCATCATTACAATCAAGAAACAGAGCACAAACGTCTCGTGGATGTTATGGAGTTTCGTCTATTTCAAAACGAGCTAATGAGGTATTCTATAAGTGCAGTTTGTCTGTCTGTCCCAGCTTTATTTATTTATTTTTTATTGTCGAGCTGAATTTTATTAAAAATAAAGTTGGTGCAGAGGCGTAGCATCTGAGTAATCTCTGTTTTTAGATTGTGAAGTGGCAAAACTTAGCAGAGGAGTGTGTGTATGGGGTTGTATAAAAGTTAAAGTTGGTGCTTTATCCGATAAGCTATCGAAGGTCGTCGCACCTCTGTGAACAGGCGGCCTCAGAGTTTCTCACTTAAAGCTGTGGTTCAGAAGCAGTGCTTTCAAAAAGTATTTATAACCTTTGAGCTTTTTCACATTACAGTCACAAGCTTTACTGTACTTGACTGTAATTTTAGAGAAGAGACCAAGAACAGACTTGCGCATAATTGTGAAGTGGGAAAAGACTCGTGGCTTGCAGGTTTTTCAACAAGAAAAATTAGAAACATTAGTTGTGCTTTTGGATTCGGCCCACTTTAGTCTGATACCCTAAAATGAAATCCAGAGAAATTGAGGAGTTACCTAATTAGTAAGTAGATACACCTATGCGTGATCAGCACCATGAAGACCAAAGCAGTGTTATATTAAGACATCTCATTGAGTTAATTAAGAAGGGGAAAATAATCAGAGAACCAATCCAGAGGCTCATGGGAACTCTGGTATTATCCATCCCCATGTTTGTATTATTTTCTTTATGTTGTTAAGTTTTTAAAAAAGTATTTTACTAAGTTATTATTATTTTTGGCCAATTCTCCTTCAGCTGCAATTGGGTACATTTACATTTATGTTAGTTAAACGTACATCAACCCGCACTGTCCCATCTGAGTACATAACAGGGACAGAACGTAATGGCAGCATCATGCTGATGCTGTGAGGATGAATTTTGTCACCAGGAAAAAATTTTTTTTTTAAATTGATAGATGGAGCTAAATCTTGGCCAAACTGGACAAAAATCCCAATAAAGTCTGACTGAGTATTTAATGCTTCCAATCTTACTGAGCTTAACCTATTTTGTAAGGAAGAATGATAGACAATGTGGTGCTAGTGACATCAAGACATGCACTGGCTGAGGGTTTGTTATCATACAGGAGAAAGCTGGATAGAGATTACCTTCTCAGTAAGTGGTGTGTCTACACTGTCTTGAACAATGCAGAAACACGTCACACTTTTCAGATCTTTTATGCAAAAAACTTTCTTTGAGCCCATCTGTCTTTTTCTGCTGACTTAACAATGCCTGTGCTACTTAGTGCTGTCACTTAAACATCCAAGTAAAACTCATTCTAGTTAGTAGTTTTAATGTGACATACTTAGATGTTACATGGTAGGGATAATGTTGCTAAGTACTTTATGCTTATAACAAGTACTCTGCAACTTATTGTCGGAAATCTTACTCAGACTTTGTGTTTTCGTCAAAAGCTGAAAAAGGAACAAGACAAACAGCTCTGACCTCATAATGTTTACCTCTAAGTTTGCCACTTCCTGAGTGGTAACAGTGACACAACTTATTTTGAAGTTGTTCCCATGACAGGACGTGTGTTTTTCAACGAGACAGGTGTATTCCTGAGGTAACTCTTATTTTAAAACAGAACTTAAACAAAAACTACACTGTAAAAACAAACAAACCAACAAAAGACCGTCTCTAATTTACGGTAAAATATCGGCAGCTGTGGTTGCTAGAAATTTACGGTAAAATTCGTATTTTACCGTAACAGTAAAATATACCATATTTTACCGTAATAGTAAAAAAAATAACTAAATAAATAGATTTCTGTATCTACCTGCCTCCTCCAGGTTCCCGAAACGACAAATCTGACTAATGTTGCTGATCCAGCCGTTCATCTCCTCCTCCGTGTTGGCCACCAGGTAAAAAACGCGGGAAGACGTTTTCACCACGAAGAGGTGCTTCCCGTGAAAGTCCCGCTTTATCCGCAGCTGGTTGTTGAGCATCTCCACCTCACATTCCTTCAGGTCGATGGTTCGGATCGGCTTTTTGGAGTTCTTGCTCTGGTAGTATTCCAGCACATCCGGGTTGCCACACATTCTCCCCGACCGGAGCACGAACCAGCGCTTCCGCCACGCCTGCAGGTAGAAGGAAAAGGAAATTTTATATTTCGATTTTTTTTATTAGTTGATTTACGATATCATTTTAGAGTTAATTTGCAGGTGTAATGTAAACAATGTCTTTTCATTGTATCTACGTGACTTTTTGGGATGTCTTAAAATGTCGTAAAACTCTTGATTTTTAGTTTTAGAAGCTTAAAATTCTGAAATACATGTGCACACATTTCTTTCATATATATATATATATATATATATATATATATATATATATATATATATATATATGTATATGTGGTTGGTTTCTAGCTCAATTTGAAACATCCAGTGTTTATTCTGCAACAAACAACCATTTTTACCTCATTGGGCTCTGATTGGTGATTGCACCAAACAGAGCTAATCACCAAAAACAGATTATCTCTTGTCAAATGAGATTCCCCCCCCCCCCCCATTCTTTAAATGCATCAAAACTAGGAATTCCTACCATGTTCAGGCTATAAATGCATCAACCAACAGCATGCACTATGATGTACTTAATTTGAGTTTTTAATCCTCAAATACATGTTTGAGACAACCGCTTTCATGCACCGATGGGCACAGCCTTTGTCTTTCCTTCCTTTTCTGTTTAGTCAAAGCTCTTCTATCCATCAATGAACATTCAACCATTAGTCCTTAAGCAAACGCAAATTTTGAATTGCTCAAAACTGGAGTCTGCGGATCAGACCGCAACGCAAGTATAAAAATTGAAACATTAAGGAATTTATCCACAGGTATTGATCCTGCCTTGCAAACCTACTAAAGAATCCTTTTGAAAATGCCTCAAAATTGATTGTTTAATTAAGATAAAGAAATATAATTCTGCTTACCACAACCAGTCCTTCATCATGATAAAGCTTAACTAGTCAAGAATTGACTTGAAAGCAGAAATGTCAGTAGTTACATGGAAGAGATAAAAAATAAAAACAGTAGCATAAGTCAACAAAGTTTTATTTACCTCGCTAATCTTGTTTGATAAGTTAAATATGATTTACTAACCATATCAGTTATTAGATTATTTTTCATAATTCATTTATTTGAGTCATTGTGTGTAAGGCCCTTAGGCCTTACACAACATTTTTCCTCATGTCATTCTCGGAGTTTGTTTCTGCAGTGGCTGCAGCATCGTTCTTTTCCTCGGGTCATCGTTGCTGTTTTGTTCTTGTTGAGGATCAGAGAATCTGATCATAACCTCTGCTCCCAACAGCTAACTTTGCAGTTTTAATCTTTTTTTTTTTTTTTTGCTTTTGTTTTGGTCAGCAAGCGGAACCTCAGCTCCAGTTTCCCAGAAGTGCTGAGAAGAGGAAGTTGACTGTATTTAGCAGAAACACAACGAAAGGGGTATTTATACATCTCTTGGTTTATACTGAAAACTGAGTTCACACTTTACTGAAAGTTTATATTTATGAGACCCCTGAAGCTATTTAACCTATTTCAGCCAAGAATTAACGATTTCACATTACAATATAGAACAATTTAAATAATTAAATAGGAGAAAACGGTTAATAAATCATATTAGGCAAGCTTAACACAATTTCTCAGGTGTTTTTTTTTCTTTTCATGGTGGGGGCAGTGATGTGATCCCATAGAATATGTATTTTGTTTTCGTCTTCTGCACAAGTTGGTCATGAATTCATGTGCTCACACCAGGAAATGGGTCGCCCCGCAGCACATTTGGTGTCAATAACACTGCAGGCTTTAAGAGGAGACCATAACTACAGATGGCAGTTTGATCCAGTGGGTGTTCACCATATGCAAAGTTCTGAGCCCAGGTGAAAACAAGTTTCTTTTTTTTTTGTATCGAGGTCAATCTCCATATATCAGCTGCAAAGGCAATCTATATATATTTACAGAGAAATAGAGAAGATATCTGAAATATTTGAAACATGTGAAAAGAATACAAGGCAAAATAAAACAAAAGTTTTTGAGGTATAAACATGCTTGCTTACAAAGTTTTTCCATGCATCTTTGGTCCATCCTTTTTGGATGAAGTTAGCATTTCTGCCATCATGTGACCAAAGTAAACTTTGGTCAGTTTCTAACGTCTTGCCACAAACTGACTCATTCTTAACTGGGTCATTTATACATTTGCAGAAATGACTCACTCTTTGCAGCAGGTTAAATCTGTCCTGTTCGCAACCCGACAGGTATAAACAATGCAGCGTTTCGCATCTTAGTGCACAATAACAGTCCCTTTCCAAAGCATCCTTGAACTATTTTGCCTTTTGTCAAATAGCAACATCAAACTTTCATGCAATAGTCTCATTATAAAGAAGCATTTAACCGTGTGAAGTTGCATTTGAGAAAAAAAATGTTAGACATATTTCTAAAGAGTGTGGCTGCATTAGGATTCAGTCCCCTTACATTTCACTGCAGCAATTGTCTTTAGAAATCACATAGCAGAAAAAAAGTCACAATTTTGTGAATAAATTTAAACTATAGTTACGTTACAATGTTGCTTGAGAAAATAAGAGAGAAATTGTCATCTATCTAAACATAGAAAACAAGCTAGTCAAGCTATTCGGAAAAGCAGCCTAAGGGCCCATGGTAGCTCTGGAGACGCTGCAGAGCTTCACGGCTCAGGTAGGAGAATGTGTCAAAAATGTTAGTTATCTGCTGTAAATCTTGTCATTATGGAAGAAAGAGATAAACAAGCGTTAATTAAAGAAAGGGGTTCGAGTTCACAACAACACAGGCGAACATATGAGAGAATGTGCTCCAGTTAGACGGGGCCAAAGTTGAACTTTTTGACCTAATGCTGCACAGCGTCATGACACCATAACGCTTTGGAGAGGCTTTGCTTTAGCAGAGTCTAATAATGCTGGTTAGACTCGATTGGAAAATAGCTGGAGCTAAATTCCAGGGTAATGCTGGAAGAAAACCTGAGGCTGCTGAAGGTTTTTGACTGTGATGGAGGTTCGACTTCTCGCAGGACTACCGGTAAATCGGACCATATTTATGTGTTAGAATGGCCTTGTCAAAGTCCAGAACTAAACTTAAACCAAACTTAACTTATTTTGTGAAAAAACATGGGTAAGAATTATAATCTCTTCTCTTGCATACTCCAGAGAAACATGCAGGTGTACTTGCTTTGAATGGGGCCTAAATACTCCACACTTTTCAGATTTTTATTTGCATCATGTGTCATTTGCTTGTCACTATATTATATGTTTTGGTCTATGACATAAAACCCCCAAAGTACATAAAGTTTATGATTGTAAAGTGACAAATGCAGGGGGAAAAAAAAACCCCATTCCTTATTTTGTTTCTTCAGGTGAAATTGAGCAAAGAGTAAAGTCTTGTGCAAAAACGCAGCCTCATTTTGCATAAACAGTTCTGCAGCAGGGAGCACAACGATTATTTTGAGCAAGATAATTGCGATTTCCATACTGCACTGTGCCAGTAGTTGACATTTGAATGAGGAAAACAGCATGGCTGTCTGTCGAACTAAACGAAACATAATCAGCAAGATTTGCATGAGTTTCTATTTCCAGCACGAGCCCCTTGCCCCCATCAGCACATAAACACACGCACACACACACGCAACTCCACCTAGGCTTTCCTTGAACCGCCGTTGTCAGAAGGGCCCTCCGCCTCCACCACTCATGCAGAGGAAGTGCAAAACCAGCCATCATAAAGCGGGACTATTTCTGCTTGTCGCTTCGGTGTCTGGGTGCTGCTGACATTACTTCCCATGTTTCACAATACACAGAGTCATCCCACAAAAACACAGACACACACGCACACACACACATACACACACAGCAGCCCAACATCATCACATGATCCCAACAACCACAAAACAATGAAGGCTGTATGCTGTTCCACAGAGCACATACATGCAGGTACACTCTTAACTCCACAGGAGTTGCTTCCATGAGCATTTACACTTCTGTTGCTACAAACAGTGTGGGTGGATCAGTGAGGTGGCAGATGCTGAAACGAGGAAGACAGCGTAAAGAAGACTGGAATTACAATAAGCATGTCCAAGTCGGCGTGTGTATGAGTGCGTGGGACCTAGACCAGCACACAGACGCAAGGTGAAACGGCGCAGCCTCCCCTTCCCTTCCACGTCCCAACAGAGGACAAAGACAAGAGTCTGTACTCACAAATCTCTTCAGCTTCTTCTCCGGGGGGGATTTAATGAGCCAGCCGGTGCACACCACATCCCCGGTACTCATCTTGACTGCAGAGTGTGTCGTTCTCACGGCTGATCCACCGCCGCCTCTGCCTCTGCTGCTGCCTCTGCTGCTGCTGCTGCTGCTGCTGCTGTGAAACTGAGAGCAATGCGAAGCATATCCTGTGTTCTGGTATTCAGCTCAGCCACTCCAAAAAGGAGGAAGTAAAGAAACTGATCACACTGACCGAGAGAGAAAGAGAGAGAGAGAGACACAGTTAAAGAGGAGAGGGGGGAGGGTGTTGGTGGATGGCTGAGAGGGTGTTGATGGTGAGAAATATCCTGCAGATGCAAAATGTTTGATAGATTTAAAGGCTGTGTGTTATGTTGGGATGCTACATCGTATTTCAAAACAGTGCCTTGCAGAATGATTCATATTCCCTGAACTTTGTCACATTTTCTCACATTGCAACCAACCCAAATAGAGCCTAATTTAGATCACTTTTTTTTTTTTTTTTTTACAAATAAAATATGATTATAGAAGTGTGTGTATCTAATGAATATGTAAATTACAGAAGAGTGGCTATTTGCAATTCAATTAGAGGACACAGCAAACATCTGGTCAGATCAGACCAAAACAGAACTTTCTGGCCTACGTGCAAAATGCTGCATGTTCTGGAAAAAAACGTAACATCACCCTGATTACACCATTCTACAGTGAAACAGGTGGTGGCAGCATCATGTTCTGGGGACGATTTTCTTCTCCTAGATCAGAGGTTTACACCTCAGATGGGAAAAGTGTTAAAATGACAACTTACAATGCTCATTAGCCTGGACACCCTGTCCTCCATAGTGGAACATGGGAGTGGCAGCAACGTGCCATGGGGGATACGTTTTGTTTTCTTATTTGTAAAAACAAAACAAAAAAAAACAATGATGCATCACTTTATGTTAATCTAACACATCATATTCCAATAAAATATAATGACTAATTTGGAAAAATACAAGGTGTGTGAATACTTTTTGCAAAGCACTGTAAAAATATCCCTTATTCACACTTCCAGTATGGTCTCTAAGCTAGTCACTGCCACACTTAATGCTGTAACCTGCTTCTCATATTAATACTTACATATTAACAGGAAAGGGAGTGCAAGTTTCAAACATGTCTCACAGAAAATCGGGTTCATGGTTGTGGTCTTACAGCTGCTTTGTTGTTTTAACTCATTTTCTGCCAGTGCTCTAACCCCTGCTTGAACAAATTGCCATATTTTCAAAACTAACGTATCACTTTCTTATGCAAAGGAGTGATAAGAGAGGTTGCAAAATCAATACGCCAGCACCTGTTTGAGGTTCTTTGGAAATGGTTTACATGAATCCTGGAGCCTTTTGCATTTTCAGTTGTTTTTTTTTTTCTTTCTATGTAATATAAAATCTCATGCCAGAGGCAGCCTCTCCACCTACCATGTCTGTTAGGATCCAGTAAAGTAGGGCAAATTATCTTACAAGCTTGCTCATTTTTGCCACCGTCAGACAAGTCCACTATAAATACTGTTAATGTCAGAGTGAATCTATAGGATGAACTATCCTCCTATTATTACTGTTTTATGTGTCACGTATTTGTTTCTGTCTAGGCGGATGAATCAATCAGTCTACTGATTAATAAAGGGAGTATTCTGACTTGTTAATTTCTGTAGACGTTTACAGCAGAAGGTATTATGAAAATATTCTCCTTTTTACACAGTTTGTCTTAGGTTTTGGAGAAAGATCTGTCAATATGTAGGCTAACATCGGAAATGATTGTTGTTCCTAAAGCCTTGATTTGTGTTTTTTGCAGGTTCTTTTTTTCCTATATCTTTTCTCCTGTTTCCTGTGGTATTTAATCTCCGTTTTTATTAAAGTGCTTGGACTTAACTGTGTCCAATCGCCTCATAAAGCCACTGGCTGAAAAAAAACAAGAGAACTCCATTTCAGCTCCTTACTGTCAACACTGTAAAGAAGCTTTAAGAGTATTTTTCACATTACTTACCTCATATCTTCTTGTGGCCTATTGAATTGGATCTCTCTGTGAGTATGCTCAAGTGAAGTCATCAGAGCTTCAAACTACTTGGACTTCTTTCAACAAACCGACCCGGACTGCTTACCTTCTTCTATCCTACATCTGGGTTCCACTTACTGTAATTCTCCTGGCTGTCTGCCTTCAGATCCATAGCAATGCTCACCTCCACATCAGTTTATCACCACAACTGCCATGAAATTATCAGCTTGAGTTGTTTCTTTAGCTTCCTCTCAGCTGGAGTTGCAACATTCATCACGGCTGCCATGTTTTGCTCTTATCTTCACCATGTGTGGTTTGTTGACCCATAACTGCCTGTCTGGCTTAGAACTACATTTACAAGCACTTTGTGAAAACTTGCAGCAGGTTGAAATATCTGTTATGCGAATATGTTGATATTCATGTTAAGATTAGCCTCAAGTTGTTTTTTTTCTAACCAGTACTTGTTTTTCATTTAGTTTTATTTTTTTTGCTTTTGTTTTGGACATTTGGTGTTATGCTTTATGATAAATAACGAAATACATGTTCTAAACTTAACTGCAGGACTATTGAGCATATAATTATTCTGATAATTATGATATCAAGCCTTCTATGTAAATCAAGAAGCACAGAAACAATGCAACACAAATAATAATAGATTTGCCTCTTCGAATTCCATATTTTAACGTTACTGAGTGAATACTTTGTTTTCTTTGACACTTTCCTTCTGACCAGCTTTGCTGACCCTGCTAAAGAATTCCCACATTTAACAGTAGGGTTGATGGTGTGATTTTTCTTTCTTTCTTTTTTTTCCAGTTTGGAGCTGTCCTGTTTTATGAAAGAGCCAAAATCACACAGTGATGGAAGTGCACAGAAAAATCTGTATAATAGCCATTATGGAGGATGATCAGCAGATCTGCTGATCTTCACTCCCTCCAGGACATGGTACAGGCAGCACAGTTGAACTTATTCAGTAATGTGATCTATTTGTAATTTTACTAAAATCATCACATGTATAAATAATTGTTTACTCTCTTATTTGCATGTTTATTTGTGGTGCTTTTGGTCTGCAATGTTCTGTGAACATATAAAAAAGATAACCTTCTCTTCCTCTATATACACTATAGAGATAGTGTATATGTACATATTTACAAAATATATATATTTACCAACTATTGTTATTTATATTTAAAATGTCTTCATTGAGAGTAAAGTCGAACCGAAGTCGCAGGCATATTGAATAAAATTGATTCTGGCGTTACGTTGTGAGCTGTAGGGGGCAGCAGCGTCTTGAAACAATTTTATTTCCTCAAAAATCAAGAAGAAGTTATCCTGACCAAAGAGCCTTGAAAGAGGGAACTCGCAGTAGATGTCAGGTGAAATAACCAGCCTGAATTTTACATTCAATAAATGTACGTTTAAAGTGTAGAAGTAAATGTGTTGCAATATTTTATATCTAAAATATTACGGCAATAGCCTATAGGTTTATAAGTCTTGGGAATGTGTCATTGTTATTTTTTTAAAACTGCAATGCCATCTTTCTGTACAGCCTCTTGTCTTGTTTAGCTTGCGTTAGCATTGGCTAATCTCCCTCTGATAACAGTCTCTACAATTACCCAGCACTCCTTTGAAACGTATGACCTGTCTCTGGCCTTGGCGTGCACTGTGTGCGGCTGCTAGTCGTCTGTCGGACTTCATTAATTGTAACTAGCTTTCTGTCCGACCTGTCGGTAGTGTAACTGGGAGCTGTCGCAGCTGAGCCGAGCCACCATGCTGACATGTAGGGCTGTGTGGAAGAAGCTTGCACCTCTGGCCAGAGCCTCGTCCACTGTATGCCGACAGAACGTGAGGAGAGCAGGTAGGTGAACTTAATGGTTACCCTTGTCTTCCGGTTAGCTGGCCTTTATCCAGATATGAATGAACTTGCAATACATGTATGCTTTGATTCATTATTAAACCGCTCTGTGTGCAGTCTTGCTAGGTTTGTGCTTTTACCTATCCCGACCTTTATGTTCTCTACGAAGCTAACTAGCTAATCAGCAAATGTTGACGCTGCCTTTTCAGATGCATTAGTAATGATTAATATAGTTGGTCATAGATAAATATAGAGTATTTATTGGGGCCGCGTGCAGCCTATCAATAATCATGAGTTTGACGTGTCTGCAGTGTTTCTCTGACAGGTGTTGCACCATTTTCTGAGACCATCCATCTGATTGCTGCCATAATCACATGCACTGACTCTTATCTAGAGGATTATATTCTCGCCCCCCCATTATGAGACTGTGAAACGATAAGCACAGGCACCAACCTGACCTTCAGCAGCATGCAAGACTGTTCTAGCAGAGAATAGTCCATCAGAAGTGTGGGCTATTTTTAAATAGCCTAATTTTCCATGCAGAGAGATTTCTGCTTTCTCTCCATTTTAAGAAATATCAAGACGATATTTATCTTTGCAAAGTGGAGGATTAATGATAAATTTTATTTGAACACATCCATACTTGGGTACTTTTCATATGCATAGTTTCCAAATGAAGTCATGATAAAACAAGGCCCGTTAAAGGGGCCACTAGATTAAAAACATGTAACAGTTGACATTAATTTTAACTATGGGATCTGATTGACTTGTAAAGTGTCCTGCTTTAACATTTGTTGTGATTTAGCACTGTGAGAAACTGAATAGAAAAGGAGATGCTTGTTGCTGTAGTATATATTTTTACCATTGACATCCTGCTGTGAAACATAAAGACATTCAGACTAAATTCAGTTTGGAATAAAACAATTATAAATAAAGTTAGAAATTCCAGTTTGTCACCTGAATTTAGACCTTGTCCAGGTTAGTTAAGGTAATGCTTGAACATCAAAGCAATTAATTTACTGTAAAAAAGAAAAAAAACAGCTGTCTCTCAGCTAAAGGTTGCACGGCTCAGCAAGATTTCCAGCAGCAACAGAGTAGCGGCTGCAAAGGAGTAGAGGAAAGCTGCTAAAGTTGAACTCAACCCCAAGTTGCCTTGTGATCAGTAAATATATGATTGTGTGCATTTTTTCTACACACAATCAGCTGTTGGGTGAATGTGGCTTAGTGTAAAATGGTTTGGGGGAAATCACTTTAAGAACTCCTGAAAAGGAGCTGACAGCCATAAATCATAAATAACATGCAACTCATTATGTGACCAGTAGCACAGATGGATAAAGTTATCGGTCAGCAACAAGCTGTTGAATTAATTGATTTATAAGATTTTCCCCACATTCATGAATTTTAAGACTTATAAGAAAGCATTAATCAGCAGCAGTAACTCTGGAGGAGCTGCAGAGATCTTTTGCTCAGGTGGGAAATTATTTCCACTTTTCAACAATAATTTGTGCAGTCAGATTAAAGTCGTTGTTAGAAGAAAGCCATAAGAAGTCCATTTTAAAAGCTTAACAGAAGCCAATGTTTGTTCACAGCTGTCAAAAGTCCAATTGACTCCTCACATGATGGTGTTTCTCCCAAAACGTTTGGCAAAAAAAGGACTTTGGCCATTATTTTAGGAAAGTGATGATTTGAGATCAGTTGTGTAGATGAAGTTTTTCCAATGATCTTTTTCAGGGTGGAACAATGCCAGAACGCCACTGTGTGTGCCTGTGGCGCACATGTCCACAGGGCCGGTGGGTGGAGGCAGTGACAACCTAAAATACGCCCTCCTAGTTGGAGCAGCCTTTGTCGGTGGCTTAACATATGTGAGTAGGAATATTCCCAATATATTCCTGAATCTGTACAATGCATTTCAATGTTATACAGTTAATTTTAGTTTGTATGCAAGTTGAAATCTTATTTTGATTTTTTTATTTTTTTTGCCCCCAGGCTGTTATTACTCTAAAAGGAGACCAGAAAAGACATGTGGAGCGGATGACAGAAATTTCCTCCAGAAAACAGAAATCAGCCTCACAGATCCAAACAGAACCTCCAGGTGAGCTTGGTCGTTTTATTTTCCTTTAGAGGGAAATGTCTAGGATTGTATCTGTATTTAAAAATGCCTACTTTTGATTCTTTGTGTTTTCGCTGCTGAAGCCACCGTGATGGAGGGTGAGTACTCTGAGGCAGTGATGTTCATAGCTATTGCCAGAACTTTGTTTTGATTGGACAGTTTATTCATAGTTTGGACTGATTTGGTGTAAAAGCAGCTGACTCTGCTGTACTCAGTTCAGCTTCCTCTTTACTGCTATGTACACCAGATTTTTATCAGGGAAACTGTATTTTCAGTAACAGTGATATATTTAAGTCTGTTAGTCGAGACATCGTGTATTTTACTATTCTCTCCATACTCTGAGTCTACGGTGTTTATAAGCGTGTTTGTTTGTTGCTCAGCCCCCCTTGAGACAAAACTTGAAGCCGCAGCTGCTCCTGATGCTGAAGCAGCGGCCCCCAGTGAAACTGCAGAGCCACCTCCAGGTCAGCCGCCTGCTTTTTACTCTATCCAAACACATGTGTGTTTTATTATGCCTCCTGTACAAACCGTAGCTTTGGCATGAAACCATTAGCATGCCAAATTTGAATCCTGGAAGGTTTCTGTTCTGTTGTTGTCGCCTGATTGTCATCAGATTCTTAGAAAGTTCCTGCATGAACCGTGACGATATTTTTGGCGGCGTGTGAGTTTTTATGTAACATTGTTTACAGTTTCACTGCAGCCTTTGGAAACCAACTCGCCAGTGCCACTTCTGTTTTTTCGTCTCTCTACTCTGTTTCAATACTTTTTGTTTTATTGGCTGGTACATTTGTGAGGCTTAATCTGCCCTCATAGAAAATAACGATGATGGCCTAATTTGGTGTTTTAACTTATTTTTGGATTTTACGCTACATCTCCCAGTTGTTGAATGCTCCCACCATAAAGCATGGGTTGTCCCTACTGGGTAGCTCAAATTTTTAGCCGATTTCATGTATTGCTTTCGCAGTAGATGAGCCACTGGCAGAAGCCTCAGCAGAAGAGGCAGCAGCTCCACTCACTGATGCTGGAGTTGAGGAGGGTAAGACTGAGAAGAAAAGCAACATTTCTTGTGTAGTGACCGATAAATATTAGCCAGAAAACTGAAAGGAGCGTGGTTTCAATATGACATGCTGCAGTCGGCGAGGGCGCTATGAAGGTTGTCCAGTTCTGTGCTTACAAAGTATAAAATGTCCTTTTGATTTTTGCAATTGATGATGGAAAATGACAACTTGAGGATGGCGCTCTATATTTTTTTCTGTTCCGTTTACCGTACTTGGTTAGAAATCCCGGGCACATACTTCCACATGTTGCTCAGCCAAGTGCTGCGAGTTGTAGGCCACGCCCCTTCAGTTCCCCAAACCCCAGCTGTATGTTCTGAAAGCTCACACAGTGTAATTGCTACGGGTCATTTAGTGTGATGGAAAGGGACTCAAGGATTGGTAATTGTATTTTTCAGAACCGGCTACAAAACTGTGAATAGAATCTAAGATCTACATCCAAAAACCTTGGTTTAAGATCAAATTGTAGTAACGAAACCTTCCAAAGCAGAACCATCCAAACTCCATGAAGAGTCGAACCCAGAATAACAATTTTTCGTTGCTATTTGAAAAGGTTCAAGCATCTTAATCATTCCTATTCTTGATCATTTTTTTTCTTTTTCTTCTCTTGTAATAATGTATAAAGTTTTTCAAAGTTTTATTCCATCACTAGGTGGTTGTTAGCTTAATGAGACCATGAACTGATTATTTCCCTTCTTCTCTCTTTCTGACCAGCTGCAGACTCCAAACCTTCGTTGCCCTCACACGCCCCCTACCTCCTGATTGGTGGAGGTACGGCGTCTTTCGCAGCTGCCCGATCTATTCGAGCCAGAGACCCTGGTGCCAAGGTCAGTCAGGCTTCTTCTCATCTGACGTACATAGAAAATATTCATTCTATATTTTTAGAGGCTATTTTTCCTAAGTTATAATATATTTTTTGTTGTTGCTGCAGGTACTGATTGTAACTGATGAGCCAGACCTTCCGTACATGAGGCCGCCTCTTTCTAAGGAGCTGTGGTTCTCCGACGACCCCAGTGTCACAGAAACTCTGCGTTTCAAACAGTGGAACGGGAAGGAAAGAAGGTGGGTTCCCAGTCTTCCCATGAAACCTTGAGTTTTTAAAAATGCTCTCTAAACTGTGCTTTTGAATATTTGTTGAATTTCTCCATCTTTTCATTTTCAAACTTGTATTTTGTTTACTTTGCTCTGAATTTAACTTCTAACTTTCTTTTAGCACAGAGAAAACTTCAAGCGAGTCAAAACCTGTCACTACAAACTACGCTAGAGCATCCAGTCTGTTTATTAGCTGGATGTGAAAAATATTATTTAAAAAATCTGTATTTTTGGTGAGGTTTATATTTTGGGTCACATGCATTTAAGACCCTCCCTGCAAGTAATATATTTGAGAGTTGGCCTGACATCCATGTATAAAGTTGATGACAAATTTGTAAGCTCAGAAAACATGATGGGGGGGGGGAAGCAACAAATGAGAAGAAGAGTAAATAAAATGTGGTCACAAATTATATGACGGTTTTCAACAAAACTGTACCTGTCCTCATATTGTATGGCTCTAGCATCTACGCTAGTCAAAGGGTTTTGGATGAAAGTTTTATATGTTCACAAACTTAAGTGAATACAGTAAAGCACCTATTTTAAGCACTCACTGCAGATCAGAAATGGCTTTCTATAGTTTTCGGCTTACGATCCAGGAATGAGCAGCAGAGGGCGTCACAAGTCAGGTCTTATGTTGCAGACAGTAGCTGGACTGTCAGTCACAACACTGAGAGAAGGTCAGCAGATTCATAAATATTACCAGAACCTGTTTGATGGAGGCTACGCTTTTTTTCCCTACGTGCAAAACTATCCAAGACCACAGCTGCCACATCGTGTTTTTTTCTTTTAGTTTTTTTTTTTTTTTACCGCAAGTTAATGTTTAACTTGTATGCAGTTTTCAGAGTTGTCTGGTTGAATTTGTTTCCAGCTTGTCGGATTTATTAGACAACCGGCAAGAATACCCTCTAATGCTTTAAACACCAGTTTAACCACTTAGTTTGAAAAAGAATTATACATTTAGTTTGCTGTTAAGCTCCCTCAGGTAGATTATCATTAAATATTTGCAGCACCAAGTACGTTGTTATTATTAAGACAACAATGATCTTGAAAATGGTGCCTCATTGGTTTGGCTTTTATCTCCCTCCCTGCAAGGCTCCTTTATGCCTAGTGACCTTCATTTGTTGTTTTGACTGACTGGATGCTTCAGCTACTGCCTGGCCTTGATGTCCTCTGATTGTAAATCAAATCATTCCCTTGCCAATCAGCTGAAATGTCTGAAATCTGGACCAAGGTGGATGATTCCTTCCAGGTGTTTGCCAGTTTTTAAAGGGCTATTGACATTTATTGTATCAGCATTTCTTTTTATATTTTAAAGCTATATGTTTTCAACACTGCTGTGTTTATTTGACAGCATCTACTTCCAGCCGCCTTCGTTTTACGTTGATGCGGAAGAGCTGAGCGGTGCGGAAAATGGCGGAGTGGCTGTCCTCACTGGCAGGAAGGTTGGTTTATAGATTTAGTTGATAGACACAACAGTGGTCTGCTTTAGTATGCTTTATATTGAAATACCGAATTTAATGTATTTTAGGTGGTTCATATGGATGTCAGAGGAAACAAAGTCAAACTTGACGATGACATGGAGATTTCATATGACAAGTGCCTAATTGCTACAGGTAAGCAGTCTAGCTGTGATGTTACTGACCATAGTTAATAAATATGTAAATGAATCTAATTTTTTTTTTTCTTCAGGTGGAGTCCCAAGGAATCTTCAGGTAATCGAAAGAGCTGGAGAGGAAGTGATGAAGAGGACAACTGTTTTCCGCAAGGTCAGAGTTTCACCACTAGGTGGCGTCAGATTTATTAGAAGTTAAATTCCTCAAAGTAGAATGGAGCACAGATTTCCATGGAATGTGGTTCTAAATATTATAAATATATTACTTGGTTCAAATTCTGTAAAAATAAAAATATTCTATTAAACACCTTTTGCTCTCCAGTTATTAAAATAAATCAACAGAATAGTCGACAGTATTTTTAACTGCAGATGCATCTTTTGCTATAAATGACTGAGCGTACGATAAAGGGTTGCTTTGTTATTGCATTTTAGGCAATACAATTTTTACTTTCTTTTACAATAAAGTAATTGAATTATTTGCTTATCTTTTAATGTATTTCTTATACCGTATAGAAAAAGCTTAAGTGGTTAAATGAACAATCTGTAGAATGTGCCAATATTTAAATGTAATTCATTTTTAGAATGATTGATTACAATAATTGATAGTTGCAGCCCAAAAATACAAATGTATTTTAATAGTAAAAATAATGTAGCGTCAAAATGTCAACTTTTGCAAATCTCTGTGTTCTTTAAAATACTCCATTAAACTTCGAGTAAATGCAGACGGATTGTTACTTTGAAGTATGTTGAGTTTTTCAATCTTATTATGATCCTAAAACGTCTAAAGTTGAAATGTTTAACTTGCAGATTGACGACTTTAAATCCCTGGACAAAGTTTCAAGAAACGCGCAGTCCATCACCATCATAGGAGGCGGATTCTTGGGCAGCGAGCTGGCCTGCGCGCTTGGCAGGAGATGTAAGGCTTCTTGACAAGCTGTGAAAGTTTCAAGATGAATCAAGCTGATAGTTCTAGGTAACAGAATAAACCGTTTTGCTTGTGTGCCAATCATCATCTTCCTATTTTTCAGCGACAGAGTCCGGATTAGAGGTAATTCAGATGTTCCCAGAGAAGGGCAACATGGGCAAGGTGCTGCCTGAGTATCTGAGCAACTGGACAACAGAAAAAGTCAAGAAAGGTACAACTCGATTGACACAGGCGATATCGATAGGATTTTCCTTGACTTTTCCTCATTGTTTCTCTCCGTGTGTGTCCGGTTAGAGGGTGTAAAGGTCATCAGGGAAGCAGTGGTGAAATCTGTGTCCTACAAAGATGATAAACTAGAAATCAAACTCAAGGATGGGAGAGTGGTAGGTTCACATTTCAACCAAATTTAACTTGATCCAATGCACCAGATGGAATCATCAGGCACTAATATGGTGATTTTTACCTTTCAGGTAAGAACAGATCACATTGTTGCAGCCGTCGGCCTGGAGCCCAACGTTGACCTCGCTAAGTCTGCCGGCTTAGAGGTGGACTCAGACTTTGGTGGCTACCGGGTCAACGCAGAGCTGCAGGCCAGGTCCAATATCTGGGTGGTAAGTAAAAATCCTGTTTCTGAATATAGATCATGTTTAGGATTTTTATTTGTGTTGCAAATGTTGTGTATTATGTTATGTGGTCATAGTGCCCCCTCCTGGTCAGATAAGTTCTTGGTTCATGTTGCAGCAGAGAGAAGCAGCTCTGCCATGTGTTCCTTTGAAAGAATGAAATCTTTGGCCATAAATGTTGATAGAAGAAATGAGAAACAGGCATAAAGGTATTATATGAGCGTGACAAAAAAAAACAAAATTCCTCCATTTCCAGTTCAAAAATCTTTTCTTTAAATAATTTCTTGCCATCAGATTATCTTTTGGTCTGTCGCTTATTTGACCAGGTTTGAATTCGACTAGATCCTTATGCACCACAATGTTGGATTAAAAAGAAAAATGAATTTGTGTGCCCCTCTTATCCTGCTTTATGAACAGAATTGACTAGTAATTAGTCACATTTACTCAGTTACTCAGTTGTGAGGTATTGCTACTCTTGTTTTAAATTTCTGGACACTTTGTGAATAACTCCACAGAATGAAGAAGAAGCTTGTTTAAACCAAATACTCACCAGACACACACCTGCAGTTTTTCTTAAATTTCAAGTTTTAATATTGAAAGAAATTTATTTCGGAAATAGAAATTGCTTGATTTTATTTACACAAATTATTTTCAGTTTGGTAATTAAAATACCAACATTTCCACGTAACTTTACATTTTGGTCCATCTGTAATTTTTCAATATTAAATGATTCCTGTTTTGATCAGTTACTCAGTACTTGAGTAAGTTTTACATTGAGTAAAAACATGCTGAAGTATTGCTGCTCTTACTCGAGTACAATGTTTGGTTACTCCACCCATCTTTGATCATGAACTATCCTTATTGGTGTGTGAAGTGCGAAGTGCTCAGTCGTGTTTGTTTCACCTCAGGCTGGAGATGCGGCCTGTTTCTATGACATCAGGCTGGGCCGCAGGCGGGTGGAGCACCACGACCACGCCGTCGTCAGCGGGAGGCTTGCAGGAGAGAACATGACAGGAGCCAACAAACCTTATTGGCATCAGTCTATGTTCTGGTGGGTTAATTAACACAGATTTTTTAAAAATGTTTTAGTTGCAATTTTTAATAGTAACTTGATAACTCTTGGTCCCTCCCTTTGAGGTGAATGTAAAACAGTTTTCTCTGAGGTGAGCGTTTTGTCCTTTTCCACAGGAGCGACCTGGGACCCGATGTCGGCTATGAGGCTATTGGGATTGTTGACAGCAGCCTGCCAACTGTAGGAGTGTTTGCCAAAGCCACTGCCAAGGACACACCCAAAGCTGCTACTGAGGAGTCAGGTAGGTGTGCTCAGTGTTTTAATATACTTAATGATCCCATATTTAGTTTTTTTTCTTGCTGGTGTGTAGCTTTGGGTTTGTGTGAAATGTCTGCACATTTGCAGCATAGGAAACTGTTTCTTTAATGAGAGGAGCTGCAGTAAATTCATGTATGAAGAGATAGTATATGGGAATATTTACATGTACTGAGACACACAAATCATGTAGGTGATCAGAATATAAGAAGCAAACAAAAATTGTAATTTTGTTTAAGCCCTATAGTCTTAGAATAAAAAAGAAAAGAAATAGCCTGTGTCTCAAATCAGGGGAATTCAAGAGAGGTGGGTATTTATTGTATCATTTATTGTGAAAATGTTCTTATAAGAATTTAGATTTATCGTTGTCACAATACATTTCAGTTGTTGATTGGAAAATTAAAAACATCGTTAGTTGATTGTGCTATAAAATGGCACTATGTGGCTGGAAAATACATAATGCTGCCCCTTTAAAAAACACAAATAAAGTGAAAAAATAATCACTATATTGATTCTAATAAAATAAAAACTAAAAAAAAAAAAAAAAAAGGCTCAGATTGAAGCTTCCTCCATGATCATGCTCCAGGTACTGGGATCCGCTCAGAAAGCGAAACGGAGGACACGGCTTCCAGCGCGGTGGCCCCGGCGGCGCCGGCTCCCGTCGTCAGCCACAGGGACGAATACGGGAAAGGAGTCATCTTCTACCTGAGAGAGAAGGTGGTGGTGGGGATCATCCTGTGGAACGTGTTCAACAGAATGCCCATCGCAAGAAAGGTACCACTCCTGGTTTATGGCAGAATTCAAATACGTGATGCGTTTACTGAAAGATGTTTGTGTGGGGAAAACTGTAGATCATCAAGGACGGAGAGGAGCATGCGGATCTGAACGAGGTGGCTAAGCTGTTCAACATCCATGAGGACTGAGCCGCTGGACAGTCGCACTCAGGGGAGAGAGAGTTTTTCTTCATACGAATATTGAACTGTGGCAGTGATCGCCTCCTTCGTTAAGACACAACCACTCATGGCTACCAAATTATCACTGCAAAAAACACAAAATCTTAAGTTTTTTTTTTGTATATTTCCTACTGCAGATATCTTGGTACACATAACATGAGACTAAACTGACTTACAAGCAGCATACAGGAGCTTTTTTTAAAATAAAAATGTCAATATTGATGATAAAAGTAGTAGTTCCATTATTATTTCACTTATAACACTGGGAAAATGTCTTGTTACAGGTAACAATCTGCCAGTGGAACTAGCACTTCTTCATCAATATTAGTGATTTTTTTATTTAAAACAAACCCTTAAATTAACTTACTTACTTGCAAGTTAATTTAGTCTTATTTCAAGTGTAAGATATTTGCACTAGAAACTAGATTAAAAAAAACTTGGTAAGATTTTGTATTTTACAGTGCGAGGATCAATGTATATTAAACTGTGGATATTTTCATATTTGGGATTTGTATCTGCTGTCTTAATTATGTTTGTTTTGATTTTTTTTTGGTTTATCGCCACTTGACAAGCCCTTGTCTTGTTTTCCTTCCACCATTATTTGTGATCGACCCCTTCTCCTCTGCGTCCCCCGTCATTCACAAAGCTGAACTCTTCTCCTTCTGTGTGATCGGTGCAGCTTGTTGTGAGAAAAGCTGCAATAAAAGCTATTTTTAAATTGGACTCAACCCATTATTTTCAGCTCTGCCTCCAGATAATGGCAGTGATGAGCAGCTGCAGTGACCTCTATCCGAAGCTGTGATTGTTTAGATGGTTGTTGCAGTCAGTGAGGTTGAACTCATCTGTCCCGAGGAGTTAGAATCATTCCCAGTTGCTTGGCAGATTGCTACTCGAAGTGATGGAGAGGGGGAACGAGGAATGTCTCCGTTAAAAACACTTTTTTTGGGGGGTGTATTAGGAGAGTGGGTAATGTTAGAAAAGTGACACTTCATGAGCATGTTTTACAGCGTGTTGAAGTTCATATTAAGTCAATCCAGTGTCCAACTCCCAACAAACCGACACCAGAATAAAGCTTGGCCTAGTTTTCCCGTCTTGTCCGGGGGTAAAAATGAGCAAGCAGGCAGAAATGTTTCCCCCTCTTCTTCTTTTTTTCTTCCTTCCTCCCACTTCGGTCTTCTTGCTTTTACGATGGCTCTCGTGCTTCGTTTTCTCACACATCCTTGATCTCATTTGACATTGTGGGCTCCAGAACGAAGTGCACAAGGAGCTTTCAAGTGAGGCAAACGCGTGCGGCCATAACGTCCCATCGCGTTGCCTGACTGTAATTTTACACGAGGAAGTGGCTGGAACCGCCGCCTTCTCCTCTCCTTGACACGAGCTTCAGCATCTGGCTTTAAATTCTCCTGCAAAAAAAAAGATGAATAAACCAAATACTAAGGACAAACATGGAAGAAATAAATAAGTGGATGTGTACTTGAGCTGAAACAAATGATTCACTGGAGTTATTTGGAACAAATGTTTAGCATTCATCATCAATGTTGCAATCTGTATGTTAATTTGTGGGAGATTCATTTTATATAAAGACTTAAAAATATTTTGGGGGGATTTGTTTTCAAAACTTTACTGGTTTTTATTAGAATGAATCAGTGAATCAACTACTTCATATTTGCTAAATATATAAATTATTTTTAGAATTTATTAGCCCTTTGCATTTAAGTTAGACAAAATTCAAAGCTGTATAGTAATTTACAAAAGTACAACAAATGTTTTATTTTTTTTTTAATATAATATGGTTTTATTGTTTAAAGTTCAGCTAATATTGTAGGTGCTGCATGGTTATCGCCTAAAGTAGTACATTTCTTTTTTTTTATTTAGGTGTGTACAATTCAATGGTTGCCTAAGACTTAAAAGCCAAAATTAATTGTATTTATTTTATTCTTTAATTCTGTCAATTTTCTTTCAAATCTGTAGATAAATGGTAACCTGGATGCTGTTTGAGTATTTGAAAATTATGCATTAAATATTTCAATAATTAAAAATACATTTTGCAATGAATTTTATCCACTGATTTAATTTAATTCTTCTCATGTGACCAAACAATCCTGATTATTCCCAAACTTAAGAAGACGCAGCATTAATGCCAGGCTGCTCTAAAAACCGCACTGTTCCTTTAAATACTCTTGCAGTAATTCTTTCAGCAATCACATGGCCATAAAAAAAAAAGAGTTCAAGCTTGAAGTCATCCACACAAACAGACAGAGGAGGAAGAAAAAAAAACTTCCCTTGGATTTTAAATTATACAGCAGCAGCAGCAGCAGCTTCCTGTACTTTACACCTGCTCTGAGGGAGAGAGGCTCTGTTGGCTGGATCAGCCCGGTTAGGACAGCCACAAGAAGAAGAAGTTTCCTGCATTCTTTCTGTTTCTCCATTTCCAGCTTTTCTTCTTTTTCTCGCTTTATCTGCTTTATCCAGTACACGGGAATGCTTCTAAGCAACTGGTGCGATTTTTGGGCTTGCTTTGTTGTTTTTCTACAAGCCAGGTAAGAAAAGCTTTGTGGGAATGTTGTAGTCGCCTATAGGGTTAGTGTATTTACTGGAGTGTGTGCCTACTACTGCGTTTAATGCGATTTGACAAGATGATGCCAAGTGCCTCTCAGAAAGAGAGAGGCTTGTCAACAGTTCTGTTTACTCACAGAGGAAGCTAGAGTTAAATATTTTATGATCCCCAATTAGGACAAATGTTTCCCCAAGTAAACACCATGTAGAATGACAGAAAATGAGGCCATTTAATTAAGATTTTGGTTGGTAAACTAATCCAAGTGTACATTATTCAAGTTCAAGTTTATATATATATTTTTAAATTTGATAATACGTACTGTTGAGCATTTACATCTAAGTACATGAGATTATAGACAGATGGTTAATTTCCATCTACTCCCATTGGCAGGTTAAAGCAAAAATAATAAATACAAAGAAGAAACAACCATAAAATCTATATATGTTTATACATTCTCAATGTTTACATTTTAGACTTTCCAAGAGCCAGTTTTTAAGATGATATGAGAAGTGAAAGATCCCTTGTGTTACTTGGAGTTGATTGAGTGAGAAGCACGAAAGGAGCAGTCGCCCCAAGAACCCGCCCTTGCAATGATTTAATTAAAAATAAATCCCTGCCGTAGCTTAAAACGTGTGCATGAAATGTCCCTTTAAAGTCAAACTGAAGACTTTAGATGTTATTAGAGGCAGAAATGGGTCAAATATTCTTCAGGTTGTCCTGTCACCTGCCAGATCTGCGCTCTGTAAGGAGATGAAGTTCCCCAGCAGAGCGCTCAAGCCTCCCTCTCCATCTGACTTTCTGGACAAACTGATGGGACGAACATCTGGCTACGACGCTCGCATCAGACCCAATTTCAAAGGTAAATGCGCTGCGGTGTGAGCAGCCCGTTTTGCGAAGCGATCTGAGCAGCCAAGGAGCACAAATCACTCACAGACGAACAAGAGTGGGGCGATTTCTGCAGGCGAGGATGTTTTCTCCTTAATCATGGCTTGTGTCTGTTCTCCCCGCTGACCCACAGCCTTGAGTTAGGATTCTCTTTTCTTTTCCATCACGTTTTTATTCTGACACAAGTGTGCAGTCATCCTTGCATGTTACCCCACAGGCCTATTTCAGTCCAGTCCTGAGCAGCGCCTGTGAGTGAAGCCAGCAGATTCCCTCTGACATGCTTCGCCTTTAGCCTCCAGGGTCGAGATTCATATTTATTTCATGCTTGCTCCGCGTCCCCCGTCAGTGCATGCTGGGTAAATCTCCCGCCGATTAGCTATAAATACACTAATGTAACTAAAGCAGAATCAATAAATTATTGCATCTGGAAAAGAGCGGTTGAAATATTTATCCCGTCAGAGGGCCGCAGATAACGGGAGTGTACCAGGAATGACAACATAATAAGATGTGCCTGTTTAGTCCCGTAACATGGCCCCGACGTGGAGATAACAAGCATGTTACTTTGGAGGAAAGCTATGCTTCCTTGTTGGTCCCGGTAATTTGTGTGTTCTGCTTAGAAAACGTCGTTTTGTGTTTAGGGAAAGTGTTTTCCGGTGATGTTTGGTGACGGTTTGCTTCTGTCAGGTCCTCCTGTCAACGTCACCTGCAACATCTTCATTAACAGCTTTGGATCCATCACTGAAACCACCATGGTGAGTCAGTTCTGTGCTCTTCTCACACTTGTTTCAGTTCACTCCAGACTCTCAAGAACACACCCAAGGTTTCAAATGTGAGTGTGGTCCATATATCTAAATCCTCCAAGTTTAATCCCCTTCACTGAGAAATAAATATTCGTTTTATTCTTGCACAAAAAGAAACGTCTTATTTTAATGAAGTATACAAGGTAAGATATGTTAAGAAAATTAAACATTTTTGCTTTATTAAAAGAGTTTTCTATTGTTCTGCTTTGTTCATTTAGAATTTTTACTCTATTCTTTGTAGGCTTAGCAAAGTCTGATGTTGTTTGTGCTCCCACTTACTGTAAAATTAGAATAAAATGTTGACTGAAGCTCCGTTAGCACCTCCGAGAGATATGAGCCAAACCATCGGCTTTCCTGCTGGTTTCTGAACTTCTCGTGTGAATAAAAGACAAACACCTATACCAAACATTTTCAATTTTATTTAGATGCATTTTCTTCTGTGAGAATTCTGCTCTAAAAAATTTATTTGGCTTTTGCTGGTGGTCAAATTTGTATTATTCCAAGAGCTGCCATCAGGCAGTACATTGGACACCCTTCTCCTAAACATACATCACACGGGATGGATAAAGCTCTACCATAACCCCATTTAACACATAAAGATGAGTCCATGCCAGAAAACCAACAAATACCACTAAATTTCCAATAAGCTGTTGAACATACAATTCTTGATTTAAAAAAATATTAAAGTTATAAAAAGTGTCTCATCCACCTCCAAAGACAATGTTTTGAATAAATCCTTAAAAGACTCAAGTTAATAACTTGCATGTGTGTAATGAACATCAGAGTAAACTTCTGTTTGGAATGCAAAGAAATACTACTCTATAAATACATCAACATACAGTAAACTACACATTATAATGACAAAATATTTTAAATTCACAAATTTTATAGATATTTGTTTATGCTACAAGATACCGTCATCCAAAGACTTTAAACTAGGTATTACAGTGGTGACTGTGGCACTAAAAATGTTGGCTAAGAGATACATTTGCGCATGAATTTGCAAGCAGAGCTTTGTTTTTAAGTGTGCTCCTAAAAACAAAATCAATATTTTTAAATTAAGTTGAATGAGGGCAAGGGTTAAAAAACTAAATCTTGTTCTTGTTAATCTTGTTCTCGTTAGATAACATGTACAAATCTGTTTTAGATTAACACATTGCTTTCCTTTTAAATATATATCTAACATGTCATAAGGACTTTACCTTTACTCTAAATCTGTGTTTTAATCGGAAATAACTACAAGTTCTGAGACAATATTTTTTTATTTGATATTTTACCTTTTACATAACTTTCAAACATGACGTTACATTAGTTACCTCTGAGCAGAATCTTGAGTTCAACTTTCGATTCTTTCTTTTTATTATTTGTATGCGCAAGGTTTCTGTCACACAGGAACGCATTAATAATTTATTAGGTGTATCCAAGCGTCTTCAGATGGCTGCATGTGCTAATTTATTCAAGCTTAGAGTAAAAAACTTTGTGCAGAAAATACCTTTAAGCAAAGCCTGAAAAATTTAGGTTGTAACGGGAAATGCACTCAGTTTAAGAGCACTTAGGTTTGTTTGCTGGTGTTTATGACAGTTTTCACGCTGACAAGTTTGTGTGATTGTGATTTATTTATTTATTTATTTATTTATTTATTTATTTATTTATTTCAATTTTCATTGTGGTCTTGTTACACCTGTGCAAGATATAAAAAGGTTTAAATCTCATTAGAAATTTAAAGTGCTATTTCATTTGAGGTTTTCCCTGTTACAATCACAAACTTCTATGTAAGAATTAATAACTAATTCTTACACAGACCAGCAGAAAGTAGCACATGTTTGTGAAGTGGATAGAAAGTTGCGTGTGGTTTGCAATCTTTCTTTGAGAAATAAAATTCAGAGAAGTGTTGCATTCGGCTCGCTTGAGTCAGTACTTTGTAGACAGAAAACAACTGTAAACAGCAGGTTTTTAAAACTTTTGCCACAGATTTTCTGCTAGATTTAGAGCTGGACTTTGACTGGTCCATTCAAACGTTTGAATATGATTTGGTCTAAACCAGGGGTCTGCAACCTGTGGCTCCAGGGTTGCAAGTTGCTCTTTGTACCATCCACCTTGGCTCTTATAAACTGACAAAAAAAAAAAGAGACAAAGAAGCAACTGAAGTTTTCAAAAATAGATATAAAAACAAATGGATTTTAAGATTTTTTTCTGTTTTTTTTTTTTTTTTTTATGGAATCATTTTATGTAATTTCCACAACAGAATGGCATTAAAAGTACAAGTCTTTTTTTTTTTTTAGATCTGTTTTTCTTATTAATATTGACTGGAAATTATGTGAAAATATTTAGATTTTTTTTTTTTTTTTTTTTTGTTAAAACCTAGGAATGGGAATAAGATGCCTGCTCTTTAAAATGACAAAAACAGATTTCCAGCCTCTAAACCAGTTTTGTTTTTTTAGCTTTTAGATGTACTTAAAGAAAAAATGTCTCTTTGGGCTGTAAAGGTAGCAGAGCCTTGGACTAAACCATTCAGTTGCAGCTCTGGCTGTTTATTTATAGTCGTTTAGGTTCAGGTAGAATGGCTCTGTGAGATATTCAAAGCTTGGGATATTACTAAAATGCTAACAGATGTATTAATACTGCAGATGTGCACAGATGGACTCTAACTAATTAAGTGATTTTTGAAGGCATTTATTTAGGCCTATCATAGAAAATGGGGTATATAAATAGATGCTTTGCTTTGCAGATATTTTGTTATAAAAATGTAAAAATAAATAAATAAATGCATAATTTTCCTTATATTTTACATTTAATCCAAATAAAATAGATTGAAGTTTGTTTCTGTAAAATGTGAGAAGTTTAAGGAGTGTAGCTAAATAAATACTTTTACAACAAGCTGTAGGTTTTGGTACTGCCACTGCATTTCTCGACTACTTTCATATCTGATTCCTACTGTTAGGACTACCGGCTAAATGTGTTTCTACGGCAGCAGTGGAATGACCCCCGACTTGCCTATAAGGAGTATCCAGACGACTCTCTGGACTTAGACCCCTCAATGCTGGACTCCATCTGGAAACCCGATCTGTTCTTTGCAAACGAAAAGGGAGCAAACTTCCACGAGGTTACGACCGACAACAAACTGCTCCGGATATTCCAGAATGGAAACGTCCTCTACAGCATCAGGTTATACCGTGCTTTTTTTTTTTTTTTTCCTTCTTCTTCCCTCATTTCAAATCTGAACGTGAGCCTCCGCGTCCCGAGGCTTTAATCAAAACCTCTGAGAATGCTGCACGGCCTGCGAGAGGATTTTCTCACCCCAGTTC
The DNA here is from genome assembly GCF_051168715.1 of Poecilia mexicana. Classification (NCBI taxonomy): domain Eukaryota; kingdom Metazoa; phylum Chordata; class Actinopteri; order Cyprinodontiformes; family Poeciliidae; genus Poecilia; species Poecilia mexicana. The sequence goes on along the minus strand of NW_028263383.1, from coordinate 1,044,336 downwards.
AGTTCATTAGTAATTGTACTGTCCAGAACACTACATGAGCAAGTTCATGTCAAACTTTAACCGCGGGCAAAATAAATCAGGTCAGTAAAGAGCCGCTGAAGCAGTGGTGAAATGTAGCGTAATGGTACTGAGTTATAATTAGAACAACAGACACGAGAGGCGTCGTCTGACGCTCCGTTAGCACCTCCGAGAGACATGAGCCAAACCATCGGCTTTCCTGCTGGGCTCTGACCTTTGAACTTGAAACATAAACCTAAACCCGACAAAAGAAAAAGTAATGATAGTATGAATATGTTTATTGTCCTATTCATTCAAATAAACAGCGAAACAGTGAATAAACTGTATCCAAAATGCGTAGCCTGGATGGTTTAATGATGTGGACCTGATGTGATGCTGAGACTAGATGTACGGGAACTCTGATTTATTAAATCTTTTTATTGCATTTTACAAAATGTTCTTAAATCTTCAGTTTTGATTGTTCAGCTGTATTTTGGAATATGCAAGTATTGTTAAAACCTGTATTAGATATCCAAATTCTCTTAGAAGACAAAACTGGATAGTATTTGCTCATTTTTCCATGTGACTCATGTACATTAAACTCAAAATTAAAAACTGCACCTGTGAAATTCCGTAGACAGGAAAGAAAGGATGGACTGTTTGTTGCGAGAGTTGGGTTGTCACCCTTTTTGTTGCTTAAATAGTTCCAACATTTTTGCTGCTTTTTGACTTCTAGGCTGACGCTCACTCTCTCCTGCCCCATGGATCTGAAGAACTTCCCCATGGATAGCCAGACATGCATAATGCAACTGGAGAGCTGTGAGTTCATCCTTCATGGCAGGCAAAGCCAGAAATTGTGTATAGATTTGGTTAGTGAACTTGTTGCTCACTGTGCAGCTTCTCTGTGTTTCCTAGTTGGCTACACCATGAACGACCTTATTTTTGAGTGGCTGGACGTCGGAGCGGTGCAGGTGGCCGACGATCTGACGCTCCCCCAGTTTGTGCTGAAAGAGGAGAAAGGTCTTGGTTACTGTACCAAGAACTACAACACAGGTACGCAGTATATTGCAATCTGATAACATAAACAGTCTTGGTGCACAGTGCTTGTTGGGTTAAAACTAACCTAATCTCAGTGCTGATTCAAATATAGCGCAAGCTCGCGTGCAAGTTCTTGGAAAAGTATTCACACCCTTGGAAATGTTTCTTATTTTTCTTTTTGCAACTTCAGCTTTTTGTTGCATTAATTATTGGGAATAAATTAGATAAACCAGCACAAAGCATCACATTAATTACGAAGTAGAAGGAAAATTATATATGGTTTTCACAATTTCTTTGGTTATTGTAATTAAATTGTATACAGGTGGATTCCATTTTGTAATTAGGTGACTTCTAAAGGCAATTGGCTGCACTGGATTTTTACATAGGGGTACCACAGAAAAGAGGGCTGAATATAAATGCTCTTCACATTTTTTTGGATTTTTATTTGTATCTGTTTTTATCCGTTTCATTCTGTGGAAGAGTTTCAGTGAAGTCTTACCAGGTTGCTGCTTAGTCCTATGGCTGACGAAGTTCTGTCAAACGTTCAACACCCTGACTCACAATCTTTCCCTCAACATTCGATAAAAAACAACCGAACAGTCCCAACTGTATAAATACAACATGTGGCTTGAAGAAATAACCCAGCTGTTTCTTGTGTGTAGCGACCTGCTCCTTCTGTCACCGTTTAATCTTCTAACTCCTCCTTTTGTTTAGGTAAATTCACCTGCATAGAGGTTAAATTCTACCTGGAGCGTCAAATGGGCTACTACCTGATCCAGATGTACATACCGAGCCTGCTCACTGTCATCCTGTCCTGGGTGTCCTTCTGGATCAACATGGACGCTGCGCCGGCCAGAGTGGGCCTGGGGATCACCACGGTGCTCACCATGACGACACAAAGCTCAGGCTCCAGAGCCTCTCTGCCAAAGGTAAGCAAAGTTACCCTTTTTGTTTATAGGTAACCTTTATTCCTCTTAGTGAAAGTATTTAATGAGTAAAGTTTTTAAGCCACATTTTTTCCTTATTTAAATTGAAACTTAAGTGCAATATTTTTGTTTTTAAAAATCATTGAAGTGAGTCATCAAAGAACAGGTCAATCAGGTCGATAAAAGCCTAAACATTGCATATACACTCTTGACTAGAACTAGAACTGTAACAGGCAAAAAAAATAAAAAATAAACACACAATGATGAGATAAAGATGTCAAATAAAGTTTGCCCTGCAGAATTACTTGCCATCAGCTTTCGCACACAGTCTTAACACTAATCAACGATTGCAACGCCCATGGTCTGGCAGGTGTCTTACGTCAAAGCCATAGACATCTGGATGGCCGTGTGTCTCCTCTTCGTGTTTGCCGCGCTGCTGGAGTACGCAGCTGTTAACTTCGTTTCACGCCAGCACAAGGAGTTCTTCAGACTCAGGAAGAAGCTTAAAGAGCAGCAGCGGCAGCAGCAGCAGAGAGCTGTGAGTACAGCCCACCCACACAACCCCCGGGGCAGCTGTCACCTGCTATTCACTGCGCCCAGCTATGCAAGAGCCACAGCTCAGCTGCATGCCGCGCTCCTACTGGGAAACGCAGGCAGCGCTGACCTGTAATTAATTCAATTCACCTTGTTTCACTGCAGACAGTGTGTTCTCAGCTTCTTCCGGTTTTACCCCCAATAATATGAGACGAAAAGGCAGGGATCCAACATGGGTCAAAACCATCTTGTGATGTGAATAATTCTTGAGGTGGGGGTGTGGACGTCAGAGGCAGGATTTATCAACATATTTAAATATTTTCAACCTACAGAACACTTCTGTTAACAAGGCAGAGTGCTGTTTAGTGATTAGGGTCGTGTCCTGTCTGTTCACCGTCAGCAGGGAAGCAGTGACGGTAAGGGGAAGGGAAACACCACGCCAGGAAACAATGCCGCTCACGGGAGCGCAACCCAGCGGTGCAGTGCCTGTGCCAGGGTACGTTCTGATCTGCTGCCTCATCGCCGGTCACGTTCTCAGGCCGAATCCCAACGACTGTGCTCCATTTTGTGTTTTGTGTACCTCCCCACAGGAAGAGGAGCTGGCGCAGCAGGGGTTTCTCCTCCAGAGCATTGGACTCTCCCTGTCCAGCGCCCCGGAAATGGACGCAACGCCGGTCTTCGCCGACTTGCCTCCCGGTTTAGGCTTTTATGAAATCCGGCGGCGTTTCGTGGAGCGGGCGAAGAGGATCGACACCATCTCCAGAGCCGTGTTCCCCATGAGCTTCCTCATGTTTAACGTGCTATACTGGCTCACCTACAAAGTTCTACGACACGAGGACCTCCAGTTCACTCTTTGACCACCGTGATCACGCCAGGGACCTTTGAACGTGAAACGTTTGCAGACTGAGCGGCCTTTATTTGGCCACGCAGAGGATGTCGGACTGCATGTGCAGTACCACTGAAAAATTCTATCATAAAACAAATTGTGTGGGTTTTTCTTTTCTTTTATTTCTTTTGATGAAATTTGCACTTAATTTGTACTTTGTAAGCATTGCATATCAGATTACAGTGTGTGTTTAACCTTCCTCGATCACTTGTGTTTGGATGCTGTAAAATCAGGTCAGTACATTTTACAGTGCACTTATTCACCTCAAGGGCCCTCCACACTTGCTGGCACCCCTGGTAAATGTGTGCAAAAGCAATAAAATTCACATTTTATAACAGTAGCATAATATAACTCATGTTTTATTATAAATCCAATCTTTAATGTAAGATCAAAAAATATCTCAAGCTGCAAATTCTTCACAACAACAAACGCTTTAGGGTTTGGCACAAAACAAAGGATGAATATTGGGAAAAGCACTTCATATCCACTGGGTACGGTGGAGGGTAAGTAATGCTGTGGTAGATTTCTCTAATGAAGACTAAGACTATGGCTGCAGGGCTGACAATAAGTGTAACATCAACCACTTTGTTCAAAATACGTTTAGCACAACTTCACATTTCTTTATGTAGAACTTTTTTCATCCACTCAATAGATGCACTCAAAGGTTTGATTTTTTTTTTAACATTATGTGAAGCTATGCTGCAATAGCAGAATAAATTTTAAGGTTTATTAAACATCATCCACAGGATTGCCAGTATTGGTGTGAAATTATGTTTTGCCACTCAGTGATAAAACTTATAGAGCATTTATCATATTAGGTTCACTTCTGCAGCTGTGCTGGTATGGGCCTGGGAATTTTGATATATGTGAAATACCTTATTTGTTTAAATGATTTGCTTTTTAAATGTTTGACCAATTTATTACAGATAATGTATCAGTTGCAAAACTAAACCCTAACAGGAACTTTATCTTTGTTAAAGACAAAACTATACATGTCTCTTTTACAAATAAATATGCACCCAGAAAAATACATTTTTTTAAAGTTATTAATATTAAGTCATGAAGTATTAAAGATAAAATATAGCTCTGTAAGAAATGTGCATCACTGACACTGAACAAATCATTTTACTTGTATTTTTATAAATAAATCTGTCTCTTGAAACATATGGAGTTTCTTTCTTCTTCAACCAACAAAAATATTTAGTTGAGCCAAAAATAATACAGAAGTCCTCTGTTGCCTTTCACTATAATAGTTCAAATACATCCGAGATTATAAAAACCATGGCTCGCTCTCTGTCACTTTCTATTTTTAAAGATCCTGGAAAAGAAGCAGATCTTTGCACTTTTACCGGCAGTGTTTCTCTAGAAGCCTCAGATTTTAAATAGAAATATAACCTGTAGATGAAGCAGACACATAAATATTTTATCGAAAAGTAGTCGTCACATGCATATATACCAAAGCAGGACAAGAAGGCTGCATGCATACATCAGCATTGAGACTGTTAGAAATAGGAGGGGCCTCCTTTTCTTTTAACAGCTGTTAACTGTTAAAAAATTCACCCTCAACCACATATAGAAGGAATCGTAAAAACGAAGTTGAAATTATTTTTGCCTGCACTCTGATTATCTGACTCAGCACTAAGTCTGAAACTCAACAGACCTCTTTTAACCACTAGATGGCGGTGTTTTCAAAACATATACATACTGCACATTACACATGCAACTTCAGCCGACATATAAACATGCTGGGTTTAGCTATTACTGTCAGGACGACCATCTGTGAAACTAAAGTTAAAGCAGAAGTGAATCCTGCAAAATCACATTGACCCAAAAATATTTGAAGGACGGACTGACCAAAAGTCCAGACTTGACTTGAAAGAGGGGTGTCTGAACTATTCCCTCAGACATATATATATATATATATATATATATATATATATATATATATATATATATATATATATATATATATATATATATATATATATATATATATATATATATATATATATATATATATATATATATATAAATAAATATTTTTATAAATGTGTCCATTTTTAAGCATAAACTTAGTGTGTGACCTACATTTTATTTCTTTTTGGTTTAAATTGAATTGTTTCAGTGTTAATCTTACTTTAGATCTTCTTTTTAACACTTCATTAAAACATAATTCAACTGCGATAGCTGAAATAACCCTAACATTTGATTGGATAACTTGCAGAGCAGTTCATTTTAGCTCCGCCCACTACCTGTGATACATAAGGCTGAGAAATGTAAGAAATTCAAATTGTGCACGTCCAAATTCTTCCAATTAGAAATATTTCGGCTTTAAGACATATTTATTGGAATGTAAGCACGACACGTTTTTAAATAATATACTATAAACTTTTTGAACATAATGAATTAAATTCAAATTGCATTAGTTTTCACGTTTATTTATTTATAATTAAAAAACATTTAAGCTTTGTAATTAAAACATTTGTTATGCTAGAAATACATAACAATAGACGGGTTCTAAATGAAATTGTCAGATTAAAATATTAATTTAACGGCTAATTAATTTGTTGAAGTGTGGACTTCGTTTTTTAGTGTTTATTGACTAAACAGGTTATTTTATTGTATCCAAATATTTTGGAACACTTTTTTTTTATATAAATTCCCCCCCCCCATAATTTTGTATTTAAACAATATATTATGAGATTATCGGTATCAATACGCTGCCTTTCCATTTTAGGAGAGGGGCTGTTCTCGACATGATCCTCCACCAAAGTGTGGCCACTGGCTGGAGACGTGGCAGCGCCTCGGGTCATATGATTTTTGGCTCTTACACGAACCCCACCCCGATCCTTTTCCACACTGAAAAAGATTCCCAAATGTCTCTCGCTCTTTATTATAATGAATAACGACAATTTAAACATCTGCACAAAGAAAGTCTTGCAACGACAACAACAAAAAAATAATAATCCCGTGCGATCATCTACATAAATTCTACACATGGATTTTTTTTAGGAGCTGTGACCATCCAAAACAGAGCCATTTTTAGCCATTTACTGCTGACGTTTACAGAAGCTTCAAATAGCTTCCGTTTCACTCTGGTAGTGATTGGACTGTCCTGTGCCGTGCAGTGAGCTAACGCGCTGACTGTGGAGCACAAGCCCGACATTCTTCACTTCAATGGAGGAACAGCCCAAAGATCGGGCACAAGACAGGCAGCACCATCACAACGGAGAGGACCGGAGCTCCATTCAGCGCACGGCGTGTCTGAAACATGATCAGAGCCAGTTCCAGTGCCAGCATCAGGAAACGCAGGCGAAGAAAACAGGTTGGGCCATCCGGAAAAGTTGGCTAATGTCAGCGAGCCGACTAGCATTTGCTAACTAACGTGATTTGGGCTTAGGCTGCTAGCTAGCGGTTTGGCGTTAACACGAATTACAGGAAAAGCTGTTAAGTAGCTCGACCGTCGGGTACATTCATACGAGAGCCCCGAAGTTGTGTTAGCAGGCTTGCTAGCTGACGTAGCGTGACAGTTGTTACTGCTGTAGGTGGTTTTGACACATCGGGGATTGACCTTGTACACCGGTTTCACCACCCAGTTTTCTTTTCACTAATATAACCAGAGGGATTGATAAACTACCCCTCCTGGTTCCGCTGGGTTCTCAATTCCCCGGCGGCCTTTCAAATGAGCCAAAGTTTGATGTGTTTGATTCCAGCATGTCCGCATCCAGCTTAGGAAACAACACCGGCTCCGCTGGAATTTTCTCTGCTGCCATTTCCTGTCGGCCATGTTAGAATATCAGCGCGAGCTAACGCCACACTTACCCGGCTAGCTGGAGAACGGTGTAAAAGTACGAGGCTTTTCCCCCCCACCTCATTTGAAACTCTTTTACCTTATTCTTCTAGCAACTGTTTGGTGGAAATGACATGACGAGCAACTGTTGTGAGCTTACAGGTTGGTCGAAGTTAGCTAGCGTTAGCCGTCTGGCCTGACTGGGCCCTTTGCGTGTTGTTTGGTCAGCATGAAGCCACGCAGCTGAACAGATAGCATCGAAAATACAGTAGCTGACAGCTACTTTTACTTGCATATGTTTACTAAAAAGCAAACAACTGCGTCTGGGGCCGGGTGGTTAGGCTATATACAGAATCCCATGTGTGCAATGCCAACAAACATCAGAGTGGAGAAACACTATGTAGTGGGAAGTCCCATGTTGACACAGCAGTTCTCTTGTATCCGTGCAATTCCAAGGCCCAGTCAAGGTTCACTGTTAATCTATATTTATATTTTAAATATAGCTATGGGGTTTACCTTCCTGCACTTGATCTTGAAGTGCATCAAACTTGAAGCTACATAATAGGCTACATACTATTTCAAATGTAAAAAAAATGTTCATGGCTTTTTATAACTGCAAACCGAACCTTTTTTGAAATCTGTTTCAGATGTATCTTAATTATTGTTTTAGATCATACTGCTGGATCTAGTTTTCTGTGAATATGGAAATGTTTAATTTATTTTCTTCCCTACAGATTTAATTTAGGTTGCGTTTACCATTGCATAAACACATTGACATTTACTATTCTTTTGGTTCCACGAAAGAATGCGGGTTTTATTCTTTTTATTTTAACACAAAATAAAACCATTTTGTGCTAAAAAAATCAATGCATATCACGTGCTAAAACCAGAAAGTACCAAATTATTTTTCCTTAGATTGAGGTGTTTTCGAAAATCATGGTAATAAATGTAGGAAAATGGCTCAAATCACTTTAAGTTTATATTATTTCAAAAATATTTTTATATTCTTCTCAAGGTATGATTACTTTAGGGGAAAAACGTAACTTTTTTTGTGCCTTTTTTTTAAACAGAAGTTGGCAACCTTCCTGTTGCTGCCAACATAATAAAGATTTTGATAATATTAGTTACAAAATATTAAGTTGTTTTTTTATTTGTGTATGGATTTTGAGATTAATCATATGCAAATGTAGAATAAACACCTGATAGTTTTGGTAGTTCTCAATCAACAACATATTCAGTGTGCTTGCTTTGACTCGGGTTACTCATCAACCTTTAAACCATCAGAATGGTGGGAGAAAAAATTCAATATTTTATTGATGTGCCATGATTTTTGTAAATATTCCTTGCTTAGTAACGCACTATTTCCTTTTTTTCTTTTGCGGCGGACGTTCTGATCCTTGTTGAACCATGTGGCCCTAATGAAAGCTGTCAAAGTGGATACAGGTTAACACAAAGCAGGTGTAAAATATGTGAACGACAACTCACCTTTGCACCCCTTAAAAAGAAGAAAAAAATGGTACAAAATAGAGCTACACTTAAGATGTGTGAGGGTTTTTTTTTTTTTTTTGCTGCTGGTTTTACTAATTCTTGAGATGGAGTGAAGAAAATGTGACTTTAATAGTATTCTGCATTCATATCGTAATGTTGTCTTCTAATACAAAAACAACCAAAGCTAGAAAGGTAAAGCGGAAATTATCAGTGCCCCATTTCCGTTTAACTGATTTTGTTTTTCCTTGCAGGCAGTAAAAATGTAAACATCAGCGACGAAGAAGGGGAGAAAAATCCACACCTGCCCTACACTGTTGGTATGTCCCATTCCTCCAGCAGCAATGATAATAGACACATAAGTAACCCAAATGTGAAGCAGAAAGGGCTGCAGAAGCACTACACCTCTGTTCAGAAAGTGAGCAGCAAATTCTCTGAGCATAAGAAGAATATGGACTTAAAAAATGACAAGGAGAAGGCGCTGGATTTGAGTCATTATGAGATTCAGCCTTCAGACAAGAAAGACTCTGCTTTGCTTCAGAACGGGCTTGTGAATTGTGGCCTCATCACTAACGGCTATTCCAGTAAGGACAATGACGGAAGCGGCTCCGAAGGCGGATACACCACCCCGAAGAAACGAAAGAGCAGATGCGGCAACACCAAGAGTGCCGATAATGTGACGAAAGACAAAGAGAGAGACATGCAGCCACGCCACACTACGCAGGAGCCGGGGGCCTCGAGTGTCGAGACGCCCGAGAAAGGAATAGCGTACAGACTCGATGGCTTCCGGTCCGGCTACAAAGCAGAAGCTCAGACGACGGCTAAACGGGCCGTCGCGTCAGAGACTTCAGTCGCCGAACCTCAGAGGAAAACCTCTGAAGGTAAAGCAGCTGGCACGTTTGGTAAGAAAGCAGAGGAAAAGCACAAGGGCAAGCTTTCCTCACCTTCAAAAGAGGACTCGTGGACTTTGTTCAAGCCCCCTCCTGTATTTCCTGTGGACAATAGCAGTGCTAAAATAGTTCCCAAGATCAGTTATGCAAGCAAAGTAAAAGAGAACCTCAATAAAGTAGCTCAAGGCGGAGGAGAGGCAGCGCCTCCTCCTGTGAGACTGTCCCAGGTCCCCATGTCTGCTATGAAAACTATCACCTCGGCTAGCTTTACTAACGGTCCTGTTCCTGGGAACGGGAACGGCTGCCCGTCCGTGGGCACCTTCTTTGCTCCTGCTGCTAGTTGTGTTCAATCAGCCCCGTCTGTCCCAAGTGGCGAGAATGTAGCATCTTCTTTGGAAAGTAGCTGTAGCTCTACGACGAGTCCCGTAGACGGCGAGGCGAGCGAGCTCAGAAAGTGTACTGTTTTAATCTACCCTTTAAATATGCAACCCGTGCTCCCGAGCGCTCGCCACCTTGACCCACCGGCTGCTCAGACAAATCAGAAAGCCCTAGGGGACATCTTCCAGAACCAGTGGGGGCTCTCGTTCATCAACGAGCCCAACCCGGCCCTCGACGGAGGGAACGGGTTCGTGCCTGCCGAGGACCAGACTTCTGTGACTTCTCACAACGGGAGTCAGGCTGTCCCAGCCAAGGTTGCCCAGCCCCTCTTTGACATTAGCCCATTTCTAGAAGCCGAAGCTTTTTCTCAAGAAGCGGAGAAAAGGACTTGTGCCCCCTGCCAAGTATCCAGTGTTTGCTCTCCTGCTAGCACGGCGAGCGAGGAGGAGACCAAGCTGCAGCCAAGTGTCCAGGAAAAGACGAAAGTGGAGCTGAAGGGAGTGGGTTCTTCTCTGCTGGGCCCCAGTAAAGACAACGGTGCTAAGCCTGCAGTGGGCCAGCAGACCACTGTGTTGTTCGGTTCCTCTAAAGAACAGATCCACCCAAAAGACGTTGGCAGGAGGTCCAGCTGGGGTTCCTTTGACCTTAAAGCTGCCGTCACCTATCACACTAAAGGTAACTTTCACTCTCTGCTCTGGTCAGATACACGTTTCATCTAGGGCTGGGTGATATCGACTTACATTTTTATCGCAATATTTTGTGGTAGTATTGTGATAAACTTGTACTAGAGAAAAACTTTATTATCCTTTTTAGGTTACTGTATGGCTGTGAATGCAAGGCACAGTATTTGTAGCCATACAAACAAACTCTGTTCATGAAAAATATTTCTCTTTACAAGCTTCTTCAAGATGCTACTTGGTTAAATAAGTAAAATTTATATCACTGAGCTGCACACAGTTACTACATTTAATTAGATTTTTGAATTCACAGATATTTATTCATACTCTTGTGGAACAACTATTGATGAAAATAGTAAATATAACATTTCCGATGATGCTGTCAGTTTTGTTATCAATAACTGAAATTTATTGCAACAACGATAAACCAAATTCTTCTAAGAAATTTATCATGATAAACAATATGTCCTCCCATAGTTTCACCCCTTAGCTGTAAAGTGAGTCTTCATTTGATGACTTTTTTTTTTTTTTTTTTTTTGCAATCAAATGTTTTTATTTTAGTTGTTTTACATCCACAGCAACATGTACAATATAGTATAGTTACAATGGGTGGAATAAGACATAGAAATGGAAAAAGTAGTGTGCCCCCTCCCCATAGCGACCCCCTCCCCTGTTCATTTGATGACTCTTAAAAAGTCTTTAAGATGATCATGGTTTCTGTATGGAGAACTAAGAAATGTGGTCGTAGTAATTTCTAAGTGAATTGCAAGTCTTAAGAAAGATAAGAGATTTATTAGAATCTCTTAGAATGCACTTGGAAAGAGAAGTCTGTAAATCTATCTCATATTTTGAAAGTGTTTTGATGTATGTCAAATTAATGGTAGTTTTTGAAAAGATTTTTAACTAGATATTAAACATGCTTTTCATATTGGACTATTTTAATATTCTGATTCCAAATGCAATGTTTTCATTAGCTATTAAAATAATCTGCATAATTATCAGAACGAAAGGCTTGAGAATATCTGTGCATATTTAATCTGCATGTCTCTGCACCTGTATTAAAAAAAACAGATTTAGTGAAGGTCTGACCTGCAGATGAATTCCCATATAAGTTTTTTTTCCTCCCTAAAATATTATTTCAAAATAAGTTAAACCTTTGTATGAGATTGGAAAATGCTCTTACCATTAAATCATTCTGTTATTGAGACGTTGTTGGAGCTGTGAGAATACTTTGTTGTAAATGTAGGATGTTTCACTGTGAGAGAGGGAGAGAGGCGTTGGTGTTGCACAGCTCCGCAGTTAAACAGGATTTGACCAATGTTTCAAAGCAACGACAATGATTTATTTTTAACTCTTTAGCTTCTTATTAGTTGTCACCATGGCTACCATCACTTTCCAGAGACTGGTGACTTTTACCTTTTTGAATATGAAACTTAAAAATGACCGTTTTGTTATCCAGTCTGTCCCATAATGCACAAAATTGGACTCTTACTTTTTAAATATTTTTAATGATTTAAAAAAAAATTACAAATGAATCAAATAAGGTAATTTTGCTTTAACATGTTCAGTTTTAACTTTCTACTGTTTGCCAACCGGAATGAACAGCCCACACGGATAAGAGCTTCTTAATGGGTACTTTGGTTTTCATCAAAACCTTCCACACCAAACAGTGTTGTTAGAACGACCGTACATGTGATTGTACTGTTTTATTGGAAAACTTTTTGGGGCTATGAACTGATGTTCCTTTTCTCCTTGAACAGAAATGGAATCCATTTTCAACTTGCAAAAACAAGGTAAGGGAACCGTTTTTCTATCCTCACTTGTTTTTTTTTTTTATTTTATTTTATATTTTTATTGCTACAGAAAACACTTCAGTGGATGAATAGCTGTATAGCATCACATGATGGTGATCTGAATTGTTATATCTCAACAGTAATCCTAATCAAAACCCCTGTTGAAGTGATGAGTGTAATCTATATCCTGCTGGTGAATGGCTCTGTAGTCGAGCCAGCTGGCAGCGCAGACTTACAATACCAAATGTTTTCGATGTTATTGGCAGTTTCAAAAACAATGATTGTAAAATGTATTTACATTATGATCATTTGTATGATTCTGTTGTTCCGTTCCTGACTGTCTGCCTCTTCTCCGCTGTAGATCCAAAAAGAATAGTGTTTTATGATGAGACCAAGGATGGACCTGATCAGTGAGGTAGATCATCTCCAGTGCTTACTGTCTTCTCCTCTGGGTGCTGCAGTTATCTACCTTGGAAAAAGTAAAAAAAAAAATAATAAAAAAAAAAAAACAACAAAAAAACACACACACAAAAAAACAAATCCTGTCGGATAAAAGTGACAACTGTGAAAACACTGATAGCTAAGCATGATTTTCCTTGGAAACTCGGGTTTATTGAAACTTTTATTTTTTTTTTCCTTTGGGAGCGCACCAGACAAAACATACACACACATGCAGACACACTCTGGATGGACGTTAAAAAGGAGTTGATCGGTGCCTCTCCAACACGATGAATGGACCTTAACGACTTCTAGCTGTGGTAGTCCTCGTCTCATGGCTTTTAAGGGATAATGTTCTGGAGTTCACCAAGGCAGGTGTCTCGGACCACACCTCCTTAAGCCTTTATCCTGTCGAACTGTTGGGATGCCTCCGTCGGTTTCTTTCTTCACTCATTCAAATGAGTTCACTGTAGATACGTTGGACGTTCCACACAGATCTGCGCTTGAATTAGTGGTGAAGGAAAGGAGACGATTGTTAAAGAAATGCCTTCTGAGTTGTAGAGTAAAAGGTGTTTTGCAACCCTGTTAAGGCGGCAGTGGACGTTTGTGAGGCTCCATCCGGGAAGGGAGAATCTTGTCTTAAAACTCTATAGAGGAAAAAACTACTCAGAGCCCTGAAATTTTCTATGTACCGCAGTTGTTTTTATGCCGTTTCAGCTGACCTAACACAAGTATTATTTGCATCGCTGTTAGACCCCAGAGCTGAGGTACTGAAGTGCCGAATTTGAAGGAAAACCACGCCCCTTTACGACGTTTGTTCAGTTGGTGTGCTGAAAGGTTTTAACATCGGGTCTCCGTTAAACTGTTTCTGTTGAAGCCTTCACTACATTTCACTTAAGAGGGTCATAAATTATCACAAAGTTTCTTTAATTTCAAAATCATGCACACTTTTTTTTTTCCAGAGTTTAGGAACAAACAAATATTGCTTCTGATTGGCTGTTCTGTTTTATTCAGCTGCAACACTCAGGATATCTCTACAAACATTTCTGTTCAGTTAAAGAAAAATGTTTCATTTTGCATTTGTTTTCCTAGCATGTTTTTTTTTTTTTTCACTCAATGACTGTTTTTTTGTTGTTTTTTTTCATTTGCCCCCATGTTTACTGGTATACTTGAGTCCCTTTTCATTGCCACAGAAACACAATAACTCATTTATTGCAACCTCCATCTTGGGACTCAAACTAACTGCTTTGTCAAAAAAAAAAAAAAAAAAAAAAAACTGTCAGAACGTTCGAAGGAGGTCTTCAAAGTTTTCACAAGCCGGTGTGCAATACCTCCATGGAAAATGAGTTTTGTTGAGCTACAAAATCCTCATCGGAGATGCTTATGTAGCCTGCAGTTTAGTTTTTCAAATCTGTTTCGGTTGCATTTACTCTTTTGTTGCACATTTTGATTCTTCACTTGTAAGGTTTGACTACATCTGGTGATTCTAGGAGATGGAGTTGGTCAGCTGGGACATCTCCGGGAAAGAACGTCACAAAGGAGCTGAGAGTGTGGAAAGTTGGGGGGTGGGTCCTCTTGTCTAGAAAATCTAATTTGGTTTAATCGTGAATTAATAGCACTTTATGTTAACAAATTACCTTTATCTTAACTAGAGAAAATTTATATGTAACACTAGAAATACTCCTTAAAAGAATGGCTCTGGGCTGTTACTTTTCAGAAAAAAAAAAAATATATATATATATATATAGTTGCTAAATACAGAATTATTAAATATAACTCAGGTAGTGTTGATGAAGCCATGAGTATATTCAATGTTTTCTTTCTTCTTTTTTTTTTGCCAATCGGCCCCGGTCATGTAATGTTCTCATACTGGAAATGCTGAATTGGAGTCCTACTGCTGTCTCATGCGATATTCTGAAAACACACCAAATAACTTACCTTTGACTAAGGATGTCCGTTTCACTTTGGGCTCATGTTGTGGGATTTTATCTGCTTAGAAAGCACATTGCATCTCAGCTCTGTTTTCTTTGGCTGTAACAGTAATCATCTGCTGGTTCATTTCCGCCTCCTGTGTTTTCGTCATACCCTCCTTACAGGCCTGAGTGCTTCTTCCCACCATTTCCTCAGCAGAATGTGGAGTTTAGTGTACAAGTTGGATTCCGATTTTACTTCCATGCACAGATTTATCTTTTTCTTTTTTTTTTTTTTTTTTTTTTTCTCAGCCAGGTTTTTTTGTTTTTTGTGCAGCGTCTGATGTCCATCTTGACTGGACCTGTATCAAAATGCAACACAGTCGTAAAAGGGTTTCCTGATGTCGTCATAGTGATGTATCAGAAAGTGCTCTCCAGTAGCAGCACTGCCCCTCTCCCACCTGTTGCTGCTTACTGTTGGTCAATTAGTAGAAATCTGGGGCTTACACTCACAAGAAATATGTATTTTGTTTTGTTTTTTTGTTTTGCAAATCTTTCCGGTTGTAAAAATAAATAAAAAACATAAATAAATAAGTCAAAATTTACCTTTTTAAATAGGTAGTTTTTAAATGAGAATAGAATTTTTGTTTTTAAATTGAAGACATTCAATTTAGTGGGTGGTTTCTGCCTAAATACCATGCCGTGATGTGAAGCTCATAGCGGCACATACCTGATGCTGCTCTCCTAGTGAGGACGACTGAATTTACTCTGACAAATAACCAAACAAAAAAAAAATTGCAATTGAACTGTGTTTAATCCGGTAGCATTACTTTGTGTGTGTTTTTTATTTTATTATTTTTGTAACTCTCCACTTGCTACAGTTTAGTTTAATCTGACTGCACATAAATCCCTGGGCAAATTAACACAATCAGGTTGACGCTAAATGGTTCAGACTGAAGCTATTAAAAATTGTGCAGATTTTTCTGGGCATAAATGTAGGGTAAGCAGGGTGATGGAAATTGTTTTTACTGTAGTACAATGAATTTACTGCTTTTTGTTTCTTCTTCCTCTTCTCTCCCTCCCCTTGTTTCTTTTTTTTTTTTTTTTTTTTGAAGACTGCATTGGTTTGGGGGAAATCAGAGCTGCTGTTTCTATTGTAGCCTGCTAACCAAAAAAAACAGGTTCTTACAATGGAGTAGATGGTTAATCAGTAATTATACAAAGGCGGGCTGGAGAGTGAGGGGTTGGGAATCCACTGCCGGCACGTTGAGATAGAAAAAACATAATCATGTGGGGTTTCTGTTTCCCTTCCCTCCCCCTCAGGATGTGCAATCACCTCTAGGATGCTGATGCAGGTTTCCAGGCTGAGTGGCTTGATGTTGGATGGTTGGTGTGTGTGAGCTGCAAGTTCTTCCTATTATATGCAAGTTTCTCTTATATTAAAAAAAAAAAGTCCCCCCTCCTTCCCTTGGGTGTATTTTGTTCAGGTGCCTGTGTGAGGGGAAGGTCTGGGGAGGGAAGAGAAAAACTACAGCAATTTTGATTGTTTAAATTCTGCTTCCAGCATATATCTGTGCCATTTTTTTTCTCCAAGTGCAACTTTTTGTTACAGTTTTCTTCTGGCTAATATCTTTATTTCTCCAACATGGCCACAGCTGATTGAGCATTTATTCTTGCTTTTTTTTTAAATATTTTGTTTCATGGCTTATGTTCAAATTTCTGCAACTTGAAGCCAAAATCACTGCGAATGGTGACATATTGCTGTCTGCTGATGTGTACCAGATCTCTTATCAAATTAATGATTCATTTGGACTCATTTTAACAAGTTAATATTTTAACATGTTTTTGAAGATGTTTATTTTTCTCTGAGTTGTAACCTGACTTATCCGTAGATGCGCAGTTAGGATGAGACTGAAACAAGTAAATCAAACGGAATCGAGACGTTTCATCTTTTTAGATGTTTTTTTTTTTAGTTGTTTTGAGGCTGATGTATCCTGTTGCTGCCCCCTTCTAGCACCAATGTGAAAGCTGCGTTTCCCAGCAGACTTTCTACTTTCGTTGCTTTTATTGGTTTGTCCAAACGCATTGTGACGGAATGCGGAGCGTTGAAATACACTGCATCTAGAGTTTCTCGTAATATATTTTTGATTCGTGACGCCGTTGATCTCAATTTTCTTTTTCTTTTTTTTTTCTTTTTTTGTTTAAGAGGCTAATGTGCAGTTCTGGATCTCTGGATCTGCTTTTGCCAAAGGTACACACTACTTGGATATTGAGCGAGAAGAGAAGGGTGGGGAGGGGGGCGGGTGTAGCGGATGATGTCAGAGCCAGCTTCCTGACGACCTGCTGAGTTCAGAGAGTTTTTCTTTTTCCTTTTCTTTTCATATGTGAACAAAAATCACTTGTGTAGCAGCTGAATGTCACTTTGAGAACATTGTTATACTGAGTGTGAGCGAGAACTCTTAAAGGGGAAAACAACTACCGAAAGTGCTGCTTTTTTTTTTTTTTCCCCTTCTCCCCTATTGGTCATCTGTAATGGGAAAGACGGAACATGATGTTTGTACTCTGATTAAAATTGTCCCTATTTTATGATGTCATTTTCTCATACATGTATTTTTTTTTGGTTAATTTTTAATTTTGGAGGGTTTTTTTTTTAAATTCAGAGCAAAGCAAAGAGTGTTTCAGATTCCAAGTAAAGTGAGCAAATGAGGATTCAGTCACAGAGGGAGACGCAGGCTGGATGTTTCGTTCGTTTTTTATTTTTTGTCCCCTCCTCTCACGTTTTTTTGTTTTTTTTCCCCCTGCTCCATCTTTGTGCCCCTGAAGGCAACAGCATTTTTTTTTTCTCAAATGTCTTACAAGTTGGCATTTCTGCTTTTAAATGAACAGTCTGATTATTTAATTTCTTTTATTTTGAATTGAACAAGTGTCACCTTTTTTTTAAAAGCATGATAATAACCCTCAAATTCCGAACAATGTAATAGTCAATTTAAAAAAAATAAATAAATAAATCCCGTGTTCACTGTTTTAGTTTCCATTAAAATGTCAAATTTTGATGATGAATCTGTTTTGTCATTTCTGTTCTTGGCACCACACTGGATCACTTCTTCTGAATCAAATTAACATCTACAGCTCTGATTAGAAAGGCATATAGACTCACCGATTGTGTGAAACTACATCATTTTAACAATTGCATCAGTTAAAAATTATTTTATCTGCAAAAAAAAAAAAAATTACAATAAAATGACAATCTCCTGTTGGAAACCTACGCTGTTGTGCTGAATGTGTGCCTTTGAAAAGTGCATTTAAGACGACGTACAAACGCAGTGCTGTGATATTTGACTCAGGATTCAGCAGTAAACATTTTAGGAAGATATGTTTTGTTAAAATGTGTTTTGTGTGATAGACCAACAAAATTATACATGGGTTTCCAGTTGATTTACAAATAAAAATAGGAAATGTAGTGTTTACTACTAATTAGTGTCAGAAGTTTAAAACCGGATTAAGTAACTGGAATGCTATCCAATGGTATAAATACGCTTTTATTTTAATGTAAAAGCTTTTTTTTTTTTCTTGGTCAAAAGCAGACGGTTTATCCATTCATTAAACTTGGCCAAATACAGCAAGCTCTTTTAAAGAGAGTGGGCTGAAACTCTCCAGGAGGAAGAAAAGAAATTTATCACAAAAGCTTAAAAATGAATAAATTGTTTGGCTTCTTTTTGAAAAGGCGAACACATGGGATGTGTTATATTTTAAATCTGATATATGGACCCCTCCCAGGTTAGTTCATTTTGTGTAAAAATGATCATTTTATCTGCAGAACCTCAAGTTCTGTAGTTTCAGGTTTCTGGGACAATCCTGTTTTTGTACAAATTAAGTTTCCATATGCCTGACAATCTTTGCGTACGTTGACTATAAAACAATCATTTACAGAATTTCCTAAGTTTTTTGACACATGTTCGCTTTGAAGTATGAAAATCCAATTATGGCTTTCTTTCAGGAATATTTTTATTTTAAAGTAAAAAGGCAATATTAGGATTAAAGCTGCAGAATGTAACTTTTACAAACAATATGGTTTTTACATATTTGATAACTCACCGTGTTGTGAGAGTATAGCATAAGTCAGATGATCTGTGAAAAAATGGAGCTTGTCCATTTGCAGAACTGCACCACTTCCTGTCCGAAACAACCAATCAGAGCCAGGAGGAAGGCCTTAGCGCTGCCAATCATACTTCTATATTTTCTGCTCAATGTGCTAATGGCAGAGAAACATCTTACAATTACAGTAAAGCCGTTTACTGCTAACTAGCCTGAGCATTCATGACAGGTTAATCAGGCTTTACCTGGAGCCTACCAGACAGCAAGGGGATGAGTGTGAGCAGTGTGGTACACATGCATGATTGACAGCATTAAGACCCTCCAGGCTCTGATTGGTTGTTTCTAACAGGGAACTATGTATTTCTGCAGATGGGGGAGGACCACAGAGGAAGCAAAGAAGCTCAACTTTAGTTTGTTGTTCACAGGTATCTCATACTGTACTGTCACAATCGAGTCACAAATACGGAAATGACATTGTTTATAAAAGTTACATGTTGCAGCTTGCATGAAGTGAAAAAGAGTTCTGAAAGGCTAACCAGAAGAGAGCGTTTCATAACTGTGGGGGCTTTGCCAGGGAGGAAATATTTTACATGTTTTCGTGACATTTATCATCTGGTAAAAAGCAAAAAAAAAAAAAATATCAGATGTATTTCACAACTCATTGGCTCAGCCTGGAGCTAATTCTGTTTTCGTCTTTATTGTAAGCCTCTAACACAATAAAGGAAGGAAAGCTTGGGGTAGATCAAAGTCATAAACTGTTCTGCTACAGGGGGTAAAACAGGGGCTGCTATATTATTTAGAAGTTGCTCCAACAGTCTAAAGTTAAGTTTGGTATAACTCTTGTTCATATGTTGGATCCATCTCATTTGTTCCTCTTCTCATTAGAGAACAAAATGATTCAAATATGCAAAAAAATCTCTGATTCTGTTCATCTGTCCACACATTCAATTTAAAGAGGAACAACAATGTCATTCTGCCTTTAAATGTGATGTTCAGCGTATCAATACTTGTTTTGAAAATATTTTTCTGGTTCTAGTGGTCTTTGTTTGATAGTAGTCAGACAGGGAGGCGGGTTGTGAGAGGAGGGAAATATATGGCATTTGGGCCATCGGGTCGGGACTCGAACCTGTGACGAGGACTGAGACGCGTTTTACCCCTGCGCCCCTTTTCACAGTTAGAAAAGACAGATGCTAAATTCAGATTCGTCCTTCACTACAACCCGATTCTGTAGACAAATTAGCATCTCAGCTCCAACATTTCTTCAATCTGAAATGCTCCCTGATTTATTTATTTTTTCCTCTAATTTTTTTGGGTCAGTGTTGTACGAGGAAGATGGTGTTAGTGAGACGCAAATTATTGGACGAACCTGAACGGAGTTCGTAGTGTAGCTTCTCCAAAGCGCTTTGTCATCTTATGAGGTCATGATGGTCTAATTATTGGGCAAGGACTCCCCCTTGTGGTTCAAGATTTAAAACTGCCTGTTCTAATCATTTGGGTAAAAGTTATCGCTTCAGAGCAAAAATTATTTCACCACTAGCCAGTAAATTAGATCGAACATAATTCGGCACTGAAATTTCAGTCAGAACTTTGTTTTGTTTTCAGCCTAATTTAGAGATTTGGGTCCTGCAGAAAATCTGAAGTGGAAGAATGGCAACTCAATGTAAAAAGAAAAAAAGAAAATGGGATAATAAAACATCCAATATTTTTATGCTTTTATTCAATGTTTGTTCAAACAAGGACAACTTCTAGAGAGAATATTAGTATTCATAATGTTTTGCTGCTGGATCATATCGGGTAGTTTGGCACAGTCTCCCCCTGCTGGACAATGATTTAATAACACACCGAATCACAATTTAGGGTGTGTGAGAAAATATGAGCACAGTTCAAATAATTTTGAATTATGAAATCTTTCCATCGGTTTCCAGTTTGACTTAGTAAAATTGTTTAAAACAGGAAACAGTGTTGAATCAGTCTGATTTTTTTTTTAGTCTGTGATTTAACTACTAGCTGAGTATAAATTTTACCCGATTTTCCTCTTCGTTTTTTTTTGTTTTTTTTTTTGCCTCTAACCAATATAAACACATCGATGGCGCCTTTGCTGTGCTACAGTACAGAACTGGTGACGGGAGTTAGGTTTGCAAGACGTCTGAGTGCTGCATTGACCCTGGACGCGTATTTTGTTCTCCCCTTTACCACATCCACGCGTGTGTGTACACATACATTTCCCACTCGTTCCGTACAACTGAACTGGTGTTTACCGTCACCCCCTCAAATTCACCTTGATTGCTGTGCACTTCACCGAGGCCACATGAGGCTTGACGCACTCACGCTCCGAGAAATTGTCCAGTGTGGGAAGGTCGGTAAAAGGTTTGATCTCTGAATCAACAATTTGTCTGAGGAGACTCGGAACAAGATGGCAGAGTCCTCACTCCGGGGCTGAGCTCAGGGTGACCCTTTCAGCTAAAAGTAAGTTACGATGAGAGAAAACAGTGGCGTATAAAAATGAAAAATGGATGGTAAAGTTTACAAAAGTTCCCCTGTTTATTATTACTTGGATGAAGTATTACATGCTGCCGTTAAAGTTTTGCACGTGTCACAGCACCAGCATGAATCACTTAAGTGGGATTTTAGGGAAAACTAGAAGCCAACTTGGAACAGAGGCGGGCAGAGTGCACGCAGTTCTAAAGAGCAGCACTGCTTCAACACATTTTCACTAGAGTAAAAGTAAAAACTTAGCTGGCAAGAAATGACTTGAGTGAAAAAAAATGTGTCTGGTAAAAAAGGCCATCAAAACATCAGTTATTTAGTATTTTAATATTACGTCATCAGGATGGACCAAAATATAAAGTTATGTGGAATTTTTGGTAATTTAAGGACCAACATAAAAATAATTTATATATGTAATATAATTACAAAATAAATATATATATATATATATATATATATATATATATATATATATATATATATATATATATATATATATACATATACATATATACATATATATACATATACATATATACATACATACATACATATATATATACACATATAAAGACAAAATCAATTTCTTTTAACATTTAAGAAATTTTAACAACAAAGCAAACAGCAGGAGTGTGTCTGCGTCTGGTGACGTTTTGGCTAAAACGTGTTTGTTCTTCATTCTGTAAAGTCACAAAAATTTTACTCAAGTAAGAGCAGTGAAATGATGAAATAATTAAATTACTTGAGAGAAAGTAAAAAGTACAGCATGATAAAAACACCCCTAAAGGTAACATTTCCCTAAATATTACTGAAGTTAATACATCTAAATAAATGTAACTTCCAGGACTGCTCTGTATTTAGCTCCATGCATCCTATCAGTTCTGCTCAGCTTCCATCACCCTTCTGAAGAAAAGCATTCCCACTGCATAATGCTGCCACCACCCTGTTTTCTGGTGTGGATGGTGTTTTCAGAGTACACAGCAGTGTTTTGCATGCAGGCGGACATGTTACATTTTGATCTCATCTTACAAGAGGATCTTCTCCAAACCCTCTAAATAATACTTCCTCTCTGCAGCTCCTCCATAGTCACCATGGGAGCGCCTGTAACAAAATAAGGATATTATTTCATAACCTAAATCTTCTTTAAAAAGCTCCACATCATGCTCCCTAACCCTACTTCCAATCTTTACCCTTCGTTCTCCTGTGTTCCTTGGTCTTCATGATGCTGTTTGTTCACGAATGTTCTCCGATGTTCTCTACGGCCATCACAGATGAGAGTAAAAGGGACGGATGCAGCACTTTAAATATTTTCATATCTGAAACGTTTTAAAACCATGTCACATCTTCAGTAAACACTGTGTGTTCATTTCTGAAGGTTTCTCCAATGGTTTTAGTGGGAATTTTCTAGACAGAACATGACCGTACCGTCACATTGGTGCCATTAAATTGCATAATTTTGAATGTGTTCCAAACTTTCAATGCACAGCTCAAGTAAAAAAAGTACTTTTACTTTCTCCTAAGCTAAAACTACGTGGCATGTCAGTCGGATAAAATCTACAATATTAAATATGCTTACCTTTTACGATCAGCGATCGTCTTTACTACAATTTCTTCTGCAATTTTTGCTCTCACTGATGTTGGCTCTGCTTTGCTTTTCAGCAGAAAGGTGATGTATGACCTTTCTCAGCTGCTCTGATTGAGAGCTGTTTCACAGAGCCATTTTTCTGCTGCAACTCCCTCCCACCCACACACACACACACACACACACACACACACACACACACTTCTCAGCGAGTCCTTCCACTGCTGTTCATTCCAGACACGCACAGAAACCAGAGGCAGCGTATCACCCCGACTGCGCCTTCTCCTTCTCCCGTGATGAATATATCAGCTCTGACCAGACGGGCCCTGACATTCAGTGATCTGTGATGATCAGCATAAACCTTGAATCATCAAATGTCAGCCAGAAGTACCTGCTGAAGTTTGCATCTGTTCCGAGAGTACGTCACGGGTCGTGGTCCCCGCGTTCACCCCGAAGTTCAAACACCGAGCCCACACTGAGCGCGCTCACCGAGAGAGCGCCGAGGCGGAAGCGTTGAAACGAGGCGAGAGCAACGGGACAGAGCAGAGTGTAAAAAGCGCAGGGTGCAGAATAAAATCGAGTGCATGGTGGCTCCCACTGCGCATTGTTCACAGAGTACAAGTTTGTCGTTTGTGCAAACGGATGTTCGCATATTCCTCACATGCAGGAGAAGACCGTCTTCTGATGCTAACACATCAGGAGACGACACCAGCGGGTGTTCCTCTCAGATTCCTCATTCTTCCTCCTAAGAAACCGTCAGTTCATCATCAAATATAAATCTTTTTAAAATCGGTTGCAATAAACCAGCACTGTTCAGCCACGCTGATACGTGTAAATTTGTACAAAAATATGTTCTGCTTTGCTAAATTTTACACGGGTATTTTCCCTGTAACATTTCACAAATATAAATGTTTGTTTTTCTTGATCAGATTGTTTCAGAACTCAATATTTTGCGAGTATCAATCTATGAACAGCAGCTGGATTATTTTATTAGTTACTTTCACAATTTTAATTGCTTGACTTAAGTATTAAAAGTAGTGCTGCATAAAGTTCAGACCAGACGTTTGCGTACACTGGATTGAAATGTACATTGCCGTTTTTTTAGTACTTTACTCGACACAGAGGTGAAGTGATTGAATTTACACTATTTTGAAGAAATCAGTTTTTGCTTTAAAGTTTGTTTTTTGTTCATTTTATTTGGCCGCTCAGGCCTGATTTGTAAAAGCAATAGAAATAGTAAAACATCCAAAGAGATGAGTCATTTATTCTGGGTTTTAGCAAAAATAACTCATTTTAGTCATTCTGAGATAAACCGGAAAAGTTTAGTCTGATTTAACGTCAGACAGTATGCAAACATTTGTTTTCGAATGCAGTAAACTATTTTAGTATTTTTTTTTTTTAATCGTGTAATCTTTCTAGTCAACATTAACATAACACTCGCTCAGATACGAGGTCCATACTGAATCCTGCACCAAATATGCTTTGACGTGCGCTATCTCTGACGCTCTAACCACATCCAGCTCCTGTCAGCTCAGTCAGACATGCCCGGTCCAGACGCCGCCAGGCATTTCAGGATATATAGAACAAGGCGGCTTATTCCGGGCTGGATCCGCATGATCTGAACGACAGGACACCGGCACCGGCCTCCCAGCAGCAGCAAGTGTCGCCGTCCTGTTGCTGCGCTTCTTTTTGATCAGCTCGCACATTGTGTCAACAAGCTGCAGCATATTGTGTTGCTGCTAGGTGGAATTAAGCTTTGTGTGCTGGTGGGCTTCCACCGAGAGGGAGGGATGAGGAGGAGGAGGGGGGGCATTTGGTGCGATATGGGCCATTGACTGCCTTTCCATAGCTCGGGAACAATAATG
The DNA here is from genome assembly GCF_051168715.1 of Poecilia mexicana. Taxonomy (NCBI): domain Eukaryota; kingdom Metazoa; phylum Chordata; class Actinopteri; order Cyprinodontiformes; family Poeciliidae; genus Poecilia; species Poecilia mexicana. The sequence continues at coordinate 1,019,565 of NW_028263383.1, read as the reverse complement.
AGATTTTTTTTTTTTTTTCCCCTCTCTCTTTCAGAATATCAGTGCCGCCATTCAGCACGCTGATTGTGTTTATGAAATTGTGCATACATCTCTCCGTGCTGGAGCAAGGAATGGGAAAGCTATTTTCAAAACATTAGCAAATTGTTTTCTGTTATTGTGCAGAGATTGATAAGGGTATGTGTTGCCTAAACGCAGAAGCCGACACACACACACACACACATACAGATGAAGGAAAATAGACAACAAAAAGAGGGGAAAAAAATAAATAAAGGTTGCGACTATGACTTGAATTTACTTTATAATATGTCAGTTTTCCTTCCATTAAGGTGGAACTAAATCCGATTGTCTCTTTATTCCCACGTTTACATTGTGCACTTGATGTGCTATTGCATTACTCTGCTGGTAACCAAGTTTTCCGATGAGATACAAAGGCGCCCTTGAGCTTGACCTCGCCTGTGATTTCCCACTGAGACAAATTGCTTGAGATTTCACAGAAATCAGTGTTATCTGATTACAAACCTATGCATGGCAGCGTTAACCACTGAAAATGCTTTTCCTCCTACTCCTGCGTGGTGGGCTCCAGCTCTCATTAGTGTTTGCAGCAACTTTGGGAGTAGAAACACTGCATTTGTGATATAAAAGTAAAAGCTTTTTTTCCTTTTTCTTCATCTCTCTCTCTCTTTTTTTTTTTTGATGGTACCACATCACAGCTGGAACACACCGCACTGTGATGTGGCTGATTGCTCAGGACATCAGAGGTGCAAGACATTTTGAGGCCATTTCTCTTACGGGAGCCATCTAAATGCTCCAAGTGCCGCATGATGGCTGCAAAACTCATCTCCATTTTTACCTCGGAGTATGACAAAGGAACTGTAGCGCTACCTGAGCTTCAGAACAAGGTTCTTACATCTCCAACATTTAGGGTCCGGCTGTATTCTTCTCAGACATCACAAAAAGAGACACGAAGCAGCCAATAGAATCACGGTTTCTGTGGAGAAACTGTGTAACGCGTACTCGTCTAGTGTTTACGTTGGAGTGGCAAGAAGAAACCCTTTGTTGAAGAAAGCGCTTGCAGTTTGACTAAATTTAGGGGCACGGCAAACACACTAAAGAAGGGGCACTGGTCAGATTAAGGTGATGGCAGCATCATGCTGTGGGGATGTTTTTGTTCCCATAGGAACAAGGAGTCGATGGACAATAAACGGAGCAAAAAAAAAACAAAAAAAAAAAACAGGAAGAAAGTCTTGTTAGAGGCTGGAGGCCACGAGAAGGTTCATCATCAATCTTAAACATGCTGCCAGGGTTACAGAGGAACAGATTAGATCAGATCATATTTATGGATTAGAATGACCTAGTCAAAGTCCAGACTTTAATCCAAAGCAGAAGCTATGGAAAGATTTGAAATGTTTAAGGAATGAGTTTGAGCTATTTTCCATTTCCAAAGTTTTGCTCTCTAAACTGTAACAACTATCAGTTAAGAACAAGTTACGACAGGACTGTGAGCTACAAAACTTTCCTGTTGGCAGTTCCTGCTGAGTACTGCAGGAAGTTAGGCTTCAAAAGAGGCCATTGTGAAGCAACTCATGCAAACTACAATTTTCCTTAGTAATGTGGTTGGGACACTGATAACAGATCCACCAGTGAATGGAAACGTTCTCCCACTGCCATTCCAGGCTTGAGTGTCTCTTACCGGCCAATCCAGGCTATATGGAGAGGTGGGGATTTGGACTTTGAAATTTTTCAGAAAACATATTCAGAAAATGTGTTTCCATCTTCTCGTTAGCTCTAACAATGTTCAGAAAAACCCAAAGAACACCTCATGCGAGTTTATTTATTTATTTATTTTATTTTGTATTTTGCCTTTTACATCGACCTTTTCTAATGCGATACTTCAAAATGTGCAAAAAAAAAAAAAAAACAATGATGGAAACAGTTTAAAAATAAAATGAAGCCACACAGCTCTGTTCTTTGACCGGTAGAATGTACATTTGGACACATGTTGTTCATTGTAGCCAACAATAAAACACTTGTCTTTTCCATCAGCCATTGTACAGCGATAAAACCAGCTGACCAAAAATTCTAGTTTTGGAATAATGAAATGAGCGAAGTTCCGCTTGGGTTGCTAGGTAACGGGGAAGTGACCCCCGATTGCGACTTAACCAGTTGCTTCACCGCCAAATGATCCACTACTTTGTTCTATCAATCAAAATCCCAATCAAATTAATTGACCTTTGCTGTGACAAAATGTGAAAAAATTAAAATGTTTTAAGGCACTGCAAATATGTGTTTATTTAATCAAAAGAGTAAAAAAAAACCTGGAATGATAATTCAGATGGAGATAACTACTCATCTTGTTATGATGTTGTGCCAACAGAGGCTCCGACATTAAAATCACGTGCTGCTGCTAATTATTTGCAATTAATAGTTTTAGAGAGACCTTTAAAAATGTCTGAAGACCTCCCCCGTCTTCTGAGGCGTATGTTCCCCCACCCCCAAGTAGAGGAGCACGCTCGGCCAGGTAATCATAGGTAATCCAGCAATAATGATCCCATCAACACCATTACTTTTTCTCTTCTCCCCTGCCATTTACTTTATATTTCAGCTCCGTCCTCCGGTGATAATTGTCGATCCAACCTGCCTCTACAGTCTGTTGCTCCCTGGTTTCACTCGGAGGCAACTATTGATTGCGGAGCATCATCAGATCCATGAAGACAATAATGATGAACAATGAACAGACAGCTGCATCCTCTGTGATCTCGGCCAAAACTGATGGCTTTTGTAATCACGTAATGCTTCATCTGGAGCATGACACTGGAGAAAAACAGGGCCACAATATGAGCATTTTCTGAGTCGGCTCGCCCGTGAGCTGCTCTGCTCTTCACGCGGCCCGTCGTCGAGGCGGCCGTGTTCTTTCAAACGCGCACGGAAAGGAGATCGAGACGCCTCTGAAAGAGGGGAAACCGACTGCTTGAGATAATGATTTTCTTTCTTTAAATGAATCTATTTACATTAAACTCATCTGTCACACACTGAAAAGGAGCAACGGAGTGTTAATGAGGTGACAGATGCTGTCAAAAGCAAGCAGAATGCCAATTTACTGATCCTTGACCTCACATTAAGTCCTAATTAGCATCATTTATTCTAGAGGATAATGAAACATACCAAAGTAATGAGATTACAGATATAATATCCTTCGGCGTTTTATAATGAAAGATAACAATTGCATTAGAAATTATATTTCATGAAGTAATCTGACAATTATGTTGATATCGGTTACACGAAATCTTTAATTTATGGTTTTTTTTTTGTTTGTGTGTGTGTGTGTGTGTGTGTCATCTGCAGCTAATTCGATTTAATTCACAATTCATCTGCATGATTTAATCCTTAAAAATGTTCCTGGTATTTTGGATGATGATGCTCAGTACAAATTTATCCCCAATATATTGCTGAAGATTTTTTTTTTAAGAAGTCACTTTAGGATTGTTGGTGATTATATATGTGAGACAGATGCGACTTCTCATACACTCAGCTTTTTTTTCCCTTCAGGATTGTTCAACATTTATCTCCATCAGTATCCGTCTTTGGTGACAATACTTTAAATCGCTGCTGCGCAAGTTACTTAAGATGCTGTTGCTAGGTAACTAAAGAGAGAGTTAGTTGATGCCGCCACCTTTACTTAGCAGGCTGTGAGAGGTTGAGTGGCTAAAACCAGATTCCTGTGCGGCTCTGGATCGCAGTTCGGTGAATTTATTGAAAATTCTATTCAGACGTATTATCTATTGATACTGATCATGTATCTATTGCAATATATAATATTATTGATTTATTGTCCAGCCCTGGTAGTGCCACAGGGAAAGACAACAAAAAAAAGTGAAACTCAGATGGAGCTAGTTGTTTATAATCAAGTGTAAGCTTGTGCAAGCACTGCAGCACAGCTAGCTGCAACATGAAGTTAGAAAAGTAGAAATTTAAAATGACAATCTAAGAAGTTGTGGGAGTGTTTCTAAGATGCGTGCACATTTATGGCTTGATGGTTATTGCTGAGGATGGCCACTCACAAGCCCTATGGTGGCTAAAACATCCTCTGGCAATGAGTCAAATGTTGCCACCATCAACATGATGTTAATTGCTGAGCAGTTAGTATTTTCCATTAGCAACACAAAGAATATTAGCGCCGTGAACGGCTCCCTACCTAGAAAAACACTCCCTGCCCCACACCTGAGAAAGATGCGCCCGTTTGTTCCTTAAACAATCCAGGAGGCAGTTCCTCGCACGCGATTCCATCTGCGTTCACGGCTGCAGACTATTTGCTATTCCCAGAAGGTCATTTGGTTAATGCACATTTGAGTTTTCATGGGCTCTTAACTAGTTTTTAATCAGCAATTATTAGTGCATTGGAAGGCTGTGCAGGCGCTGCACTCTCCGCTGGCAGGAGAGTGCCCATCAATGTCACGTCAATTTCCATGCCAAGGGCTACATTAGGCCCGGAGTCTGGCAGGAAGCAGCCACCTGAGTGCCTCATCTCCCCATCCACAACAGTCTTCCCATCAACTATTGACTCTATTACACAGCACTGTCAAAAAAATTTTCCGCTCCAAAAGAGGAGCAACCATTACATAGCTGTGCGGGGAGATAATTTAGTGATGCACATAAAATTAAGTGCACATCCACTGAACGTTGCTCATTATTGCTCTTGAATTCCTACAAAGCCGGCGGGATCATGGCTGCTCCTCAACCTTTCATTCCGTTCCTCATTTTCAAGGTATAAACACAGGTTGATTATTTAGACTGATGTACTACATAAATAGCTGTCATTTCCGCCTATACCTAAGCGAACTGTAATTGGCAATTAAACGTGCCAGCATTTCAGACCGGCTCTTAATTACCGTTAATAGATGCCGAGTGGCCCTGAGGTGTCCTCGCAGGATGAGGATCTCCTGCAGAACAGCATCACCAGATGAATATGCAGAGTGGGCAGGTATCCTTCACCGCCACCGTCCCTCCTCCGTCTCTTGGATCTGCCACTTCTTTGTTGCAGCCGCTCAGTGGCCGGAGCTTTTGGTGATGCTGCTGCATCCTTGCTTTGACATTTCAGCACATGGAGACTTGTTTGTGTTTGCCGTAGAGCTGCTGTCACATCCAGCCTGTTAGAGCTGGCCCAAGGGAAATTTGCACAGAGCCACTGGCACGAGGCTGAGGCCTTCAAACGAGCCGGTAACACGCACACATGCTGGGGTAAAGTTTATGTGCATGTGGGGGTTCTGCTTGAAAGAAAAAGTTTCAGTGTTGCACAAATGTTTGAAACTACAAAAGGCAGACAAGTTAACCAAGACTCCTGGTAAAGATTTAAAGCTATACGTATTATTCACTTTTAGAGAGCTGCAGCAAAGAATTGCAGCTTTTAGATGCTACCTACATGCTAACCAGATGTATGGAATGCTAATAAGCTTTTTCTGTATGAAGAGAAATAAAGGGATGCAAAGTTCCAATCAAAGTTCAGTGGCTCTGCTCCTCACCTCCCTCTTGACCTCTGAGGGAGGGTGCTTCTCGACAGCAGAGTGCCATGAATGCTAAGGCTAGTCGTCATGGCCACCAACGAAGGACTGAAACAGTACGTTGTTTTCCCACCATTAGCAATCATGTACGTACCCCAGCATGATTAGCAGCGGTAAGACCTTCCTCCTGGCTCTGATTGGTTGTTTTGGACCGAGAGTGGTACATTTCTTCAGACAGGGAGAAGGCTACTTTTTTTCAGACTGTCTCATATTATACTGTAACGACATGATGACAGTTTTAACAAATATATATATGTAAAAAAAAAGTTAAATAAAAGTTACATACCCCAAATCAAACTGACCGAAATAAAATCACCAAAGACGCACACATTAATAATCAAACTAAGTAAAAAAAAATATATCTAGAAACATCCAAAAGTCTACTGGCAGTTTTACTGTAAATGTGTGTTTTGGTCAGCCGAGAGTAAAATTATGTTTTTAGGCAGCAAACACACTACATGGGTCTGATCTGAAGCAGTGGATCAAAGTGATGATGTGGGCCTGTGTTGCTTCTAGAGTTTGGACTCTGAAATAAAATTAGCTTATACATCAAAATGTAGTCAGTCAGAAAGTGGAAAGTCTGTCACTACTGAGTCACATAGACAAATCAAACACACTGAAAAGAATAGAACTGAGAGACATTTAAAAAAAAAAAAAGTCAAATGTAGTTGAAATAAGTTTGTCAAAGTTACTTTCTTGATGAACTTAATGTGATTACTTGTGACCAGTTAACACAATATATTTAAGTCGGATTCCCTGTTTTCCTTTTTTCAGTGCAAGAACTGGTACATGAATCTGCCTTCCACCATCTCGGTTTCCAATAAAACCCACAGCAGACCTGCAGGAGGAGCTGTAGTGAAGCGAGCGTAAGGAACCCAGAACTGTGGAGCAAACAGAGATTGGTGACATAAATAGACTAAATGCTGCTCTATGGGCAAAATGGGGTTTAGTAGATTACTGACAGCAGGGAGAGTAATAACTATGACAAGAGTGTAAGATAAAGCTACTGCAAAAAAAAATATGAAAATCAAAGATTTTTACACATCTTTCCCACAGGTGCCAAATGATGTGTTTTACAGTGCCGATGCATTACTAACAGAGGAAGAATCTTTTCATTTCTAAAATCAGGCGGCTGTGAGAGAATCTGCCCATCCAAACCTTTTTTTTTTTTTTTTTAAAAAAGTACATTTACACAGCAGAGTGGTCTTTTGCCTAAATAATATTTCTACTTTGAAGCAAACTTTGATTTGACAGATTAAAACAGCTCTCTCTTCTACGCTACGAGCTGACATTTAGCTCCCATAATGACTTCTGATTGTCTCGCAGAGTTCCACCAAAGACCCCAATCGTTGTGTTTAAGGGCCTGTGAGTGTTGAGCTCTCTGATCATAATGGCGCTTTTAATTAGCACTTAATTAAAGGCAGGTGGACTGGAAAGGTCAAGCAGCTAGGCTTCGAAGTTAAAAACGCAGTCATCGGGGGCATCGATGCTTTGATGGGTCTGGCTGCTAATACAGTGACCACAGTCTGGACAGAGCTCTGCCTCGGCAATCCTTCTCAGCTTTTCTCACGCTCAGTTTTTCTATGCGGTGGACTGCACAAGTGCGCTTTGGCGGGATATTTTACCGTTTCTTTAATTCGGGTGTTTATTCATTGTGATTGCTTGTGGATGTCTGGGCCAAGCAGAAAAGAAAATCAAAAACTCCCCCGAGAACAAATTGGATCAACAATGTTCTCATTACACAAAGGAGAGAAGAAAAGGGAAAAAAAAAAAACCCAACAACAGCGGTGTGATCTAAACTTGTGAAGCCTCGGCCGTGAAGAACGTGGCTGAGAACAGTATTGATCTCAGTCAGAATAAATAGATCACCTTGTCCAAATGAGTGATGAAGCTGTCAGACTGTTGGTCTCACCTGACAAGCATCCACATTAGAAATCCCCATGGCTGAATTTCAGCAGCATCGTGTGAAACAAGGCTGTTTTATATGTGCTGGAGGATCCCCACCGTGGAAGCTCTGTATGCAATGGAGAATTTATTTTCTTAACTTATTAAACAAAATCACATTGTGTGAAATCATCACTTCACACAGTATGCTAATGAACACCCGAACAGTTTCTCAGAAATGTTGAATGTAAGAGCAACGAAAAATGTATTTTTAATAGAGACATGTCAAAAATATTAAGGTTCATCTCCATGTACTGCACAGGATACACACTCAGTCCTTCACTTCCTTTTGCATGAATGACCAGCCTGTGGATCTGGGCTCAGGTTGCTTCAGCAGCGACCTTCAGGTCATCGGCACAGCTGGTTCAGGCGTTTCTTGCTTCTTCCTGCTGATGTTACTTTCAAAACTGACAATGACGCCTGGTACAGAGTCCTTCTAGAAAATCACATCAACTTATCCATAAAGCTCGTTTGGGGGGGGGGGGGGGGGCGGAAGGGGGGGAATGAAGTTTTGTAAAAATGTCATGATACACGGCAGAGCTGGAGTGTTTGTTTAACCCGCTGCAGCAGTTGCAGATCAAATCCTGGATATGTTTTGTTTGTGCCGACTCGAGAATCACACTCCAGCTGCAGGTCATGTTTTACAAATGGAATGGACTCTGCTTCAATACTTTAATAGGCTGCGGTTATATCTGTTGACTAACATTTTTTCCTTCCACTAAACTTTTCATGAATTCTCCTGGATACGGCACTCCAGCTTCTTTTATATCAATTGTGATATTTTAGATTGCAACATAATCAAACCTTCCCCGGAATTAAAAATCTGTTTTTATGCTGGTGTGAAATATTCAAGTTTCTACAAAAACTTAATTTGGGGGTTTCTGTTGGCTGCATGCCAGAATCGTTGAAATTAAGAAGTTATCATTAAGTGAGTTTAATGTTTGGAAATGACTTAACACTATTAGAAAAGTCTGTATACAAATATATTTATAAAATCTAATAATTTGAGACGTTGGAGGAAAACGTCAGCTCGCAGCAGAACTAAGAGCTTGAAGACAAACACATCAAAGGTAAAGCGTTATAAGCGTGTCTCCCTACACTTGTAAGGATCTAAACTCACCGTCATGCACTTGTCTGTGGAACTCATTTACTTTGGCACGTCTTCGATTCTTTCCACTCCTCCCTGGGATCCATGTGAAGGAAATGGGAATGAAGCAGCCTCCTTTTCCTCCTCCTCTTCTTCTTCCTCCTCCTCCTCCCAGGATCTGTTCAGGTGCTGGCAGAGGCCACTGAGGGGCAGCAGTATTACACTGCAGCTCCTGCTTTCCGCCGCTGTTCCTTTCCCCAAACTCCATTAATCTCACCGTGCAGAGTGACCCCAAACGACCCCGGGTGCCAGGACGTGCAGTGTGTGTGTGTGTGTGTGTATGTGTGTGCGTGTATCGGAAATGTGGACTGGAAGTCTGTGTTTGGACTGAACACAGCAAACGTCCCACAAACGGTGGAGCGTCCGGCTCCAAGATACCACTCGGTTCAGACTCTAAGCCGTGACGATTCGCCGCATCTCAAACGTGTTTCGTGTCGTCGTGTGGAGACGGCATCGGATTCATTTTCTTTGGATTGGGAAAAAAGCAGAAATATGACGCCAGAGTGGAAACCAGTAATATAACAATTCAGTTTATTTTTAGTTATTTTTCCAGACAGACACATCAATTTCTGGACCACAGTAGAGGATGGAAACCTTTCACAGACATATTTTTTTTTGTCAATATTATTATTTGAAAATACAAATATAAAATTAGACTTTCCACATTTGATATGTGAGAGACCCCCATCCATTATTATCACCATTATTATTTCAGAATATTTTTACAATAGGGCTTGAGCAAAGCCATATGATAACCTGAAAGATGCTTTCAGATGTCAGTCAAGTCTGTCTGTCTCTCGCCATAAAAAGTCGGTTAACATAAAAAAACAGGGGCAAGTGTTAGGAATGGGCCGGCGGCAGCGAGCGCGGCTCTGTGCTCGGCCTGCGGAGACGCGGAAGCACAGCAGAGCCTCTCGCTGCCGGCCGGGCGCTCTGAAGGGGGGCGTCTGGGCTCCACCCCGCTCCCCCTCTCGGGTGTGTGTGTGCGTTCTGCTCCGTCCAGACGCCGGCGGGCGGAGGGAGTGAAATCATGTCTTCGAACGTCAGCTAGTGAGAGCATGTTTCGACTAAATGCACGAGGAATATTTCGTATACAGCTGAGGTCTCCAGTCTAGTATTTTCACACAAAAGTCAAAAATGGGTGAAAATTGCAAATATATATATGTATTCTCATGGACACACACACACACACACATACACACACGCACGTATATATATATATATATATATATATATATATATATATATATATATATTGCAACTGTTGGTATATTTAGCAATGAATGCGGCTGAGATGGTTTGAAGGGAAATTCACCCTAAAACGTGACCTCGTGAGAACTTGTGTTATTTCTGTCACCTTGACGAGTTCAGTCGACGTTTCTGAACCTGAACCGTTTTTATATTTATATCCTGTGACAAGAGGAGCCAAAACTATAAATATAAAGTGTTGGCGAGTCACTTTGTGGCCTCGGAGACTAACTTTGTGGTCACTGTGACTGTAGCCAGTATCTCTCAGAGATAAGGGCACATAGTCTGGCTTTAAACCATTTAGCACCTCTGTGATTAAGCCTCTCTTTGTCTTTCTCTCTCTCTCTTTTTATTTTCTGGGGTTAAAAATGCTCTACAACATTCCACGAGCCGTCAAGGTCAGTCGAGAGTGACCGGAAGTACAGCGAAGTCTGAGCCTTACGATAAAACCAGTGAATTGAGTTGAAACAAAATGAAGACTGCATGCTTTGGACAGAAATATCAGAAGCGTGTGCAGTTTTAGGGTGGGATTTTCCACTACTGAATGGGGGATATTATGGTTTGGCCATTGCCTAGCACTTGCCTCGAGATTCAAGTTTAAATGGATACGGTAGTACACTACAAATGTCAACACCATTCCAGGTTGACTTTTTTTGAATCTTTTTTTTTTTTGAGATTACTTTTCTTTCCTTTGTTTTTTTTTTCTTAAACTGAGACCCGTCCCCTCTCCCCGAATGGATAAGCTAGTCTACTAAGATGTGTAACATTCATCAGCTGTAAACTGCTGTCAGTTTGAGAATAAATGAAATTACAGCAAGAGCCATGCTACCTTAAAGTCCAAGCTACAAGATACGAAACAAAAATGGCATTTTCTAGTATTGTGCAAGGGGCAAAAATGAACCATTTCAATGTTTTCCCTCCGCCCCCCTTTTTTAAATGAATTTATGGGCAATTATAGTTAAAGAGCCACCCAGAGCTGAAAAAAATCACATGGTGTGCAACTCAGGCGATGCTCTCTTTATTTCTGTCTGAATAAGGCTGAAATTTTAGTGCCACCGGATAAACAAATTGTTAAAATTATAAGTGGCATATCCTATTTCCTTCCTTAATGATTCAATATCAATGAATTATTTATTGTTCCAGACATAAGGACAATTAAAATCATTGAAATGTACTTACCTTTAAATAAAACACCCTGTGTGCTTGTTTGAATTGACTGGCGATCAAGCAGTCCTCTACTCCAAATACTGCATGTAATCTAGCAGAATAGAGCAGCTGATGGCGCCTCGGAAAAGTATTCATACCCCTTGAACTTTTTCATGTTTCCAAGCAAAAACAGCGAATCTCTGTGTGTAACAGACCAACACAAACCAGAGCAGGACTGTGAACAATTCAGGCACTATAGAGTTTGCAAAAAGCCACGCAGGCACACGGCAAACATGAGATAAAAATGCAACTTTTTGAGGCAGACAATTTAAACCCGACATCACCCTGAACACAACTTCCCCCATTAGAACATGGCAGTGGAAGTATCATGCTGTTGGGATGTTTTTTCTTCAGCAAGGACAGGGAGGCTACTTGTGTCCAAAAAAAGACACAAGAAGCTAAAAGCTGAGCAGTTCTGCAAGAAAACCTGCTGCAAAAAAAAAACAAAAAACACTTGAGATTTCTATGTGATCAGATCAGATCCAGACTGAAATACAATTGAAAACTCGTGGCGAGATTTGAACGTTACTGTTCAGCGAGTCTCCTTCCAATCTCAGTGGGATAGAGACAGTTCGCCAAGAAGGTCAGCATCTAGAAGTGCAAATCTGGTAGAGACTTACACCAAAATACTAGCAGGTGTAACTGAACGGTGGTTCTGCAATGTGAATGCAAACGCACGCCGCACTTTTCAGATTTTAATTTGTGGAAAAAAAATAAAAAGTAGAACCAATTTTGTTCAACGTCACAAATGTGTTTCTCAAGGAAATGCATCAATGTTTGTGGATGTAATATGACAAAGTATGAAAAAGTTCAAGGAGTACGAAGTGAGGTGATGTGACCCAAATATACGCCATAAAATGTTAGAAATTATTAAGTAAAATTATGCCACCGGAAGATAAAGTGGACTGAATTGAGAGCACCTCTTATCAAAATTTAGGGTATAAAATGTTCTTGAATCCAGCAATAAGTTAAAATGCCAGTCTGGTTCTACACTGAACTAAAACATCTAATGTTGGCAAACAAACAACAGCTATTATTTATTTAAAGTCTTCTTCTTTAATGAAGTGTGTTGTGCTGTTTTGTAGAGTATGACATCTGGAAACGGTTTGAAATCATCATCATCTTATTTTTTGTTTAAATCCAGAAAGTGATTTGTACTTGAATAATTAAAGACCAGAGAGTTTTATCAAACCTCTGGTGTGACTGATGTTGGAGTTTAATTTTTCTAGTCATTTTTCTAATTTGCTTTTACGTGTTCCTCCTACAAAAAAAAAAAAAAAAAAAAAAAAAAGTTCTGTCTAGCATTAGCATTTAAGGTAGTATGGCACACCCCTTTTAAAACATTCAAGGGTGGGGATCCAAATAATGCCTTGTGTACAATTCCATCTTACAGCAACAATTTCTCCATTGTTCATCCGTGAGAGCTTTGGTTAGCTGAAACCATGTTAGAGTGGCAAAAAAACAAAAAACAACAAAAAAACAAACAAAAAAAACTGAAGGAAAAAAACAACAACAAAAGAACAAAAAAGAAAACAAAACCTAAACAAACGTACAGGGAATAAATTACAACAAACAAATATCAGAACAACATGATCATTGAGAGAAAGATCTATCTTGACTGGTTTCTAAATCCACTATTCACTACAAGTATTATATAAATGAGTCCTATATAACATCTACTTTGTAATTACAGGAGATAGAAAAAGAGCGCGAGGAGGGAGGGGGGGCTAAATATGAGAGAAAGGAGAGGTAGAGCGAGGGAGAACAACAAAGCACTACACTGGTATCAAAGACAGCACTCTGTTTACAAGTTAACTGTGATTTCTTTACACACTAATGAAGTACATGGATGAGCAACAAAAGATGGCGGCATCTCTGAGGATGTGGCATGGAAAGAGAGAACGTAATGGATGCACAGTACATTTTTAATAGTATAATACAATTATTAATATAGAAACCACAAAGTATCAATAAAACTCTGATTAAACTTGAAATCAGCAAAGCGTCTTTCTTTTTTTGTCTTTTTTTGTTTTTTTTACTTTTGTATTTCTTCTTCTCTTATACATTTGAACATTACAAGTTTTTTTTTTCCTTTAAATTATTACTTGATCACACCTCCATATCATTTACTTTAGAAGTATCCAGCATATTTATTACCTGGTTGTTTTAAAAGAAAGAAAGAAAAAAAAAGAAAGGAAACAAGTGCATAAAAAAAGAAAACAACGGCATTGATAACATTTAAAAACCAGACCGCACTCTGGCGTGTAACATTACTATTATTATTATTTAATAATAAATCGATGTCAAGAATAAAACCTTTTTTTGTAACCACACTAATATACGGTGTAAAGCCGAGTGCGGCTACAGATAGTGAATAATTCAGTGTCATCTTTTGACCCTGTATAAATATCCTCAGGTGAGACGTGGGTCTAAAGGATAGAAATCCAAGTGTACGCTGCGACACGCCCGTTTTCACATCCCGAGCTGCTTGTCCGGTTGGGAACACGCTAACCCCTCCCCCCGGCCCCACCCCGAGCGACCCGACCCGACCGCCGGTAAATCCTTCATGCTGTCCCAAAGCACAAGGCCGTTTGTAAAAAGCCAACATACACATGTGCAAACAAGAGGATGGCCTGTACTTCACAACTCACAGTGCAGCGATTACTCGCTGTAAAATAGCCTTTCAGTGTTTTCTTTTGCAGTTTTTTTTTTTTTTTTTTTTTGACATTTTCGCCACTAGAATAAATTAAAAACCCGCCGATGATTCCACGGTAGAAGTCACGAAGGCTGAGGTATGGTATCAAAATGTTTACTGTCCTAATTCATTCAAAACAGAACCGATTCAAAGAACAAGCAGTATATATATATTTATATTTATATATATATATATATATATATGTAGATAAAAAGGCTCGAGCATGGAGCCCAGGTACTTTGTTCCATGACGTGAATCAGGAACAAGCAGGATGAAACGGACATTAAACACAAACAGCTAACACGTTCCTCTCAGCAGTAGAAAAGCGTCAGGATGCGCAGAGCTCTGCGAAACGCCCGCTTCAAGTTCGAACCACCGCGTATCTTCGTACAGTGTGCTTTGGATAAAAATCTTTAACTTTTCCTCTCTCTCTCTTCGTCTCTCCCACATTGAAGTGATCTTTAAATCATAATTGCTGTTCTGTCTCTAAAACGGCATTTAGACTAAACTCACCGGTCATAAATTTGCTGGTATGACACTTAAAACGATGTTCCGCGTTCAGTATTTACAACGGCTGTTTGTGGGCTTTGTTATACCGTCTCTCAGCAGAAACAAAACAAAAAAAAAACCAGAATAACAAAAAAAACAAAAAAAAAAACGTAGAATATTGTTTACAGCTTTTTCTTCTATTCACACGCTAGAACGTATTTCTTTTGACACACCATCACAAAAATATGCTATTCTCTCACTGAGCTGGTTATATGCAGTGACTGGAATAATATGTACAGCTACATTTCTTTTTCTCAAGTTTCAATTCACAATGTCGTTATATGAAATTTGTTATAGCATATATATATATATTTATATATATTTATATTTCTACACAACAGAAACGACACTTATAAAAAAGGACCATAAAAATATTGGAGTCCTCTTTGTATTGCCCAAAAATAGGTAATCATGGTTTACAATGAGACATCACAAGAAATAAAACAGCTACTAAAATTTATTACTTAGATACCTTCTGTTTAAAATTTCCTTTTTTTTTTCTCCTCCAAGCCCGACCACACTGAGCTTATTTTTTTTTGCTGAAAGACCGAATGGAACTATCCCAACCACTTTTGTTTCATTTTTTCTTTTTTTTGCCATTACACTAACCAATACGAAGATGAAGACGTGACTTGCAGATATTCTTGGCTCTGACCCGCCGTACTTTAAAAACAAAACAAAACAAAAAAAAAATCAGAAAATGCACTTACAAACTACCAGAAGATAAAAAGTCGAGGTTGAACTCAGGCGACACGCTAGAAAGTAATCAAAAACAAAACGCTAAGGGAAGGAGGAAATCGGTGAGTGAAGTTGACGTGGAACATCATACCAAACCAGGTTGTAAAGGTATAGGAGGTTTGGGTTATAGTACAGCAGTTGTTTGTTTTTCTGAGATGACAAACGTTTTTTTTTCTCTTCTTCCTCTTCTTCTTCTTCTCCTTCTTCTTCACATGGTTTCCGCTTTTCGCTCGTTTAGCCATCGGTGACGCTGTAGTGCTTGAAGTTGGATAATCATCACCTGCACACAAAGCCAATTAGAAACTCCGTCCTGTCTGTCCCGGGCCACCAGATATACTCTGCTGGGTAGTGAAAGAAAAGCAAAGGCACAAAAAAAGGAGAAGGTTATTATCGTATCTGGACAGAAGTGCTGTTGACACCATTTCATACAGTTTTCCTAATAAAGTACTACGAATGCTTGTGGAGACGAGGAATCTAAAAACTAAGCGATGAAGATGACAACTGTTTGATACCTCTGCAACCACCAACAAAGACGTGTAAAAAGCCTTTAGAAAATATAAATTCACTTTATAATTAGGAAAAAACATCAGTGAGCTTTTAACCTCCTCTATCTCATTTGTTTCCTGTTCTAAGGTGAGTCATGTCTACCTAATTAAATGTACATAGATACTATGGATGCTCTGCACATCAGCAATAACATCAGTATCGGCTAATATAGGGCATTTTTTTTTTAAATATTGATGTTGGTCAAATAAATAAAACTGGACCAATATTTACAACTGATTTATTTCCATCGTCCTGTTGTGTGTTTCTGCAGGGATAGAGGAGATTGGCCATGTGGTATTTCCCACAATCCCCAAAGGATTGTGGGAAGTTCAACTGAAGAAGATAATCAGTTGTGAAGTCAGCAATGTAGTCATTTTTTTTCAAAATGTCGAAAGAGTTGGGAAATATATCATACATAAAATATCAGTAAATATCGGTTATTGGCAATATTAATATGAGATATCGATATCGGCTCAAATTTTCATATCAGTAAATCCCTAATAGACAGTGATTAACCTAAACTAGAGAAACGCTTGGGGAGGCATCGATTTTGTTAAAAACTAGTTTTTTTCTCCCCTGATAGATCGCAAAACAATGATTTTAAGTCAAACAAATTCCTCAGGGGATTGTAAAAGAAAGGGCTATTTTTAACTTTTATTGGATAAAATTGTGCAACTTCATTTATTTTCAAGCTTTTTACACGTTTTTAGTAGGGATGCCAAGTTACAGCGGAGGGTGCTGAAACTACAGCGGTTTACGCAAGCTTCGTGAATGTGTTTGGACATAAGAATGAAATAAAATTACATCCCACTGTTGTGTAAAACAAAGCCAAAGGGGCTTTTTAAATGAAAATTAACACATCACAACATTGCACAAAGGAGCTCTGGGTATGTCAGGCATTACATCTGCAAAAATAGCTACAGGGAAATAGAATTATTTTCTTTTTCTGGAATCATAAATCCTGACAATTTCATTGCACAAACAAGTAACAATTTAAGCAAAATGGTTGATAGGAGAGAAATAATTGTTAGGGCACTTGCTTTTTTTATATAATGAATAAAATGCGCTGCCGCTTTCGCTTCTGTAGCAACAGGGTGTTGACTTATTGAGTTGTTGACATATGATTGGCTAAAACAAGACACTACTGGAGGATGAAGGCATTTCAAATGTTAAAATGAGAAGAAGAAAAAATGAAGAGCTGATAGTATGCTAGTGTGTGGGACCTGAGCGACTCAGTTAATCACACAAATCGGCCGAGATTACTTTTTTAAATTTTTTTTTACTTAAATGTGGATGTTTTTTTGTTTGTTTTTAAAAAAAAGAGAAACGCTCCCTCTCACACACACACCTGTACCACCAGCTCCAGCATTCTGACATAGAGGTGGTGAAAAACGGCGAAGAATGTGATGAACACACACATCAAGACAATACTTTAGAGAAAAGCACAGTAAATAAAAGGCAATACCTCTGATGAGATAGCAACCGGCCACCTGTTCAATGGTATCCGTTTGTAAAAGCTGTCGCAATCAACGGGCCCTAAAAGTGTACAGTTAGTGCTGTTGTCAGTATGCATTTCAAAGACAGAAAAAGTGAGTATCATATCAACGTTTGTTTGTTTTATTTTCTGCTAGCATGAATGTGAATGTTTAGATTGAGCTGGATTCATGTAGAGAAGCAGAACTTTTCATGGAAAACAGAGAAATAATTACAACTGGAGGGGGGGATACTACTGGAATAGAAAAGATATTGAAAAGACTTTGGTATTTTCAATAAAGTAAATGACTCGTACTGTGTTCAGTAATTTAAGATGCTGTTGGTTTAAACCTTTTCTCTTGTAACGGGGGAATGCCCAGGTTATGAGTTTTTAGTCTGAATAATAAAAAAAAAAAAACATGTGAAAGAGATAACAGTAATAATACACACAATCCCCATTCATGCCAACATAAACAACTGATTTCATCTGAGAACATGGAGAGAACGGCGTCACAAACACCCCTCCGCAGGATCAGAGGGTTTTTGAAGATTGAAGGGTTTTCATAACGTCGCTCAGTTATCAGGACTTTGCGAGCTTTCCTGCTGACAGGTCTCTAGGAACCCATGGATCGGAGCACAAAAGAGAAGCACTTTCAGCAGCGATTATTTGTCTTTATCACCTCAATCAGCTAATTGCGCTCTAATTGTCTTGCATGGGGGGGAAAAAAAAATGTTAAGATCATTACTGCTTCTTCAGAGCGACTGTTTTCATACTGGCTAAAGGGGCTAATGCAATCAGTGGAGCGTGAGACGGAGGGGCGAATCAGCGAAGCTGAAGTCATCCATGAGGTTGTGAGATATAGTGATTATATACACATTCAGTTCAGCAGCATCCCTGATAAAGAAAACGAATTATGAAGCACATTTTACTTCTTGCTCATTTCCTATTTTAATGTTCTGAGCAAGAAGCCAGAAGCCGCTTCACCTCTGAGCTTCGCAGCTCTCTTTTTTGATTCATTGTAATTCTCAAGTGGTGATTTAATATGTAGTATTACTTTGTGAGCACAAAGCTTGGCTGTAAATACGCAGAATGCTCTGACATGTTCCTAAAAGATTGAACACGAGCGTTCTTTGGCCAGCTCCATAAATTATACGAAAGTACAAAGCCAATAAAATTACTGACCACTCAGAGAAGGGCTGCACAATATATTACAAATGCATTATGGGATATGAACATATTTTTTTGACATACTAATGTCATATTTCTCACACATATGCTGAAGCCCACAAAATGATGGAAAGAGATTGAAAGAAGAAAATAGGGACATATTGTGTCTGATATGGCTATTGTACTTTTTTTTTTTTTACCATTATTATCATAATCGCAAGAAATTCTAATATGATGCAGCCTTAAATCAGAGTATTGTTTTTATTTTCCTCAAAATAACTGATGGCAACAGATGTAAAATAACTAACACAAATGCCCCCGTGTTCATCGCTCCACTTATCCGCCGGCAAATCTGTCCTAAAAATGAGCAGCCCTGGTCTTTCTTAATAAATATTTAGCTTTCTGCACTGAGACCAACAGATTATGACGCACAGCCGGCAGACCTAAAACAATTAATAAGGAATTTGCTGTGAAAGTGCAAAAACAACCACAGCGTACATTTGGACAGCATAAATCAATTACAGAGGTTGCAAAATGAAAATGAGAAATGTTTGCCTTCTCCTGAGCTATTTGTGCATTTGCTCTCAGTGACGCTGTCAACAAACAAGAGATGCATCAGCAGAGCTTCACAAGTCTCCTAATCCGGGGTAAAGATCTGATAAATGTCCAGAGAAGCCTATTTATTTAAAAACATAATGCAATATGTGGTTTGAAAGGTAATCTATGCACTACAAAGCACAGAAATATGATACAATTAAGCAATAAAATAAATGCTGCAACACAGATGAACAAATTAAGCTAAAAATATTTTAAGCTTTTTTTTTAAAAAAAGGTCAATGCATGGCTTGCCAATATTCAAGGACATGTTATATATCTTTTCTATAAGTAAAGTAGTAGCAACAGTAAAACATATTGGCTACTGCAATAGCATTGGCTCCCCATTTGTTTCCCTGCATGTGATATTTGTGGATATCGAGAAGAGCTCAAATGCTAATTATTTACGTTTTACAACACTCAAAGCAAAGCGCAACGTTTTTAAAGCACGCTAACAATCTTTATTGCAATGCTTGTCTGCCAAAGATCACTTCAAACAGCTCCTAAATCAAGCTACGACGACGCAGGCAGTCGAGTCTTATTGAAACAGAGAGCAAGCATGCTAACATTAGCCTAGCATATCAACTTAAGTCTTCAGCATGGAAACATTGTTAGCAGGAGCAACACATGAATGTATTACAGAATTTTAGCTTTAAGTGATATATCTTTAGAAACAAATAAGAGCTATGTGTGTTATAACTGACATGCTGTACATAAAAGCAGAGGGTTAGCCTAGCAAACACTTTGAATCTACTGTTGAGACAAAATTTGTCAACAAAAAACAGCATCTAGAACCTCATCGGTGAGAATGAGGTGGACAAAATAACAATAATGTAACCCATATAATATTGATGAAATATAGTTATTTTATTTACAAACTGTACATGGGATTTACTTAAAGTAAGCTTTAAACAAAGGCTTGGTATCAGCAACTGAATGAGATTAAATGACTCTGGAGGTATTAAGAACATAAATCTCCATCAGTGCCTTTGCTACTAATTTCGTCCTTTGGTTCAGTCACAAACGCAGCACAAAAATGCTAACATAGCATTTAGCTACAGCTAGCTACTGTATTTAGTGAGGCACAAATATTGAACTACACCTACCGTGGAATTAGATATTTTTTGGGTGAAGTTTGAGTGTTAATTCTTATCTGACAGAGCCCAAACATAACATTTAATCTCATACACCATCTCTCTGTAGAGGTACCGTATTTTCCGCACTATAGGGCGCACTGGATTATAAGGCGCACCTTCAATGAATGGCCTATTTTAAAACTTTTTTCATATATAAGGCGCACCGCATTATAAGGCGCATAAAATAGACATTACAGTAGATGCTGGAGTTACGTTATGCATCCACTAGATGGAGCTCCACTAAACGGAATGTCAACAAAACAATCCGACTCTGGTCGGCGAAGAGAGCCTTCCTCAACTGGGCCGGGGCGTGGGCGGACGATAGTCACCCTTCTCCGTTCGCGCACAGCATGTTCGTGGAGAACGTGGTGCTAAATGACCTGCAGACGACCTGATTCTAGATGGTTGGTAGGTAGATAGGTCAGTCAAACTTTATTAACAAACCAGCGTTCTGACAACTATCCCAGCATGCACTGTGCGCTTCTTCTTCTACAGGCGAAAATGAAGTCGGCGGCTGCTTACCGCAGATGCTAGACCAACAGCTCAATGTTGGTCCATACATAAGGCGCACCGGATTATAAGGCGCACTGTCGGCTTTTGAGGAAATTGAAGGTTTTTAGGTGCGCCTTATAGTGCGGAAAATACGGTACATTTTCTGTAGTTTGTCAACTCTGCAGTGGGAGATTTTCTGCAGTGGAATACGAGGGAGATAATGCAAGAGACCATTTTTCCAGAACTATGAGAAGACAGGACATTATGCAGAAAGGAATGTGCAGAAAGTCTGCTATCTTTACAGCCCATCCTGAATGGTGGATGACAATGCTGGGAGTGTTCAGAGCTCTTAGGTGAAAAATGTCTGTAAGTAGCCTGGAGCGAATGCATCCTGTATGCCCTCCCAGAAGAACGTCTCTTAAGACGTTTCAGGACAGTGCAGTGCCTAAATGTGAGAATAATATGATTTATTTTCTTCTATCTAATGCTTAAATATCTCCAAATATTATTTTGCACCGAATTTCTATGAATATTTGTTGGTCTGTGCTTTTGCTAAACTTACTCTGAAGCCAAAGCCAACTGCTATTTTCAGACTCCACATGTACTAAGTGATTGATGGTAGCACTGAAGCAGGGTGCAGAAGGGTCCTCTGACTTTTTCACTTCATGCAGTGCTGGAAAAAAAGAGCTAATGAAAAGGTAAAGGCTGCAGCTCAAGAAGTCTATCCAGCTTTATAGATTTATTACCAAACTGGTTGACATTTCTGCTGGATACTTGTGTGTTAAGATTTCCAGAAGGCTTTATAAAAAAGATCAATCTGGATTTTAAATACCACAATAGTTTAACGTTATTGTAACTCGGAGCTATATCGGGTTTGGGAGCATTTTTGTCGAGCTTATTTTTTTTACTCGTAAGACTTTGATCACTTCACCAAGTTAAAGAGTTAAACAGGGATCTGTGCTCATCTGAGCAAAATTAGGTAACACAGGCTGTCTGAAAACCTTTTATTTAGGCTCCATCTATGCACATAATTATAGTCTAACACTTGAAAGCTGAGACAACAACCAGCTGCTGATCTGCAGAGAAAATGAAATCAACATGGGGGACACTTGGAGTGAGAAAACCTGCCTGGAAGTGTTGGTCTAGTGAAGGAGCTGCTCTGGGACATATGGGCTTCTAAAATTAAAAGTGGCGTTTTCTAATAAACTGTATAAAGTCCGATTTATGATATTGTGATATCAACAGGATAGAAAACAAAACATCGAATTCAGTTCTTTGCAAAATCCTACCCACATTTTATACCTATATTTTGCCATTTCGTCCCCCAAAATAAACTACCTAGAACCCATGTACGTAAGCAATTGCTTTCCAGTTTGTTAATTTTTAGAGGCAAGTTTTGGATATTAATTACGCAGATTTAAATTTGTGGAAATAGTATGTCGTTTCAAACCTCATTTTAGACAAGTTGACTCGAATACAACATAACAGATTACAACCCCTGACCAAACCAAAATCTTTCTAAGTAACCTCCTGCAAGTAAATGTTATTTATTGGAATCTTATAACCACATCTACTTGGAGTGCAGATTTAAGAAAACTACTTGAAGTTACCGGTTGTCAAAGCAAGCAGAAAATGCTTCTTTGTGGTTTTGGATGGCTGCACTTCATGCTTGTAAAAAAACGCGAAACAACTAAAACTGGGAAAGGAAATCATGAAGGCCGAAACGAGTGGCTCTCTGCATTAATATGATTTTGAACAATGCTCTAAGAACCTGATTATTGTCGGATGCATAAATTGCCACCCTGATTACCCTTATGCGCCATCAAGAAATCTGCTTTGTGTGTACTAAATGTCATTAAATACCCTGTTAGTACTCTATAATTTAAGGTATCAGGGGAAAAAAAATGTTTGTTTTTTTTACAGAGTTTGATGCAGTTTTTGCATAATATCACAAAAAAGCTCTTTTGGTATTCATATATTTTTTAATCACAAAGCCTATACATAGTTTGAGTTGCTGACTAAACTTAGCTCCCAAAACCTGCTGGTGAACTGTTTGTGATTATTTGTCAGCCACTCTCCCAGTCAAAAACTTGCAATTTGTTTCAAGTTTTTTTTTTTTTTTTTTAATCTATTTTATGCTGTCCAAATTTAGTTTTTCCCTAGAAATGTGTGTGTGTGTGTTTTTTTTTTTTTTTACACATTTCAGTTATTTGTGTTGGGGGAAAGCAGAGTGACGATCAGCTAAAATGCAACTTATGATGTCCAAAGCAAAGTGCTGGGCTTATAACTTTTTCTATAAATTGTATCAGCACACAATTAAAAATGTTATGAGGCAAAATATCAATGAGTTACAACGGAATAATAAACATATTAGCAAAGTGTTCTGTATGAACTATTCTTGTTAAAATCCAAGACAAAAAAATCCAGTTAAGGACATTTCTATCTTCTGGTAGCATGCACTGTCTATGCGCTTAAAATGAAGTGATAAATATGAACATTATCTTACTTTCTTACAGCTTCTATCGACAAAAAAATCTAAGAAAATCCCACGCTAAGAGCCAATTTCAAGTATTTCAACTGGAAATGCAAGTTTACACAGAAAGAAAATGCGAAAAGCTACGGATCTTGTGCCTTTTTTTGTGTGCCAAACTTTAACAGCGTTATTCTGAGACAGATCCGGCTCAGTGCTCTCTCGTCTTTACAGTCATAATCCGAGCTCAAACACTCACAGTAATGCTGGGTCCGAACCCAGAGCCGGGCTGAGGACTAGCAGCGCTGATGTAGTTCCCCACGGCTGAATCCTGGTTGCTAGGTCCGTACAGGT